>NC_079216.1:41616564-41981564 GCF_029633865.1 Lampris incognitus
GAGGTCCTTTTGGTCAAATACAATTTGATTGGCCAAATAGATGGCAACAGCGCCAAAGATGGCAGAGCAGGCTATGTAGGCAGTAACAGATTGAGCAAACTGCACAATCGTGCCCATGAAGAGGGTGGGAAAGACCTGAGAGAGGAGGAAGGTGCTGTCCAAGATGGCAAAGTCCAGGCCCACACCACGTTTCTCATAGCCCACCTCCATGTCCTCCTGCTCAGTGCCACCAGAACTTTGAGATGAACCATTTTGGCTATGTGGACTGGGGTAGTAATCAGAACCATAGGGATGCCCATTGGTGCCCCCCATTTTGTGGCTCCGTCCTTCCTCCTCTTCTATAGCAGTCCTTCCTCCTCTTCCATAGCTTTTGGTTTTCCTTTTTGGCATATAGACCTGAAATGAGAGAAAACTCAGCAAATCAGGTACATGCAAATAATCCAGTTTAGATATGTGGTGAACACAGGAGAGTGTGATTACATTGACCGGGATGAATGTCTGTCATTCAATTTCTCACCTCTTTCTCCTTGTGGTAGTGGCAGGTTAGTGTGTAGGGAAGAGTCTGCAGTGTGGCGTAGGCATAGCCAGTGAGGGCGGACATCAGAGTGACCAGGACCATGCTCTTCGACATGCAGATGACCAAGGTGGAGATGGTGAAACTCACCATACTGCTAAGGTAGACCCACCGCGAGCCAAAACGGCAAACCAACCGACTCATCACCAGAGAAAAGAAGGTTGAGGTAGCACACTGCAGGAACAGGCCTAGGCTTCCCATACGGATGCCTAAAAAAAAAAAGGGGGGGGGGCAATGGCATTCGTTAAAAGTCAAGTGATAAACTAATTGTGCTCCTATATTTGCTGAAATGTAAGAAACCCGTAGAAGATGCAAAGATCCATTGTGATTATAGACTCATTCAATGGCAATGCTACATTTACTTATTTATTTATTCATTTTTTTAAACAAGGACCGTGCACAAAAACATTAACCTCAAAATGAGGAGATGATTTATGCCAGATTTAGCTCTTAGCCATTTACCATCTGCAGTCCCTGAACAGGTACACACAGAGCAATCAACAAACACTGATAACATTCATTTGCATGCAACACCATTACATAGTCTCTATCACACTAACAACTTTATAGACAAGTCTATGAGCACACATCAACATATGAATACCAGCACAGCTATGAAAATTACAATTCATTACATTTAAAGATCAGAATCACAGTCAAATTAATGTCGACATGACTGGTTGCCCAATATCCATTATTTTTGCACCATGGGAAAAAGAAAGAAAATCTGTGCAGGTTTTAAGCTCAGCTGGAAGCATATTCCAATGTTTAATGGACATGAATTTGTACAGGGGTCTGCTTCCAGAGAGGACATAGAGCCAAATAGATGACTATCAAGTCAGGGCTCTTATGGTTACCAGGTAAAAGGTTGATGGAAACCATTAGGGAGGCACATTTAAAATGTCAGAACTCTTAACAAGGTTGCTTATGGCTCACAGTTAATGTCAAAAATCTTCTTTTTGACCCAACAGCTTTAGAGGATAATTTGGTTTTCTCTTTTCTCTGCCAAAGAACACATCCATATTACTGACCAACCCATAACCATGACAGACTCCTTCAAATTCCTCAGCACTCATATCAGCAATAACTTCAAATTGGACGGCAACACCAACTCTGTCATTGAAGGCCCCAACGACAACTGTACAGGGTCGATAAACAGCTACCGACCCAATATTGCACCGCCTCATCCAAAGCATCCTCACATCCTCCTTTACATTCTGGTATGGAAGCACAGACAGCATCACCAAAACCAAGCTCCAACAGATAGTGAAAAAGGCCTCCATAGGATGTGACCCCCCCCCCCAGACTCCCTCTTCGGGCTGGTAAATCATTGACAACTGCTCCGACCCAACCAACAACCGCTTTAAACTCATGCCATCAGGAAGACGCTCAAGGTCAGTTAATTAAAAAAACACTTGTTTCTGGGTGTACGAGTAGCATAGCGGTCTATTCCATTGCCTACCAACACAGGAATCTCCAGTTCAAATCCCTGTGTTACCTCTCACTTGGTCGTGCGTCTCTACAGACACAATTGGCCATGTCTGCAGGGGTGAAGCCGCATGTGGTTACTTTTTTCCCTTTTGGATTCCCCCCCCCCTTTTCTCCCCAATTGTACCTGGCCAACCACCCCGTCCTGGTCCTGGTCGCTGCTCCACCCCCTCTGCCAATCCAGGGAGGGCTGCAGACTACCACATGCCTCCTCCGATACATGTGGAGTCACCAGACACCGGACAGTGAGGAGTTTCGCCAGGGGGACGTAGTGCGTGGGAGGATCACGCTATCCCCCCAGTTCCCCCTCCCCCCCCCCGAACAGGCACCACGAACGACCAGAGGTGCTAGTGCAGCAACCAGAACACATACCCACATCCGGCTTCCCACTCGCAGACATGGCCAATTGTGTCTGTAGGACACCTGACCAAGCCGGAGGCGACACAGGGATTTAAACTGACAATCTTTGTGTTGGTAGGCAACGGAATAGATCACCACCCCATGGTATGTATTTATGTTGGGAACTATATTAACACGGCGCTACCAAGCTGTAGCTACTGTAAACAAATACTGCCAACCTGGTTGTGTGGCAATTTAAGTTTCTTGAATCTTGGTTTTTTACAAGCTGGGTCATACTTTCATAGTTTTTGCCATTGTGCGTATCGGTTATGATATTGCTTTACTCACTGCTGTCATTGTAAAGATTTCAGACACGGTAGCAACATGCACGTCAAATATGTTTCAACAAGTCCAATTTAACCCAATTATCTAAATCCTGTATATGGAAGTGAAAACAAAGGTACAGTTAAAAGTTATCACCCTGGGGCCGCTCTGGTGGCCGAGCGGAATAAACCGCCGTTCTTGCAACCCGCTCGTCATGTGGATGGGAAGTTCGTATCCCAGACTCGCCATAACCGGTCACGGCCAGAGCGTCCACAGGGTAAGGCATTCATTAGGCCACCCTTACCCGAGGGATAGTGGGTGTAGATCGGTGTAGTGTTCGGGGACTCGTCGTTCTCCAGCGACCCCTCTGGCCCACCCAGGCGCCTGCAGCAAAGCAACTGAAAGCATTCTCTGTACGCCTCCTTCGCGGCCTGAAGGTGATGCAATCCATGCGAGGCTTCAGCATGTAAAATAGCGAGAGCAGCCGACACGAGTTTGAAGGAAGCTGGTGTAACGACTATCTCCTTCCTGTGTAAACGTGAGCCAGGGGAGTTATTCGACAAGAGTTCCAGCCATATGCCATTGGGTTAATCGGGTGGGATAAGGGGAAAAACTAGAAATAAAAAAAAAGTTATCACCCTGAAATATCTATTATAATGGTCCATGGTATTGCTGACTTTTTGGTTCAGCTTGCAGAAATGACTGGCCTCTACTTACCAGAGGTATCAATCTGCACACACAGCTCTGTTTATAGTGTGTGTGTCCCACCTTTACATAAGCTAACATGTAAAATCCAAATCTTAGTATATCTGCTGCAATGGATGAATATTTATCTGACTGTTAGGAGGATGATCGGGTTAAATTGGACTTGCTGAAATTTGTCTGATGCTCATATTCCGTGGGCCCAAAAGACACCATTTTCAAGCTGTGCCTGTGTCCAAAATCTCTACCATGATGCCGGAGAGTACAATGATGTCATAAGAAATATGCATGGTGGCAACAACTATGAAAAAAAAAGAAAAGCCTAGCTTGTAAAAAACAGAATTATCCTTTATGACTGGTAGGGCTACGGGAGGTTTGTCTTCACTGCAGGAAGGACAGTTTCCCAGTTCATTTCTCTCTGGGTTTCTGTCTCACAAAGGATAAACAGCATACCTCACCACAGATTAACTTTTTGCAGCTTTTGACTGTGGTACACACACTGCTCTAGGGGGAGCTGGAAAATGGTGTTTGCTTAGTCCGTAAACACACGGTCCAAGATCTGGTGGGGGAGACTCACGGGGCAAGCCAGTGTGGGCAAACACTTTGGGTTGACTATGTCGGGCCATTACATTACAGACGGCATTAGCTTTTATTAGATTTTCCCCCCCGATTTTTTCCCCTTTCTCTTCCCAATTGTATCTAGCCAATTACCCCACTCTTCCGAGCCGTCCCAGTCACTGTTTTACCCCCTCTGCCAATCCGGGGAGGGCTGCAGATTACCACATGCTTCCTCTGATACACATGGCGTCACCAGCTGCTTCTTTTCACCTGGCCGTAAGGAGTTTCGCCAGGAGAACGTAACGCATGGGAGGATCACGCTATTCCCCCCAGTTCACCCTCCCCCCTGAACAGGCGCCCCGATCGACCAGAGGAGGCACTAGTGCAGCGACCAGGACACACACCCACATCCGGCTTCCCACCCACAGACACGGCTTAATGTGTCTGTAGGGACGCCTGACCAAGCCAGAGGTAACACCCCATGTTGGTAGGCAACGGAATAGACTGCCACACCTTTATTAGCTTCTGACGGAGAAACCCTTGGGACGCCAGGCAGGCGGGCCGGTACACAATTTCTTGCCCAAGTGCAAGCTCAACCTGAGAGTGT
Organism: Lampris incognitus; assembly: GCF_029633865.1. Taxonomy (NCBI): domain Eukaryota; kingdom Metazoa; phylum Chordata; class Actinopteri; order Lampriformes; family Lampridae; genus Lampris; species Lampris incognitus. The sequence goes on from NC_079216.1 coordinate 41,621,157, forward strand.
TAGCATGAGGTCTGAACCGACAAACAAAAAAAGAGGAGTTGCAGGATCTATAGCAAAAAGTGTTGACTTTGCTCTCCATCCTGGTAAACTGCAAGGCATCAAATATTCTTAAATCCAAGTTAAACACATTCACCTGAAAATATCCCTTTTCATCTTACAGGGTTTCTCATTTAATGTTCATATTGATATCTCACGAGAGCTGTCCAAGTATCTGTTTTTAACTTGTTTCTTAACTAACTTCCAACATGTCTTGAGATCTATTTCGGGTGCTGTTCTACACTAAGCTGCCATTTAAACATGCAAGAACTTAAACAAACAACCAAAAATATTTGACAGGGGCCATGAGAGTACATTTGTGAACTACAATAATTTCCTTTTAAATTAATCATTTTGAAATTATTCATTTGACTTAAATCAGAGACTGCCGTGACCACAACATCACTAAATAGAATGGCTGAATTTCAAACGTACCGCCACAAAAGGAGGCAGTTCAACCCACATCTCTGAATCTTTCTCTATGTTTAAATCTAAACTTAAAACAAACAGCCTTTGGATAATATGTGAGGTCTGGTTTTTCCTTCTTCTCAGATGCTTCCTATTGCCTGATTATAATACTTTTGCCTACTTTGGCCTTGGTTTGCAAGTTATTTTATCATTGCAGTTTTATTTATGTTTTGTCAGTAGTTCTTCCTCTTTCATTGTGTATGGTGTCCTTTGGTGAAAGGTGCTTTCTATCAACTGTATTATTAGTAGTAGTAGTACGGATTTTAAAAACAAGCCTTGCTCGGCTATGAGTGTGGATCCCTCCCTAGCTGACAAACTGAACGTGTTTTACGCACGCTACAAGGCTAACGACACCAACAACAACCAAGTGGCCAGTAGACAGTGGGGAACCCCCATTCACCGTCACTGAGAGTGATGTGAGGAGGGTCCTTAGGGGGGTAAATGGCAAGAAAGCTGCAGGGCCTGACGAGATCCCTGGCCGGGTCTTAAAATCCTGCGCTAACCAGCTAGCTCCAGTATCTAATTACATCTTTAACACATCCCTGGCCCATGCCGTTGTCCCCTCATGCGGTCCATTATTGTCCCTGTGCCAAAGAACAACAGTCCATCATGCCTGAATGACTACCGACCAGTGGCCCTGACGTCAGTCGTGATGAAGTGCTTTGAGAGGTTGGTGAAAGATTTCATCTGCTCATCCCTGCCCAGCTCATTCAACCCCCTCCAGTTTGCCTATAAAACAACAGGTGCAGAGATGATGCCATCTCCAACCTCTTGCACACCACCTTAACCTACCTGGATGGCGGGAGAGGGAACTACGTACGTATGCTGTTCATTGACTACAGTTCAGCATTTAATACTATAGTCCTCCTCAATCTGGTCACGAAGATGAGGTCGCTAGGAATCAACACCCCGTTGTGCAATTGAGTGTGTAACTTTCTCACTGACCGGCCCCAGGTGGTTAGGGTGGGCGGCCTAACCTCTGGAACATTGATCCTCAACACAGGTGCTCCTCAGGGTTGTGTGCTGAGCCCTCTGCTGTACAACATCTACACACATGACTGAAAAGCCACGGACAGTTCCACCTCCATTATCAAATTTGCAGACGACACAGTGGTAATAGGCCTGATTTCCAACAACAATGAACAGACCTATCTGAACCAAGAAGATGACCTGGCACAGTGGTGCCAGTCCAACAACCTGACCCTGAACATCGGCAAGACCAAAGAAATGGTGGACTTCAGGAGACAGCAGGGGAAAGGATACAACCCACTAAAGATCAACGGGGAACCTGTGGAGAGGGTCTCCATCTTTAAATACCTCAGCGTACACATCGCTGAGGACCTCACCTGGACTCTTCACACTCAGCACACTGTAAAGAGGTCCAGACAAAGGCTCTATTTCCTCCGAAGGCTGAGGAAACCCTCACCCTCCATCCCGAAGACATTCTATTCCTCTGCTGTGGAGAGCGTCCTAACAGGTTGCATCATCGCCTGGTATGGAAGCTGTTCTGCCCGTGACCGAGTTGACCTGCAGAGAATGGTGCGTTCAACTGAACGCACCACCAGAAAATCCCTCCCCATCAAGCAGGACACTTACACCAGAAGGGTGAGGACGAGAGCCAAGAAGATCATGAGCGACACTTCTCACCCAAACAACGGACTGTTCAGGCTATTGGGGTCTGGTAGACGCCTCTGCAGTCTTAGGGCCAAAACAGAGAGACTAAAGAGAAGTTTCTATCCACAGGCCATAAGAACTCGCAACATATACGACCTTTCACATACTTGAGACAGCTAGGTTTTTGTTTTTTACTTATTGTTTATTTTGACTTAAGGATGCACTGATCTTTTGTCTTTTATCTAGGCCTATGTCTTTTTTCACACAGTGACAGATGGAGTACCCCCCCTTCATTTCACTGCATGTTTTACTTTGTATTTCTGTGCATGTGACAAATAAAGTACTTGAACTTGAACTTGAGCAGGAGGACTAAAAGTACTAGTAGGACTAGTACTAGTAGTAGACGTAGTACTAGTAGTAGTAGTAGTACTTCCTTATCCCATGCGAGGGTCTAAGGACAGGATTTTGTGTTACTGTAAAGCCCACTGAGGCAAACTTGTAATTTGTGATATTGGGCTATACAAATAAAATTGACTTGACTTACTAGTAGTAGTAGTAGTAGTAGTAGAAGCAGCAGTAGTAGTAGAAGTAGCAGTAGTAGTAGTAGTAGTAGTAGAAGTAGTAGTAGTAGTAGAAGTAGTAGTAGCAGTAGAAATAGTAGTATAAGAAGTAGTAGTAGTAGTAGTAGTAGCAGTATTACATGAATTAGGTGAAATTATCTTTGCTTCAGATTATGCTGCACTAGAAGTTTAAAGAATACATGTTTCATGAATTGAAATGAAAAACTTTAGCCTCGACTGTGGCCTTAAGGCAGCCCACACAACATTTAGGCTTGTTGTGGGTAAGCTATGGGCATCCCACAAGTAGCTAGAGCTGAGTTAGGGCTGCCTGCGCAGGCCCAACATTAAGGGGCCAAGCATTTGCGAATGAGCAAATTATTATGGATAAATTGTCCCATGATGGGTCCAGTAGAGGCAGCCCACATAACGTTTTGGCTTCATGGTCAGCCATGGGCAGCCCATGATTAGGGCTGCCCGTGAAGGCCCAACACTAAGGGGCCAAGCATTTGCCAATTAGCAAATTCTAATGGGCCCTGCCCTTAGTCCAGACTCAAGGGGGCCCCTGCAGGGCCAGAGCAGGCTTGTTAGCGCAGCGCCTGAAAAGAAACAAAAAAGTAATATGGATTTTGCTTATTTATGTGTCAAAAACAGTTGCCAAGTTAACTACTTTCAGTGAACCAAACTGTGTGAAGTACTGTTTTCTTGTGTTCTATCAATTCAAATGCTATAACATTTAAGCAACTACTATATCTTAAGAAACGCTGTTCTACTATATTTGAAATCCAGTCCTGCATGTGATAACTATTAAAGTACATTGACAGTTGTAAAATAAAGGGCAGAATTGAGTCCTTCCTGCTTGGTTATTTCTTAAATTTAATCATGAGAAACTGGCCATCTTTGTTTTTACTGAGATGGGAATATGAGGAATGTGATTTTATTATCTGTCGAAAAAAATCCCCATTTCTTCCTGGTGTCACTTTATATAGTGATTTCGCTTGTACAGTAAACCACTTCTGAAAGTTATGGTGACTGCATGTATGTGAAAGTATTTGCAATGAAATCAGTTACCTGATTTCCCTCAACATGCTTTTACGTCAAAGCTAATCCAAACTGGACATATCATTGCTCATAGACATTGAACAATATGGGTCAAAGGTTCACTATCAGGGTAGCTAATCTCTAATGTGCAGGGAGGATGTGGATCATATAACTGTTTGAGAGCAAAAGGTACTGAGTCCACTTTACAAACAATAAGGAAGCTAATGAGGACTGAGACTTAGGCCAAGAGATAACCGGCATGTCAGCCAAATCTGACTGAACCTGTTGCAGACAAAACTGCTGCAATTCGGAACTGACTCTCAGCAATTTTTGCTGTATTTTAGCTTGGACTAATATAATGATTTGAAATTTGATCTCTTTAAACATCAAAGGATCTACAGATAGCCCATTTGATTAATGTAAATAAATCTCACAATGAGGGAAACTTTTACTTTATAAGTAAATAAAAATCAATAAAATCAATGGGATTAGGGAAAATCCAGTAGATCTTTAGGTAAAGAAACATGTGCAGGCTGAATGATGTGGTCTAATAAGATCCGCTGTGTTACTGATTAAACAAACACGACTCAGACGGTCCTCAGACTTCTTGTGCTTTGGCCTGTCTACCTGACTTGAATGAACATGCTCTTTGTGTGCCGACTGCTTGACATTAATTCTTTGTGAGTGTGACATTCCTCGTGGTCCAGCAGGCACGAGGAGGAGGAAGGGAGGGAGTGAAGTCAGTAAAGTATGAGAGAAGGGGAGGGAAAACGATGGGAAAGAGCGGGAAGAAATTTTAAAATGGACCGATGGAGTAAAAGCTGGAGGGATGAAGAAGGAGAAAGCGGCAGAGGGGAAAGGCAGAGAACGTGGATGTGAGGGAGAAAAGTGGCGGGACGTAAAGAAAGCACTGGAAAAAAGGGGTGTATAAAATGGGGAGGGAGGGTGGGAGAGATAACAGAAAAGCAAAAAAACAGGAAGGAATTCAGGCTGTAGACAATGTCTGGGTCAGAGGTACATAACAAGAGGGTTTGACCATGTCGCTCAGAAACATCTAACAGTAGGTCAAAGTCGTCAGCTTTGAGGCTGTCATGTGTGCCATTCAGGTTGTCCTTTTTCTTGGAACCTCTGTTCCATCATTTACTGTTGGGGTTGCATTCATCATATTATGAGTGGGATTTTTGAGGTCAGTACACTCTGGATTTTTTTTGGCAGATTAGATAATGGATATTTTGGAGATGACATATGCACGTATGGTTATATAACTAGCTCACCTGTTTTTGTCAGTATCTCTGCCCCTTGGCAGGGATACTGACAAAAAAAGAATCTTGCCATTAAACACAGTGGGAGCAAATATACAGTGTGTGGACTACCTTTTTCCAATTTGATGATGATGATGATTACTACAGCTTCTCAAAATTATAAGCAAGCGTATCTGGCTCTATTTTGTTTAACCTTCTGTCTTAAAAATTAGCCAAAGTACGCGACACAAATGGCATACATGGCCTTCTTACTCAAATGGGCCATTAGACAATATTTCCCCAAGATTCTTTTTCACGCAGGGTAATAGGCTCCCCAGAGTCGCAGGTGCCATCATGGGGAGCTGCTGTGCCTAATGACTTGTTTATTGAAATTTTAATATTTCCATTTCCATAGTGGCGTCGAAGGTTATGTGGGGTTGCCCACCCTCCCAAGACAATTGTAGGAGAGTATCTGCTAGACCTATTCAGGCAAGACCGCAATGTGCCCCATCTTATACACCAACACTGGAGGGTTTGCTTTAATATATGGACAACAGCAATGCTCTTCTTTAATTTAATTACACATAGCTATATAATATTTTATGGCAATAAGAAAAATGACTGTTGATGACTTGCATATTTCCAGAGCAGGAAGTCTCTGCAACAATGTGGAGAGTCTGGTTCAATTTTTAAGACAGCATGAACTCTTTGCAACAATGTGGAAAGTCTGGTTCAGTTTTGGAGACAGAGAAAAGCTGTCGAGGTCATTGTCTTACAAATGGGGAATAACCAATGTATGCAGATGAAAACATGAGGGTTTATCAGCTGTAGAGTGTCCATCACCCAAAATGTTAATCATGTCAAATGCTATCTTTGCAGTTCTGTCAGTATTTGTTTAAGGCGATGATAGGCAGGCAGACAGGCTGTCTCTGTCTCCCACCTGTGCCTGAGGAATGTGTATGCATCCTGCCCAGCTGTGCCAGAGCAGACAGCCCAACCAGAGAGGACCTCAAGTTAACTATGTGGACAGGTGGTGGAGATGAAGACACGGGGGTGCTGTCACTCTCTGTGTCTGAAGCCCCACTAGCAGAGTGAAGGAAAATAGTCCTAAAATCCCATCAAATAACTAAGATTGGACACTAAAATGTTATTTTTATCATTACCATTTATTCTATTTTATATTTATTTTTGAGCTAAACATATGTATTTATCCAGAGGGGAGATAAGAACATTTTGTAACATAGTGACCCTTTAAAAAAAAAAAAGATTAAAGGAAAACAATCGCAATTTTCAAATACAACATCAGCATCTGTGGGAATAAGACTCCATTAGCAGCCCTAATGCTGACCACTTTACCATGTGTCTCTGAAACCTCACCAAGATGTGTCCGCTGGTGACATCACGAGCACCATTGTTTCCCTTTAAATTACTCTATGATCAAGGTCATCTCTCACTATATATACTGCAGAATACAACAATGGAATGAGCAATATACACTCACTAAGCACTTTCTTAGGAACACTATACTAATAAGTGTCACAGAAAGGTGATTCAGTTCATCTGGACACAACATTTAGTGGGAGAAACATTTCATCACTCATCCAAGTGACCTCATCAGTCTCATCTGACTGCAGGTATCCTTCAACCTTATAAACAGCACAGTTGCATAATGACTCAAACCAACAACTGGTTTCATATGCACATAGGCATGACCATTAACTACTGTTTCAATGGCCATGTGTACTATTCACAGAGGATTGGGGAATACTTGCAATCACAACATTATAAGATGGCGACAGATGTACTCTTAGCCCCCCCCCCAGTTCAGCGACGGTCGTTCCCGCTGATGGTTGATATGAACATTAACAGAAGCTTCTGACCCGTATCAGCATGATTTTATGCACTGCACTGCTGCCACATGATTGGCTGATTAGATAATTTCATGAATGTGTAGGTGTAAAAGTGTTTCTAATAAAGTGCTCAGTGAGTGGGTGTCCAGGTAGCGTAGCGGTCTAGTCTGTTATCTACCAACACGGGGATCACCAGTTCAAATCCCCGTGTTGCCTCCGGCTTGGTCAGGCGTCCCTACAGACTCAATTGGCTGTGTTGGCGGGTGGGAAGCCAAAAGCCGGACACATACCCAGATGTGGGTATGTGTCCTGGTCGCTGCACTAGCACCTCCTCTGGTCGGTCGGGGCGCCTGTTCAGGGGGGAGGGGGAACTGAGGGGAATAGCATGATCCTCCAACGTGCTACGTTCCCCTGGCGAAACTCCTCACTGTCAGGTTAAAAGAAGCGGCTGGCGACTCCAAATGTATCGGAGGAAGCATGTGCTAGTCTGACAAGCGAGACTTGAGCCCCCAGTCCGACCCCCGTACATGCACGCACATGTATGCACATGCATGGTGTTCAGATCTGAAAACTGTGAGATCTGGCAACCCTAGCTATGATATGATTACCATGTAGCACGTTATGAGTCCAAACAGTAACATTCAAATTTATATGCTAACTGCTGATTCTCTTGGAAGTCACTTTGGATAAAGGCGTCTGTTAATAAGTAAATGTAATTAACAATTTGGCTAACAAATTAAAGGCTGTTTGTCTAAAATAATTACAGGAATGGAAGAAGATTCATACCTTCGTCATATCTCTGCCTGGATACACTTCCTGGAGATGCACTAGGCACGCCTTCATAAAGACCTTCACCCACGAAGTCTGTGTAGAAGAGCATGAAAGACATGACTGCCATCCAACTGCAGAGCTGGGCCACACACAGCTGCCTCATTACCCGAGGAACATGGCAGTAGCTCCTGTATATTGCCGGGGTCATGGACCAGCATGTTCGCAGCAGGCACAGCAGGGGCCCAGACTTCAGCAGCCTGAGCTTGCATTTCAGTAGGTAGCAGCAAGAGCGGGGGATGCCACACCGTCCGGCTTCCAGAGAGCCAACTCCTGACTCCAGTAAAGCCCCTGATCCAGCCATGCTGGCACTGGCGCAAGAGGGTTCCTCAGATACCTTCATGGTGATGAGAACACTGGAGACAAAGATGAAGATGAGGAGGGAGAAGAGACACTCAGCTTGACCCCCCAGGTAGATGGAGAGCAGACCGCGACTCCAGTCCAGTGCAGGCAGCAGGTAGCCCACACAGCCTCCCAGGCTAACCATGAATGAGAACATGGCAAAAGCCTGACCACAATCTTCCTCATCCCGGTATAGGTCCGACAGTAGCGCCTCCAATGGGGTAAAGCAGACTTGGCCACAAAAGTCAAGAAGCCCTACCCCAAGGATGAGAAAGCCCACCTAGTGAACAGAAATGAAGACATTAAAAAGAGGAAATTATCATAATCCTTAACCAGCATTGCCTAACTATTCTTCATTATGCAAATCCAAAAAATGAAAAACGGATAAGCCCAACTGAAAGTTCACTTGATTGTCCAATTTACACAAGGTAATTTGAATCTCTCTTTTTGCATATCCTAGATACGCAATGGTTCAAAGATATCAAATATGGTCCGCTGCAATGCACAGGGTCTTGGGAGTTTGGTGACTTGCAATTTGAGGTAGATCGTGTCAATATAATACCAAGCACCCTTCAGTTTCAATCTCACAGCTAAAAGACACTCTTGTGCTAATTCCACAGATTGATGGTCTAGCTGTTTCACTGCAACTGTCTACATTAAAACCAGTCTCGCAGCTCCCAACCACAAATTTGATAGTGATTAGTGAACCATACACTTGGTCATATAAAACAACAATTTGGTACACTGTGTTGGTCTAAGTGACCAAAATTTAATCTGATCACCAACAAGTGAACAAGTATCTCACCTGGAGTGTGCGTCCGCCCCATGCAAGGCGTGCAGCCAGGACATCTGCATTAGGGATGATAATGAGTGCCAGGAGCACCCCCAGAGACAGCAGCCAGATGAAGGGGCGCCGTCGGCCGTAGCTGCTGTTGCAGTGGTCACTGGCTGAGCCAATCAGAGGGATAAACAGGAGGCCCAGCACAGGACCAATACCTGTGGAAAGATCCAGGGAAACATGTAGTAGATGAGAGACAATAATAACATAGTGCAGCAAATGCAGAGGTACCACAGAGCCCGTGAAGAAACAGAGGGTATGGATGGAGTAGTAGAGAGAAGTTAAATACTTTTTCAGAAAGCATGTAGAGGTTTAATTACTTCAGCTGAAGAAAAACTCACATTTAGCACTACCAAAAGATAAAAGCAAATTGACATCAATCTTACACAGAGTACTGGGAAAACTCAAGAGAGATAAATTAACAAGTCTAAGTTTGCACTGAGTCTTTCATTCCACTTCGACTCATATATTACTATATTAATAATGTCTTTCCACAGTATTATTCTCTAAACAATCAGGAACTTCTGGGTTTGTTAAATGTCAGCTTTAGTAGTGTACAACAGCTACCATGGGCACATAGTGTATGCATGCTGTAGTAGTCTTACTGACTGGTGTTTTCCATTCTGCCAAGTCCTACTAGATGAGAATTTACCAGGCGTGCACACAGAGTATACTATATATATATATATATATATATATATATATATATATATATATATATATATATATATATATATATATGTGTGTGTGTGTGTGTGTGTGTGTGTGTGTGTGTGTATGTATGTATATATGTATGTGTGTGTGTGTGTGTGTATATATATATACACTACTGTTCAAAAGTTTGGGATCACATTGAAATGTCCATATTTTTGAAGGAAAAGCACTGTACTTTTCAATGAAGATAACTTTAAACTAGTCTTAACTTTAAAGAAATACACTCTATACATTGCTAATGTGGTAAATGACTATTCTAGCTGCAAATGTCTGGTTTTTGGTGCAATATCTACATAGGTGTATAGAGGCCCATTTCAAGCAACTATCACTCCAGTGTTCTAATGGTACAATGTGTTTGCTCATTGGCTCAGAAGGCTAATTGATGATTAGAAAACCCTTGTGCAATCATGTTCACACATCTGAAAACAGTTTAGCTCGTTACAGAAGCTACAAAACTGACCTTCCTTTGAGCAGATTGAGTTTCTGGAGCATCACATTTGTGGGGTCAATTAAACGCTCAAAATGGCCAGAAAAAGAGAACTTTCATCTGAAACTCGACAGTCTATTCTTGTTCTTAGAAATGAAGGCTATTCCATGCGAGAAATTGCTAAGAAATTGAAGATTTCCTACACCGGTGTGTACTACTCCCTTCAGAGGACAGCACAAACGGGCTCTAACCAGAGTAGAAAAAGAAGTGGGAGGCCGCGTTGCACAACTGAGCAAGAAGATAAGTACATTAGCGTCTCTAGTTTGAGAAACAGACGCCTCACAGGTCTCCAACTGGCATCTTCATTAAATAGTACCCGCAAAACACCAGTGTCAACATCTACAGTGAAGAGGCGGCTGCGGGATTCTGGGGCTTCAGGGCAGAGTGGCAAAGAAAAAGCCATATCTGAGACTGACCAATAAAAGAAAAAGATTAAGATGGGCAAAAGAACACAGACATTGGACAGAGGAAGACTGGAAAAAAGTGTTGTGGACGGATGAATCCAAGTTTGAGGTGTTTGGATCACAAAGAAGAACGTTTGTGAGACGCAGAACAAATGAAAAGATGCTGGAAGAATGCCTGACGCCATCTGTTAAGCATGGTGGAGGTAATGTGATGGTCTGGGGTTGCTTTGGTGCTGGTAAGGTGGGAGATTTGTACAGGGTAAAAGGGATTCTGAATAAGGAAGGCTATCACTCCATTTTGCAACGCCATGCCATACCCAGTGGACAGCGCTTGATTGGAGCCAATTTCATCCTACAACAGGACAATGACCCTAAACACACCTCCAAATTGTGCAAGAACTATTTAGAGCAGAAGCAGGCAGCTGGTATTCTATCGGTAATGGAGTGGCCAGCGCAGTCACCAGATCTGAACCCCATTGAGCTGTTGTGGGAGCAGCTTGACCGTATGGTACGCAAGAAGTGCCCATCCAACCAATCCAACTTGTGGGAGCTGCTTCTGGAAGCGTGGGGTGCAATTTCTCCAGATTACCTCAACAAATTAACAGCTAGAATGCCAAAGGTCTGCAATGCTGTAATTGCTGCAAATGGAGGATTCTTTGACGAAAGCAAAGTTTGATGTAAAAAAAATCTTATTTCAAATACAAATCATTATTTCTAACCTTGTCAATGTCTTGACTCTATTTTCTATTCATTTCACAACATATGGTGGTGAATAAGTGTGACTTTTCATGGAAAACACAACATTGTTTAGGTGATCCCAAACTTTTGAACGGTAGTGTATATATGTGTGTGTGTGTGTGTGTGTGTTGGGTGTGTGGGTGTGGGTGTGTGGGTGTGTGGGGTGTGTATAGCGTTTTTTTTCTTCTTCCGGAAACCATCAATGTACTAGTAAGTGCTCAACAAATGAGGAGCGGAATATTAAGATTAAGATTATATATATATATAATCCAGTGAGTCAAGTAAATTCTTTATGAGACAGTACAAGCCTGTTTCATGCCATAAGCAGGGGTGAAAATCTGATATCAACGTTGGAGGGGACAATTACATGACATTTTCTCAAGCGCAATTCCTGAGGGGGACACCAAAAGTACTGCTGTAACCAGGGGCGAAAAATTTGGGGGGACATCCCCCCGGGATTTCCGCCTATGGCCATAAGCAATCATCAGCTGTCAATCTATCTATTTATCTATCTAACTAACTATCTATCTATGTATATATATATATATATATATATATATATATATATATATATGCGTGTGTGTGTGTGTATGTCGGTATGTGTGTGGGTGTGTGTGACCCTCACAACTACCGTCATCTCTCAGACTACTGGTGATAGCTGCCTACAGATGGTCCAATGCCTGAAGGTAACTCATGCCCAGCTCTCTTACCACTTGGCTGGGACTGGCTAATTAGAACACCCCATGGTGCATGCCCATGCACATGTCATCTAAAATGACAAGACGTAGGGACTAAAGTTTCACAAATAGCAGCATGCTTGTCTTGAAAAAAACAACGTTTCTAAGTCCTCCAGCACATGAGAAAAAATATCAAGTCAGGCAAAAATTATCAAGTCAGGCGCACACACACAAAATTTAACACAAAACTGGGGAGAGAGTTTGTGGTTTGCGTGTCTAGAACCTATTTCAAGGCAGAAATTCAGGCAACACCGACAGGAGCACAGACGAGATGAGCAGACAGATGAGCAGAAAGAGAATCAGGTTGGGCTAGCAAAGAGAGACATACTGAGATAGACTGGGACAGAGAGACAAACAGATAAGCTGATGGCAGCCAGGTGGTGTTTTTCCTTGACACGTTTCTTCCCGCTGCAGCTGTGGAGGCCCATCATAACAATCCACTCCATGCACAGCTACACAATACTCTAGAAAGAAGCTGCTCTCTTCAAACCATACAGCTCAATCAACTGTGTGTGTGTGTGTGTGTGTGTGTGTGTGTGTGTGTGTGTGTGTGTATATATAAAAACCTTGTTAAAAGAAACACTCAACGGTAGGAATAGTGCTCAACAAAAAATAAGGAGCAAAATAATCCAGTTAGTCAAGTGAATTCTTTGAGACAGTACAAGCCTGTTTCATGCTTGCTTATAGCATGAAACAGGCTTGTACTGTCTCATAGAGAATTTACATGACTAACTGGATTATATATATATATATATATATATATATATATATATATATATATATATATATATATATATATATATAAAACAAGCAAACACACACACACACACACACACACACACACACTCCCCAATCTATAACCATATATACACCCACAAACCACAACATGATTTCCAACCTCTGAATTATTATTGCCAGCTTTCCAACCTGCTGATGCTGACACATGCGTCACTTACATACAGCACACAGGAAGGTCTGAATTCTACCGATGCAAGACATATGACACCAACAAAGATAGACCACGGACAGCCCACAATGTGACTCAAATGACTCAAATACACACACCACAATGGACTCCAAATATGTGTAATGGACACCACAAGTCATCTAAAAAATCCTGGACTCTCCTCTCCTCTGACAGAGGAAGAGAGGAAACTGGAGAAAGAGAGTAGCAACTGGGGGATATAGCAGCCAACAAATGGCTATTAGATAAAATAGAAGACGGCCATCTGAGAACCTGACACTATTGCTCGGGGAAATTGGCTTTAAGCCTCCCAAGACACAATATCTATCTTCATTCACGTAACATGCAGCCACTCCGTTATAATATGAGGTAATGAGAATTAGGTTGGGTACCCTTTCCAGATTTGCTTACAATGCAGTCTGTTTGGGAGGAACTTCACAATGACATCGTTTTTCTTCATTTAATGAGCAGCTGCTACATTGCAAGAGAGAGAGACAGAGAGAGAGAGTGAGTGTGAGAGAGCGAGAGAGAGACACGCACACACACAGAGTGAGAGAGAGAGAGAGAGAGAGATCGTGCAGAGCTGAGAATTTTAGTTTACAAACATTGCATTATCTTTCTATTTGAATGCTTCACTTCTAAAAACTAAAAACCAAATAGATGTTTTGGTTCGGTGAAGTTGTATCTTTCATCTGTTTGGTCACAAGACAATCTCTCAAAGAGATGCATTTACACAAAACCATGTGAATGTTATTTGTGCTGACAGGATAATGCAACTATTCACATCTTCTACAGGAAAACTGCGCACCAGTGTCTAAATTTATACCGCATGGGCACTATCAATAGTGTGTATTTGTTTTTGTGTAGGTGCACACACGATTGTGTTTTCTCTGGAATAAACTCAACCAGTGAAACCCAGTTAAACACAGTAAGTGAACAATGACTTTGTAGCAACAATGCAACTAACTGATCATATTCAAATGAGTAAGGACTTTTTTTGTACTTATTCTGTCACAACTGACCCCCCCACCAAAAAAAAAAAAAACAATAGTTGGGGCATCCAGGTGGCGTAGCAGTCTATTCCGTTACCTACCAACACGGGGATAACACGGTGATCGCTGGTTCGAATCCCCGTGTTGCCTTCGGCTCGGTCAAGTGTCCCTACAGATACAACTGGCTGTGTCTGCGGGTGGGAAGCCGGATGTGGGTATGTGTCCTGGTCGCTGCACTAGCACCTCCTCTGGTCGGTTGGGGCGCCTGTTCAGGGGGAGGGGGAACTGGGGGGAATAACGTGATCCTCCCACGCGCTACGTCCCTCTGGTGAAACTCCTCACTGTCAGGTGAAAAGAACTGGCTGGCGACTCCACATATATCGGAGGAGGCACATGGTAGTCTGTAGCCCACCCCGGATTGACAGAGGGGGTGGTTAAAGTGGCACAGAGGTTAAAGTAAAGATTGTACTACGAAATATGCCCTTACTGCTATGTTTATATTTTTAGTCAGTCATAATACAATGCTTGAAAAGAATAAAAACATAACAGGAAAGGTACTGGTAAATTGCTTCTTCCCATATGCAACCTGATACATGTAAACAGCATTGAATAATGGTTCAGCAATGGGATGCAGGCTTACAACCAAAGAGAGCAGTCAACAGGGGAACACTACAGCCAGCTAACCACACTGGGGTGGTGAAGTCTTTTTGTCAGAGAAAATAAAGTTATCCTTCCTCACACTCTATCCATGTCCTTCTTGACACCTTGGCAGTGATCCACACTGAGACTATCAGGGACGTCTCTGTGGGCCTCAGTCCTCTGGCCACACCTAAAACTACAGGCCTCCGCTGTAAACACATCATTGTTGAAATATTGCAACAAGAGAAGTGACACCGTCTAAATATTGTTGGTATGCAACATTTGTCGGAACTAGGTGAGATCAAATTAGTGCTAGGCAATATGGAAAATATTATGATCATGGGGAATTATATATATATCACAGTATCTGTTTACAAATTCAGATATACCATATTTAAGAATCCAACTGAGGGGCATCAAATTGAACTGTTTGGTACTGCAAAGTATACACTCTTAAATATTTCAGACCTAATTTTGTGTGTGAATTTTTGGGTAATAGATTCTTGTTGTGTCTCCCCGCCTGCCGCCCAATGACTGCTAGGATAGGCTCCAGCATCCCCGTGACCCTGAGAGCAGGATAAGCGGTTCGGATAATGAATGGGATGTATGGATAAATTCTTGTTCATTTAGGCAACAGAATTGTGTATCACGATATGACAATGTCTAAATTTCACCCCAATATACAACGACTGAAAGAAATGACACTGAATTATTGCCCGGGCCTAGATTAAATACTTGTGAATGGCAGCATTCATTATATTCTGTCTTTTGAAGAAGAATGTGCCTTGGTAGGACAGTTCATCTAACCTGGAATATTCTCATGGTCTGATCCTCATTATTCAAACCCACTAAGACACCATCAGCTCTCCACAGCTGGTCGGTACAGGACAAACTGGGGTCTATAATCTGATACTGGCAACTCCAATGTCATCCAAAACATTTAATTCCACAGTAGTAAAAACAATTTCAAGGCATATCAACCACTGCAGCTTATCTCTGCAGAATCATGTCTCCTACTCAGCTGTATAATGTCTCTATTGCTGGTGTCAAACACCAGCAAAGGATAAAGGGACTCAAATGTCCCTAATATAATGCCTCAATTGCATCATATCACAGCTATGTAATTTTCCCAGAAACTGACGTCTTGAAACTTTATAGTAATTTGAGTGTGCAGACTTTGCCACGATAACATCAAGACGATGTCATGAATTGACATCAAAAAGCAAACACAAAAACATGCTCAGTGAAATCATAGGTGCTCCTCATTTCATTACACGAAGTATAAGGGTAACTCTCTTTGTGTATAATCAGACAGGCTACGTGTGAGAGTCTGTCGGAGAGACAGTTGCTCTGCCCCTGGCAGTTTCCTCTCCTGCTGCCTTTCAATTAGCATGTGATTACCACCTCCACAAAACAACAGGTGATTTGGCCGCTGATTTGCGTAACAGCCCCAATCATGTCTTTACAAAACTGGGGGCCCCGAGGCAGTCACACCCTTATACAGTACATTATCAAACAACCCCCGCAAAACACACGCACATGTGCACACACACATGCACGGAATGTTTTGAGTATCCAAATTAATTTGCAAACACACACGCCTTTGGAGGACACAGGCAGGCAATTTGATCAGTTAAGGGCCATCTACAACAAACAAGTCAAGTCATCAAACAGTAACTGATGTGCACATTTCTGTTATGGCTTTAGCATATATTAACTATTCATTAAAATGGCACTGATGCTTCATATGTCAGATAGTGACAAAAAAGGACCACACATGAAATATGACAAAGTGAGATAAACCATAATCAATTTTTTAAGCCCCACTGACATAAGCAATATACTGCAGATGAATAACAGCATCTAAACACTGTAAAAAAAACAAAAACTACAAGATAAAAAAACGCTTGATTACAATCAATCATTTATGCGGTTAGCAAGCAAACCACACAAAAGCCAAATGAACCCCAGCAACTCTCCCATTCCTCCCTGAGGGGAGTGTGTGTTTGTTTGTGCATGTGTCTGTGTGTGTTGCACAGGCCCGTGTGTGCACATGTGACTGAAGGAGGATCTCCCTCTCTATTTGCCTTTCATGTTTAATGAATGTCCTGTCAGAGAGACAGGTAGAGAGAGCATGCATACGTGTATGAGAGAGATAGTTACCAAACACGTGCCACACACACACACACACACACTCTCTCTCTCTCTAAGGGAGAGAATTGAGGCTCAGCAATCAGCTCCCCCTCCGTCTTCACCTAGTCCTTACCTAAGACCATGGTCATATAGCGCTCCTCGACCCCAGCTTCCAGTAGCAGCGGGGGCACGTATGTGATCCCTGCTGCCACGCAGATCTCCAAGCCACAGGTCATGGAGTTCAGCAGGACGAGACGCCACTGAGACCTCCATCCAGGCATATTTACAGGGGCTGGCTCGCCTTTCCTCTCCTCTGGGATGTCCCCTACTGAAGGAAGGGGAGGAAGGAGAGACCAGGGCAGGGACCAGGAGGGCAAAGAGGGCAAGGGGAGGCAGATGGTGCCCCAGTGGGACGAGATGGCCACCTGGGAGGGACAGCAGCAAGAACACGTGGGCTTCTCAGATGACTGGGAGGATCCATCCTCTTCTTAGCATTCTGGATCTGTGCAGAAGAGAGGAATGGACAATGGTATGGTAAAACTGTAAAGTGAAAGACAAAAGAACAAAAAACATATGGATGTGATGCACTGTCATTGAATGGCACATCTTATACCATGGACCGCGCAGAAAAAGGACTTCAATGCAGAAGTGAACAGTCACACAAAGGAAATGGTACCACTAAGAACAAGACTAGGTCAAAACCTAGTATATGGCTGGACCATGTATGGTCAATGCTGTTACAGGGATAGTCAGTGGTAGTGTCTATTATGTGAATTCCTGGATATTAAATATTAATCAGCAATTTTCTGTAGTGGTCCCAGTAATATTTGTTATTAAAATTTACTGAAGTAGCATAGCACGTGACATGGTTAAGCTACGATTTTAGTAAAAAAAAAAAAAAAAAGAAGTTGCAAGAACGTCTTTCCACTCATATCGTGGGATATTTAACTTGAAAGAGAACTTGATTTAATTGTAAGTATACCTATCTAATTAGCTGTTAACTCTCCCTCCTCTTTCATCTGTTTCTATCTGCGGATGTCTCATTTGGAGAATTCACAAAGAATGGATTGAGAGGCCGCTGACAACACCATGAATTGCGCTTCACTTGCAACTGCTATCTGGCCCGTCACAAGGTCCGATTCACAAAAGATATGCCACGATAGGGCTGGACGATTAACCGAATTTCAATTACGATTTTTGCTTCCCACGATCATAAAAACAAGATAATCGAAGTAAAACGATTATTATGCCGCATGCTGCGGCGTGTAGGCCAGTGTTAGGTTGCGCTGTAAATGCAACGCACCCATCTTTTCCAGCTAGTTGTGTGCCCCGCCCTTCCCCTAAAGCTCAAACAGTTTCAATTTTCCCGTTTGTCTTAAGAGGTCGGAGGGGCGGCGTGCGTTTTTCAGTCTTCAAGTGAAACAACGTTTAGAAGATGGCGGAAAGGCGGCCTTTGGTGGAAAAGAAAGGTAAAACTAATTCAGTCGTCTGGAAGCATTTTGGTTTCGAGGAGTCGGATGTGGTGGCCAGTGATACAGAGAAATTGCAAAAAAAGTCAATGAGACAAGGATCCTTCAAAATAAGACTTTTATTGACGTATCAACAAAGTCTGAGTAAGGTCTGCAGAGTGACTGAAAATCAGACAAAAGCCTCCCTGTCTTTATACCATTTAAAAATCTAGTGAACAATCTACTTGCGTCAGTCAATGTCCTGCTTTTAATCAGGGACCTTGTCGATCAGGACATGTTGGCGGAGCAGGAGCCTCTCTATCGATGCAAGGATGACGTTAGGATGTCGTCAGTCCTCCCCCTTTGACAGTCTAATGGTTGTCTTGCTATGCTGCTACTACTGCTACTACTGTTTCCTGCATAATAATGGTTACTCTTACTTGATGGAATGTCACTTATCATACTTTTGGGCATAAACAAGTTTACCTTCTACTATCGTTCTATCCTGGTTATATGGCCTTGTGCTACTTGCCACAGTTACTTGTCACTCTAGTCACATAAAATGACAGATACCCACATGTGCCCTTACGTACTACCATACGGACTTGGAATAGACTAAAATAGTGTGCAAGATTTGTCACACGGTCGTGTCTGCACCCCAAAGCAACACGACCAATTTATTTAATCACCTGAAGTCCACTCACAAAGTGGTCTATGACGAAGTTATAAAGGAGCAAAAGACACAAAAAAGTAAAAGCTTGTCGACTTCAGCCAGTTCCACCGCAACATATCTTCTATTAAGGACACGCTCTACAATGCCACCGCATATCCCACCAGCTCCAGGAGACATCAAGAGATAACAGATGCTGTAACATTCATGCTAGCTAAAGACATGTGCCCTCTATCAGTACCGTTAGCAACCCGGGGTTCAAGAAACTAGTGAACACTTTGGACAAGCGTTACGTGTTGCCATCGCGTAAACATTCCAGCAGAGTTGCACTGCCTGTCCTGTATGATAAATGTCGTGCTGAAGTTGCAAAAGATGTCTCTACAGCAGGGTATTTCAACACGTTAACAGTTTTAACATGCTGATTATACTAGGTTTTGTAGGGGGCTGGGATAGAAGTACGGGACCGGGATAGAAGTACGGGACTGGGTGGCTACACCATTTAAAAAAAAAAAATCCTTGGCAGCCAGGTGATTTTTTTTTTTTGGGCAATGTGTGTTAGTGGTGTTTCTTGGAATATTCATTTTTGACACAAGTGCGCCAGTACCTCAAATTATAGTTTACATGTTAATAGTTTTTAATAATGATACGGATTATAACAAAGCGTGTTAAATAGTTTTTGCTGTAGGTTGTGCTTATGAGTGCACTAAAACATAGTTGGTGATATTTATTTTTATTTGTTTTTACATATTACTATCATTATTTTTTACTTGATTTTAATCTATTTCTTGTTTTTCCAGTTCAATTATATTTTAAGTTCAAAGTCATTGTGTTTTAATGGTTCAATAAACGCATGTTTTCAAATGAATGAATAATCGTGTTTAATAATCGGGATTTCAATATCAATCAAAATAATCGTGATTATGATTTTTGCCATAATCGTCCAACCCTATGGCGCGAATTATATTACAGCCAAAAACACGCCCATAAAGTTTTGCAGCTGAGTGCAATTTACCCTTGTTGTGCGTCTGACTGCAATTTATCCATGTGGGAAAGTATAAATGGTGGCTTTGCTCCAGGAACACAGTAGGCAGGTTCAATGTCATCCTTGGTGTCATCAAGTATAGGAAGAATTGTTAGACCTGACAACCTGTATCTGCGAATGATTTTGGTCTCAGTTAAATCAAAAAGTGATATTCTCCTGCAAAATATCCTCTCGTGAGCACGCCTGGCATGACGATGCCTTTGCCTGGCTACAATCACTGCTGCCATGATCACTGGAAAGTCAGGGCGTCAGTTACCACCAACTCTCTGAAGATGGCAACACTTTTCACTCTGAGTGTAGCTATTAGCGCTGGTGTTTTTAATGAGGCTCATTTGCATAGAAAGGGGTTAATTTTGCGCCAAATGTACGCATATTACCTAATTTAAATACATGCAAATAGCACTGGAGCACCAAGACGCTATTTGCTTAGCCGCACAGTTAATGGTGCATTTCACCCTTTGCGGTTGCATTGAGAATTACACGGTTTGTTTTTGTCTTATTTGTGCAGGTTTAGCGGCCGCAAAAGCCGTGCAATCCTTTTGTGAATTTGCCAGTGAGTGCTTTGTCAGAGTAATTGTTATTTGGGGTGCGCTCTCCCTCATGTCTCTTGCCGCTCGGACGACCAATCGTGTAACTTCAGGGACATTGTTGGTCACCTGATCCAGCAGCCCAACCATGTCAAACTTGATCACTCAGTCAGTCAGCCAGGGACATTCGTGTTTGTCGAGTTGGTCGAGCGAGCTAGAGAGTGAATGGAGAGAGGGAGCGGTGATAGTGAGAACAAACGTTTTTTTAAGGTTTTGAATCACTGCAACCATGAGATTCTTCATCATACAATCATTCGTAGCTGCACAAAAATTTTAGGCTGATAGGCCCAGTTGTTTGCAAGATTAGCAGTGAATCGACACATACGCGCGCGTGACCAAACCCGTAATCCCCTCTGGGCTACCACCGCATGGTGGAGATAATGACAGCCTTCACCGTGTATCCATGGAAGAGCACTCACAAAAGAGAGAATATGGGAGACAATCTCATTCTCACATTGAAGGTAGCAGAACAATGAGTCACATTACTATGTTATGCATACACCAAGTGTGTCAACAGATCTGTGCCTATGCATTTGAAGCAAAGTCAAATTAATTTCAAAGCAACCCAGTCTCTTCTTATTAAACACATATGCTACTTGCACTTTGTACCAAAACTGTAAAAAAAAAACACTCAGGTGAACCACCATGACTATCTAATGTTCTCTCATTATCCCCTAGAGACAGATACGTTGATCTAGTCACCGAAGGACACTTCCCTGACAAGGAAAATGAAAAGATTGACCCTTCTCCATTACATGGCTTGGTGCAAAGACATGCTCATTCCGACATTTGATCTTTTTTCCCTATAGTTAAAACTGCTTGTTAATACAAACCACAGCATCTTCTTTCACTAAGTACAATACCTTGCCTGTTGCATTTGTAACAGTGGACGTAAAAGGTCACACTGTCATATCAGCAGACCTGTGTCAGTCCTCTTTACAAAATGGCAAATACGACAGGGAGCAAAAAAAAAAGTGCTTTTGTGATTTTAAAATGAACATTTCCAATTATCTGGATGCATAAAGAATATACAAGTGCTGCCTAAATGATAACTGCACAAGTTATGAGAAAAAAAGACAGGCCTCTTATTAGTCTCTGGTTTTAGAGCTATTCTAAAACAGTCATTGTAGCTGTGTCTTCTTTAGGCCATTTTCAAGTGATGTTTGAAGTTGTGAATCAAAAGTCAAATATCACAAACACATTTTTATTAGCCATTTTGGGAGCTATTTTGATAAAAACACAAACAATTCACTTGAGGTCTGTGCGCATGTGTAACTTAGATGAATACAGACAGCCTTAGAGAGAGACAGAGACAGAGAGGAGAGAGAGAGAGAGAGGGAGGCCGTTTTTACATCGCTGTAACATCCTCAATTCTCACTCAAATCAGACATGATACATCAAAATGTCTGTCAACTTCTTGTGACACTCACGATGAGAAACTCTAAGCTGTGCAATGTAGATGTGTGTGTGCATGGTGTTATTATTTTTTAATAAATGAAGCACAATTGACTGAATTTTTTTTACTGAAGTGACTGAATGCATTTTTATGGGGGGGGGGATTCGATGGGCTTCCTTGCCTGGGGCCCCCCCAGAGTCTAGGATCGCCACTACATGGAGAGTCATGTGTAAGCAGGTTTTCATTCTAATCCTACAATTTCAACAATACACCAGCTGTTTTCACTATTTAGGCCTCCCATGTCTGGATGAAGGTGTGTAAATAATTGAAATCAACAGGTGAAATGTGGGGATGGAAAGAAAACCTGCATACACAGGACACCTCCATGTGACATGATTGGGCAACCTGTGAGCTGTCCAGTCTCCCTGGGGAGCCTTCTGGCTTGAACGGCCAGGACCAACCAGGTAACTCATCCCAGATGCTATGATTGGTAATACTATTCAGCCGTGAAGGGGAAGTCTTGCCAATGTGGAGAAGATTGGAGCTGGTCATGGTGCTGAACAGGTTAGCTCCATTTGACCATTGCTTGACCTTTGTCTATGGTCCACAGCCTTAACACTAGTAAAGAAGTGCCTACATCTGCAAGTAACACAGGAAGGAAAACAAGATGGAAAGGCACAAGAAAAGAGCAATATATGATCTATGAAAAGTGTTAAGCCGCGTTAGCCTCGAAGGTTAAACATAAATTAATCTAACAAGGACACAGTATCATGGATGCATAGATTGGACGGTTCCCTTTGGCTATAGATAAGATTTATGAGATCTCCAAATTACCAATACACTACCCGGGTAGTATTAGCAGTAGTAATAGTACATGTATGTACAAAGGATCTGGATCTGAGCTTGGAAACATGCCAAGGAACTGAACTGAACTGAGTTTTTAAAAACTGACTGGATTGTTTATACACTGACTCACTATTAGGGGGGAAATTGTTCATTATTTTGTTTCCCACACGTGATTTACAATTTTATGGAATACTGTTAATAAACATTTACCAGTAACAACGTTTATTAACAGTTAATGTTTATTAACCATATTTATTATATCAGTTAGTCAGTGTATAAATAGTCCAGTCAGTATATACACTCAGTTCAATTCAGCTCCTTGGCACTACAATTTCAACACACTCCCAAGTATCCGGAATCGCTGGCTCGCCGTCAGAACGATCACAAGTGGCAGAATATGCACCAAAAAAAATAGGGAAAAAACAACTCTGCACACAACAGTGCAAAAATCTAACATTAGTACTTTACAGTATCTTGTTATTATTAGCAACATTCATTCTGTAATCACCGTCGATAATCATACAGATAATTAACATGAGGTACTACATGCTTCACAAATTTATATCTAAATAGACGCCTTATCTAAATAGCCGTTTAAACCATTATCGTCATGAGCTATGTGCTAATCCACTCCATGAAAGTCGCTTAAAAGAAGTTTATGAACATCTTCACAATGGCTTTAAGCCTCGAAACATTAGCCCGTTATAGTTACCTCATAGCTGGAAAATATAACGTGGAACATGCTAGAACACACTCCATTTCATTTCACTAATGAGCGCTCATGTATATAAAGAAAATGGCGTTCTAGCTTGCAAAGGGAAATTAACACCGATCTCACGTTCATCTGCCAGCTAGCTAGCATTTTTCCTTCAGCTGCACTCACTGGAGAATCGCTCGAACTTTGTCCAGAAGGGGAAAAAATAATGTATCAACAAAAAGGCTTCTGATGATTACAACTCGCTAATAACCAAAACCAACTATTGAGTAAACCTTTTGCCTTCTGGCAGCTTCTCACAATTTTCACTCTCAAAACAGGAGACTGATCTGAGCTAGGCCACAACTACTACTACTACTACTACTACTACTTTCGGCTGCTCCCGTTAGGGGTCGCCACAGCGGATCATCCGTTTCCATTTCTTCCTGTCTTCTGCGTCTTCCTCTGTCACACCAGCCACCTGCATGTCTTCCCTCACCACATCCATAAACCTCCTCTTTGGCCTTCCTCTTCTCCTCTTCCCTGGCAGCTCCATATTGAGCATCCTTCTTCCAATATACTCAGCATCTCTCCTCCACACATGTCCAAGCCATCTCAATCTTGCCTCTCTTGCTTTGTCTCCAAACCGTCCAACCTGAGCGGTCCCTCTAATATAATCGTTCCTAATCCTGTCCTTCTTCGTTACTCCCAGTGAAAATCTTAGCATCTTCAACTCTGCCACCTCCAGCTCCGCCTCCTGTCTTTTCGTCAGTGCCACTGTCTCCAAACCATATAACATAGCTGGTCTCACAACCATCTTGTAAACTTTCCCTTTAACTCTTGCTGATACCCTTCTGTCGCAAATCACTCCTGACACTCTTCTCCACCCACTCCAACCTGCCTGCACTCTCTTTTCACCTCTCTACTGCACTCCCCGTTACTTTGGACAGTTGACCCCAAGTATTTAAACTCAAATGCCTTTGTCACCTCCACTCCTTGCATCCTGACCATTCCACTGTCCTCTCTCTCATTCACGCATAGGTATTCCGTCTTGCTCCTACTGACTTTCATTCCTCTTCTCTCCAGTGCATACCTCCACCTCTCCAGGCTCTCCTCAACCTGCACCCTACTCTCGCTACAGATCACAATGTCATCCGCGAACATCATCGTCCATGGAGACTCCTGCCTGATCTTGTCCGTCAACCTGTCCATCACCATTGCAAACAAGAAAGGGCTCAGAGCCGATCCTTGATGTAATCCCACCTCCACCTTGAACCCATCTGTCATTCCAACCGCACACCTCACCATTGTCACACTTCCCTCATACGTATCCTGCACCACTCCTACATACTTCTCTGCAACTCCTGACTTCCTCATACAATACCACACCTCCTCTCTCGGCACTCTGTCATAAGCTTTCTCTAAATCTACAAAGACACAATGCAACTCTTTCTGGCCTTCTCTATACTTCTCAATCAACATTCTCAAAGCAAACATCGCATCTGTGGTGTTCTTTCGTGGCATGAAACCATACTGCTGCTCGCTGATCGTCACCTCTCCCCTTAACCTAGCTTCTATTACTCTTTCCCAAATCTTCATGCTGTGGCTGATCAACTTTATACCTCTGTAGTTGTTACAGTTCTGCACATCGCCCTTGTTCTTGAAAATCGGTACCAGTATGCTTCTTCTCCACTCCTCAGGCATCCTCTCACTTTCCAGGATTGTGTTAAACAATCTAGTTAAAAACTCCACTGCCATCTCTCCTAAACATCTCCATGCCTCCACAGGTATGTCATCAGGACCAACTGCCTTTCCACTCTTCATCCTCTTCATAGCTGCACTCACTTCCTCCTTGCTAATCCGCTGAACTTCCTGATTCACTATCCCTACATCATCCAACCTTCTCTCTCTCTCATTTTCTTCATTCATCAGCCCCTCAAAGTACTCCTTCCACCTTCTTAGCACACTCTCCTCGCTTGTCAGCACATTTCCATCTCTATCCTTGATCGCCCTAACTTGCTGCACATCCTTTGCAGCTTGGTCCCTCTGTCTAGCCAATCGGTACAAGTCCTTTTCTCCTTCCTTAGTGTCTAATCTGTCATACAACTCACCATACGCCTTTGCCTTTGCCACCTCTCTCTTTGCTTTACGCTGCATCTCCTTGTACTCCTGTCTACTTTCTTCATCTCTCTTACTATCCCACTTCTTCTTTGCCAACCTTTTCCTCTGTATAATTTGCTGTACTTCCTCATTCCACCACCAAGTCTCCTTGTCTTCCTTCCTCTGTCCTGATGACACACCAAGTACCTTCCTAGCTGTCTCCCTCACTATTTCTGCAGTGGTTTTCCAGCCATCTGGCAACTCTTCACTACCACCCAGTGCCTGTCTTAACTCCTGCCTGAACTCCACACAACAGTCTTCCTTCTTCAACTTCCACCATTTGATCTTCGGCTGTGTCTTCACTCGCTTCCTCTTCTTGGTCTCCAAAGTCATCCTACAGACCACCATCCGATGCTGCCTAGCTACGTTCTCCCCTGTCACAACCTTGCAGTCTCCAATTCCTTTTAGATGGCGCCTTCTACATAAGATATAGTCCACCTGTGTGCACTTTCCTCCACTCTTGTACGTCACCCTGAGCTAGGCCACAACAATCCCCAAAAAAGCCCACGAAATCCTGGAGGGACTGACAAGGGCTACCGAGTCTAGTCATCCGTGGTCGTTACACTAGTCCCCTTTCGGGAAGCGCGTCCCCGCACTACGCCCTTCCGATGGCCTCACGGTCTCACCATCCCACTTCTGGCACCAATGTAGCGAATTCAGGGGGCAGCGGGAACCGCTGCAGCCGGGACATGAACCCGGGTCTCCCGCACCAGGGGCGATTACGTTAACCAGTCGACTAAAGTGTCCGACCCATTAGCCAACCACCTAGCGAGTCTACTCATTCATGATCATTACACTACCCACCTCCTTCGGGAAGCACGTCCCCGCGCTTCAGCATATTAGCTCCCTCACGCCTCTGGGCGCACGCGCTTTCCAATGGCCTCACCATCACACTTCTGATATCAATGTAGCAAATGGACTATATGCACACTCTTCCGCATTACGACTCGGCCAGCTCGATCATTTCCGGGCAGCGCCGGAAGTGATATGGACAACTGACAACAACAGCGAAGCAATGGTGTTTTTCACTCGGTCTCTTCAAGATTACCCAAACTCACAGTTAACGACGTTAGTCGCATTATCCAAGAAGCATGCCATATGTTGGTAACCAAAAAAGAAGAAGGGCTTCAAACTTTACGTTTCAAGCTACATCCAAAATTACGAAGGTAAGATCCGGACGTGTAATGTTAGCAGCATATTTTTGTATTAGCCGATGCTAGCATAGTGATGTTACTGCTAACGTTATGTTTCTATGTCAATCACTGTTACAAGTTTCCTAACGTTATTGTCAATCTCAGTTTCAAACAAGGATTCAAAAGGAGAACTATTCATTAGGGCTGAGTGTTACAGATCTATGAGGAAAAGCCAAAAGCCTCACAGTTTGAGCATACAGGAAAGTTATCCTGCAGGTTCAGTGCAGACTGGTTCATGGCCTTACGCATATGAAATAGATAGCGATTGTACAGAAAACGGCTTGTGTTCTATTATAACAGGTGTCTGAAATTCAGATTTGGCCAGAAATGTAAAGCGATTTGAGTGGCTGTTGAAGCTAGACAAGCTCTATATAAAATGCAACTTGATTGATTGATTGATTGATGAGACAGGTTCCTGTTCGTCAAATCAATAAAGTTTCTGTGAGTCATATCACTGCTATGAATCTAATACTGTTAAAGGCTACATTAAATATATATTTCGCATGATACCCCATACATAACGTGTAAAAATGTGTAAAAGTAATGGGATTCACAGAAACTATATTGCGTTCTTAGTTCTGTCACTTCTTTTACACACGTTCTGTGTTCCATATTATTTTTGATGAGTAAAATTAGATTAATAATTATTTGGCTACAAGTTTTGATTTACATATTAGTGCATATCACAGCCACAATCGAAGAAAAATTTGACTATTTCTTTTTTTACCTCTATGCTTCCCTGCAATAGAGAACTGCTCTGCGTGCTGCCTTACTCAGCTACATTTGTTACAGGGATAGTCAGTGGCAGTGTATGTAACACTGTGTGTTTAAATGTTATCTGTAATTGTCTGTAGTGCACCAATATTTGTTGTTAAAGTGTACTGAAGTGGCAGATCACATAACATGGTTAAATTAAGTTTAAGTTAATGCAAAAAAAAGGTTATAAATGCAGTTGCAAGAACAATACTTTCCTTATATTTTCGGAGGTTTGGTTAGAAAGAGAACTTATTTTAATTGTAATTATAAATATTGTGGCGGACACTAGGGGCTATGCCTCTCACCCAGCAGGACTGTGAGCTGGGGGCGTGGTTTAGGTTCCCGGGCTCGCCGGTGCAGGGTTGTTCCTGCTGCAGTTGGTTTTTGGAGTTGAGGAATAAACATCAAACTCGCCTTCGTCTGCTGTGTTTTTCCTCATCCTGCCACAATATTCTAATTATCTGTTAACTCCTGTTCTTTCATCTGTTTCGCTCTGCGAATGTCTCATTTTTCTCTCTGTATTGAGTGTTTTGACAGTGATTGTTGTTATTTGGACTGTTTTAACTCAGTGTAATAAAGATAAATGATTAGCATTGGAATGTTGTGTCTTGTATTAACAACAGTAATTGTTATAGAAAGGTAAATGAGCAGAACTGACAGGTGGGTGACCAAAAAAATCTGAGTACCAGTTATACTGAACAAAGTGAATGTCTTTCAGTAAACCAATATCCAATAACTTGAACAATATAAAACATATTTCATGTACAAATGATTGCTATTTACAAGACTCACATTTTATCCTCAAGATAGTATACAACTCATTTTATCATCATTGAACATGAAACGATTTCAATAAACTAATATCAAACGACTTTTAACGATATAAAACAGCAATTATCTGTAAGTATACAGATAATTGCTATTTACAGGACTGACATTTTGTCCTCAAGACAATACACATCCTCTGCTAGGCTTTTTTGGGGATGGAGGCGGTGGCATCTTCAATAAAGCTACTCAGGTTTCTTAGCCCATGCCTTTACAAGAGACATGTTTTCATCGAGAGGTAAATCGACAACTGCAGGATCTGGAGCCGAAACGAAGTCGTGGTCCCCGGGGATTGTTTCAGCCTCCTCGTCCAGTGTGTGTCATCCTCTGCTGCCAGTCGCTCTCTCCTCTCCCAAACCTCCGGTCTTGGAGGTGGGACGGAGAAATTGTTCCACTCAAACAATGCCGGAACCGCTCCCTTCTTTTAACACTCGCCGACCTATTTCGGACCCTGGCTCACAAACGTCCTCTTTTTTAAAATGCGGGCTACAAACGCGGGTATGGTGGCTAATGGTGAAGTTGCTCCTCCAGATAGTGACAATCCATTTTCGCCTGGTTTCCGCATCGGAGGGAAACGTATGAAAACTAAGCACTTTGTTGTACTTACTGGATGGAGGCTTGGCACAAAGGCACATGGCCATGTTCAGCTGTTGTGTTATCGGTACGTTGAAACTTAAACTTATTTTTCTGAGACGGCGTCGCCATTTGATAAAATTCATATGAACACTATGGATAGCAGAAACGGAGCGGAAGTGAACAAGCTGGCAGAGATTTTACCAGAACTACGTTAGAACCATTGTGTGCATACAGGCTATTCAGGGGGGCAGCTGGAAACCGCCGAAGCTGGGACGCGAACCCGGATGGCACGCACCACAGGCGACTGCGCTAACCAGTCAACTAAAAGGTTCGATCCATTAGCTAGTGAGTCGTCATCTGTGGTCGTAACACTACCCCCCCCCCCTCATTCAGTGTATCAGCTCCCTCACGCCTCTTGGCGCAAGCCAGCTGGCTAGCGAGTCTACTCATTCATGATCGTTACACTATGGTGGAGGATGCGGGCACTGGATGTAGTTTCGACACACTCCAAAGTATCCGGAATTTCTGGGTCTCCGTCGGAACGATCACAAGTGGCAGAATGTCCACACAAAAAAAAATCTGCACACAGCAGTGCAAAAATCTAACAGTACTGTACAGTATCTTGCTATCATTAGCAACATTCATTCTCACAGTCAAAAATCACACAAATAATTAACATGAGGTACTGCATGCTTCACAAATTTATATCTAAATAGACATCTTATCTAAATAGCCGTTTAAACTTAAGGATGTGAACGTGTACTAAAATCTGTACACGTTTACACGGTGCAATGTTTGCCGTTTAAACGTGTACACGTTTCAGGATTTCTGTGAATTTTGAAAGTATGTCGGTGCTATACCGCTAGAGGTCGCTGTAGCCTTATTATTCCATAGAGTCACTGCTGTTAAGGTCGCCGATGTCGTACGACACAACTAGGCTTTACCATTTACAAAAGATCGAATATCTCTGGATGAGTATGCGTTAGAAACTTGCTGTTTTTTTTTGTTTTTTTTTTTTTTTTTGGGGGGGGGGGGTTACCGCTTCCGCGCAGCCCTTCGATGCGATTAGATCCCGCTGAGAAGCTTTCTAATCCAAACTCCCACATGGGGCTTCGCAGATTTTTACTAGCCGCCATCCATGCTTCAATCGCGCTTGCACTTGTCACGCAGTAAAGAATGATGACGTTATCACGCATTATGTATATATATTAAAAAAACTTTACGTTTATCCGTTAGGGATTTTTATTAAACGGTTATGGTTTTATTTCCGTGTAAACGTGTACACGTGTACACTGACACACCCATAGTTTAAACCAGGGGTCCCCAATAGGGAAAAAAAAACCTTTTAATTTTTTTTGGAAATAAAAAAATGTTTCTTCCTTCTGGTATTTCTACACATTTTGTTTGGGAACACTATTCCAAACATAATTTCAGCAATCAATCCAACAAGAAATGCTACCTTGGAACTATCAGTTCCACCCCGCATTTCCCCTTGTGGGCTAGTCCAGCCCCCCTCACTTGCGCGTCACATGACCTTACCAGCATTACTGAAAATTCTTCAGTTATGGTGGGCTAGAATCGAGAATCGAGACAGACGCATAAGACCAAATAAGTAAGTTCCCAATTGCAATGGCTACAAAGAAACGCAAAGTTGACACCGAAAATAGACTGTTTAATGAAGATTGGACGGATCAATTTTGCTTCATTCTACCTGAACATAACAATGCTAAGCCAACTTGCTTGATCTGTTCGCAAACGGTAGCGGTCAGCAAAGTTGCTATCATCAAACGCCATTTCGAAACAAAACACAGCAGCTTCAATGAAAGATTTCCACCGAAATCAGATACCAGAAAGCAGAAAATAGCTATCTTAAACTCTGCGTATGTTCACTCTGTTAAAGTTAATTCATAAAACGGCTACTGCTCAAGAAAATGCTACCGCAGCATCTCTCCGTGTATCATGGCGTCTCGCAAAGAGCAAAAAACCTCACTCAGACGCAGAGCTTTTGAAGACTTGTGCTGTGGATATGCTGGAGGAAGTGCTCAGTCACGACGAAAAAACAAAAAAATCTGTGACAGAGATAATCAAACAAGTCCCGCTGTCTGATAATAGCGCAACAAGAAGGATAGAAGTTTTAGCCGAGGATTGCTTCTCATCCCTCCTTGCCGATCTCAAAAAGGCAGATTCCATGTCACGAGCCGTCGACGAGTCCTGTGATGGAACTGACGTTGAACAGCTTTCTGTTTTTGTGCGTTTTTTTGACGAGAAGTCTTTTCGAGAGGAGTTGCTATGTTTGATCCCATTACATGGGCACACTACAGGTGAAATTATTTTTACAGAACTAACCCAGTTTTTTGAAAAGAATGATTTGGACATGAGCAAAGTTATAGGAATTGTAACAGACGGAGCTCCGGCCATGATTGGTTCTCAAAAGGGTCTGGTAAGCAGGCGTGCTGCCGTTAACCCAGCGCTCCTGCCATCTCACTGTATCATTCACAAGTCCGTTTTGTGTGCAAAATTGTGTGGGACGATGAAAGAAACCATGGATACTATGATGCGGCTCGTAAACTTTATTCGCGAGAACTCCAGTCTGCAACACAGACTTTTCAGGGCTCTACTGGAGGAACGGTCAGCGGCACACAAGGACTTGCTGTTGCACAATGATGTACGTTGGCTAAGCAAGGGCCGGGTACTTGAGAGAGTGTGCGAACTGCAAGACGAAATACTCGTCTTTTTAGGCAGCCAGAAGGCACAAACATTTCTTGACGTTTTGAATGACAGCAGTGCTATGGTAAATGTGCATTTTCTGTGCTTTGTCACATCCCACCTCAACCAGCTCAATTTGCAAATGCAGGGCACACTGTTGCTGACCTGCACGAGGCCGTTGAAGCTTTCCGCCTCAAACTGAACATTTTTGAGAGAGATCTGCATGGGAGAATGCTCCACTTTCCTCGCCTCCAGCAGCACTGCGAGAAGAACCACACACAGGCTGCGCCACAGATGCATGCATTCATGGCGCGACTGATCGAGAATTTCAAGGAACGCTTTGACAATTTCAAACTCTCAAGCGAAATCCTGATGTTTCTCCGCCAACCCTTTGCTGTGAAACCAGACGGACGGTGGACTACCGAGGCTAAAAGGCTGCTTCCATCGCTGCAGGAAGCATCTCTCCAGTTAGAAGTCGTGGAACTTTCAAATTCGGATTTACTGAAAGAACAGCATAAGAATGTCAAACCTGCCGAATTCTGGATCAGTGTGCCCGAAAAATTCAGATTCGCAAGAGCCATTGCATTGTTCTTGCTCACATTGTTTCCATCCACTTACATCTGCGAATCATCATTTTCAATGATGAATATGATCAAAAGCCAAGAAAGAAATCGGCTGACCAACGAACATCTTGACCAGTGCCTTCGCATAGTAACAACGGAGTACGAGCCCAACTTCAGGACCATGGCCGCTTCCCGACGCTGTCATTTCTCCCACTGAGCGGTGAGTCTACAGTAGTGGACAAAAGTTTAATCCGGAGGGCAAATTCTCATGGACTCAATCGGTTATAAGTTTAGGCCAGTGATATTATGTTTTTTTTTCAGACAATAACTTTATAAAACGTTTATTAAAAGCTTATGTTTATAACATTTCTTCGTTGTTAGTTTCTTTTCATTAAACATTGAGCGCCCATGTATGTAAAGAAAATGGCGTTCTAGCTTGCAAAAGGAGATTAACTCCGATCTCATATTCATCTCCGATTGGCTTTTAAATTACAAAGGGCATAACAGAAATACAAAATTAACAAAAATACAGTGCAAGCTCATTAAAATGCCTTATCTCACAATTGCATAATGCATCAGAATGTGGCTAATATAGCCAGCTAGCTAGCATTTTTCCTTCAGCTGCACTCACCGGAGAATCGCTCGAGCTTTGTCCAGAAGAAGAAAAAAAAATATCATGTACCAACAAAAAGGGTTCTGGCGATTATCACTCGGTAATAACACTGACCAAAACCAACTATTTAGTAAAACCTTTCCCTTCCGGCTGCTTCTCACAATTTTCACTCTCAAAACAAGGACACCGATCTGATCTATCTAGCCAAGACAGATGACTCAGCTAAAACAGCGCCATCTAGGGGAATGGAGAATTGCAACACTTTTGGCTCTACATTTTAGACGGATTACAAGTGCAACCTCACCATTCCACTTCTGACACCAATGTTGCGAATTCAAGGGGCAGCCGGGAATCCACCGCAGCCGGGACGCGAACCAGTCAACTAATGGGTCCGACCCATGAGCCAAGGGCTAGCGAGTCTAGTCATCCGTGGTCGTTACAGGTGTTTATGTGAAATCCACGAGTTTCATACGAGTTTCCCTTGGTATTGCCCTTGCAGTTGTATGCATGAAACTGCATGGGCAATACCAAGTGATAGAATTCAAGAGAGAAGCTACGGGAGAATAGCGGTGGGTGTAAAAATATACATTTTGCCAATTTTCTTACCAATGAACTCTAATGGCAATAAAGGCACATCAATATAAGATGCACTCAACATTTTTGGAGATGTTGTAATAAATACCCCCTTTCTACTCGGATGTTACAGCTAAACGTCGGTTTGTGAGTGAGTGAGTTAGAAGCCAGGTTTTTTTGAGGGGCTTCAAATCTGAAAAAGCTAAAGAATTTTAGTTTATACCAAATATAATGGAACAGATTAAAGCTGAAGAGCTGTTATGGGAGGTGGCTTAAGTCACAACTTGGAAATAAGACAATATATTTAAAAAATATGTATAATGGACTACTGTTAAGTATCTTTGTGCACGTGTATGTGTGTGCATGCGGCTCTAAAACTAGCATCCTCACCATCATCATCAGGTTCCATTTCAGCAAAGGGGGAGTATGAGAACACTTAGAGCAGCTGCAGACACAAACAAGGCACTATATTTATATTTGGCGAGAATTTTCTCCATCAATGCTGCCCATCTGTTCTCTCTTGGCAGATAAAATGGATGTGTCATCATGTCCAGTATCAGACTTGGTTAATCTCGCAAAAGCACGGCTCTGTAAATGATATATGTGTATACATGATGTCACCAAATGAATTTAAGTGGTGGATGTGATGGGGACCCGCATACATTAGGAAATATTGTTAAAGAAATACAATATAAAAATTGTGAGAAAGGGGAAAACAGGAAAGGCACACTGGTTAACTTATTCATCTAGCAGCTGACATCAAGTAGTTTGAATATCTAGACAGGATTTCCATCTTTACAGGAACCTTAGTCTTCCAAGTATTTGAGACTTAAAAGAGTAGTTCAGAATTTCTTAAGTCTACAGCCTGCTAATGTCGAACATTGGTAGGTTTGATTTTCAAAAGTACCTTTCCTTTATACTGGATACACAGCTCCAGCTTGCCAACTAGAATTCAATGCAATTAATGGGGGACAAATAAACAATCCTCATTTAGTGCAGAAAAAGCATTCCATGGTTCAACCAAAGCTAATACAATGCTACCGCAGTCTGTCATAGTAAATTTAAGTGGTCATTTTAAAAATGTCGTCGATTTTACAGTTATGGTTGTTTACTACTGTGCAACTTCCTGCAACACAGCCTACAAGTGATTAGCAGCAGGAGTCACTCCACCGTGGCACAGCAGGGCAGATATAAAGAGGTAATTTTGTAATTAAATTACAACTGTAAATTTTTTAAATTTACTATGATAGGTGTTCGGGTAGCATGGCAGTCTATTCTGTTGCCTACCAACACGGGGACCTCCGGCTTGGTCGGGTGTCCCTGTAGACACAATTGGAAGTGTCTGCGGGTGGGAAGCCGGATGTGGGAATGTGTTTTGGTCACTGCACTAGTGCCTCCTCTGGTTGGTCGGGGCAACTGTTTGGGGGGGAGGGGGAACTGGGGGGAATAGCGTGATCCTTCCACGCACTACGTCCCCCTGGCGAAACTCCTCAATGTCAGGTGAAAAGAAGCAGCTGGCGACTCCACATGTATCGGAGGAGGCATGTGGTAGTCTGCAGCCCTCCCCGGATCGGCAGAGAAGGTAGAGCAGCAACCAGGATGGCTTGGGGTAATTGGCTGGATACAATTGGGGAGAAAAGGGGGGGGGTAGACATTGTGTTAGCTTTGGCTGGCTGTGGAGTACTTTTTTTTGTGGATTTGTCCCCATTGCAATCTAGAATTTAATACAATTTAATACAACTTTACATTGCAAGAATGTGTGTGCACAGTATGAAGAAAAGGATGGATGACTGTGAAAATTAAATCTACCTAGTATGTAATACAGTAAGAGCACATAGTAGAAAATAAGGTTAGACTTTTAAAAAAAAATCCAAACTATTCCTTTAGAAGTGCTGATCAAAATTCCCTTTACCCATTTGGATTGTTACAGCTGTGCTGGTTGAGGCGATAGGATTGTTGCATGAGAGTGGCATCCACTGTTATAAGCCCCACCTGATAAAACACAGGCTTGTGTCTCTAGAAAATACTGACCTTGTTGGTAGACTGAACCCTGTAAGGGGCCTGGGTCTCTGGGATAGAGGACCATTTCACACCCATCATATCTCATTCTCGCCTGGTCCAGACACACTAAAAGACACCCATCAGGGGACCCACTGATTTCCCCATATCCCCTGTCAGCACTCAACCCAGCCCCTATGCAGTATTCTGTGAGTGTGGGCGTGTGTATGTTTCATGCCCCCCCTCACACTTTTTCTCTCTTCTCCCTTCTGCAGCTTTCTTTTCCTTCCTCTGCCCCTGAGGTCAGCATCGTCTCTGAACTGCATTTTAAGAGGCGCCTTTTGACATATCTGCCCATGACTGGTTATGCTTTTATGATTCTGAATCACAGTTTGAATGCCCTCTATTCCAGCTCCAGCTGACTCCCCGTCAGACTTTCTCACAGAAAACAGTAGGGCCCCAGATGGCATGAAAAGAGAAATCTGATTTGTCTGCCCCTGTGGCCGCAGCCTGTCTGGATGCCCGCCCGAGAGTGGGTCAGATTCCAGGGTTTTTTAAATTGCATGGTTTCTGGAATTTTGACCCAAGCACTAGTGGCTAGTTTAAGTAGGGACTATGGAGGAGAAGGAGGAAGGACAAGGCAGGAGGGAGAGAGGTGGATGGTGGGAAAGATAGAAGAGAAAACCAGAGCACTGTCAAGCAGTACTTATCAGCACATTCATCCACCTCTAAATTACACGTAGAAAGAAAAACGCATATGCGCTTTAGTTTGTCTTTTTTTATATATTAACAAGATTTGCTTGGCATGGTGCAGCCTCAGGAAGCTCGTCCTTTGGGAGAGGAAGAGGGGCTAACAGATCCCTTGGGAACACACACAGTCATTCCACTACTTGCTTAATGGCGCCTCTGGTTCCACAATGTATTCCAGTCATGAACCTTGATTTGTCTTCCCATAACCTCATACACACAAACACACGCACAAACACTTCTTTATCACCTGCTGTGTTTAAATACTACTGGCACAGCCAAGACAAGGAAGGGGGAGGGGGAGAGGATTTGGGGTGGAGGGGGGGGGTCACGACAGCTCTCCCTTTGCCCCATTACCAAGCTCTATTCAGCCACAGGCCTCCCAAAATCAGCCCTAATGACTCTGAGGGGTATTCTTACAATACAAAACAGGCTTTGTGTACATTGTGCGAGAGAGAGTAACTTGATATAGTGAGGTATCAGGCCCATTCAGTTGCGCTTTCATTTAACATAGTGTTCCTGAAAATGGCAGAATATAGAAAGAAGTGAATAACGCCCACACACACTAAACAGAATACATGGTCTCGAGACTGAAAGAGGGGAGGAGAAAAATGGGAGGGAATTGCTCTGGGATGACATCACAACCACAAGTGCCATTTGGGCTGTGACAGCAGAAACCTCAAGAGAGAGTTCTGGCAGTGTCTTTGGCTTAAGCTGAATGGTTGCAGCTCAGAAACCCTCCTCCCCTTTGAATCCCTTCACATTCATGGACCTGACCGTCTGCACCAGCGGGCACAAACTGCTGTCCATGACGGCAGGCTCAGCCGCCCGTGCCGACAGCTACACTGGCTTACTTCCTGCCATCTCTTTTACTGTGGCTTTGCTCTGCTCCCCTCTGCCACCCCAATATCTCCTCCATTCTACATTCCCTGTTTTCTCTCCCCCCTTTTTCACTTGCTCCCTTTCTCTAACCTCTCCTCTGTGTTTCTTCCATTTTCATCACCCCTGGGCATTCTCCTCCACTGTTCCATAGTGTGACTTCCAGATGGGGGGAACGGCAGCAGAGCATTCTCTAGCATCAGACCTTAACTGAGAAGAGTTAAAAAAGTTTTCTTCTTGTTTTACTGTAATAAAAAAATTAAAAAAAACTTCACTCCAACATGTTTGGCCAATTTTCAAGTTAGAAGCTTTCAAGGTTTGATTTGTGTTCTATCACCCGCTCTCTTGTAAGAGCTGTCCTGACCTTGGTGACCCTCCTTCAGCCTGTTATCTCCAGCCCACATCCGTCACCATGACCCCTGACACCGCCTGTCACCGCAAATCACCTGACCAACCTAGCATTTTAAAGACAGCGCCAGCAGGCGGATGGCAGGCTATTGGTAATGTTAACCTCCTGCAGAGCAGTGCCTGGCAGTGCCAAAATTAAAAATAAATAAAATAAATAATAATAATACTTCAGACAACAGTTACTTTAAGGTAGTGCCTCTGAAAGAAGATTTAATGGAGAGGCCATACATCTAATGTAGGAGGAGGAGAGACAACCTTGTATTATTTCTAGGGAGTCTAAGAATACTCCTTGCCGCGCCCAAACTTGAACTCTCCAACTCTCCACATAATTAGGGCGATGACTCAGAGCATGTCTCGTTAGTTTAAAAGAACAAACTGGAAGACCAGAAATGGAAGAGTTATGGCTTATGAGAGGCCTATGATTTGGTTTCATCAGGTATCACTTAAGCAAAAATGAAAGTCTATTAAGAAGTATACATAGTCTGTATGCCACAACATAAAAAACACTGATCCAAATACTTACTTAAATTCACTAGTGCTGCAATGATGAGTTGATTAATGGATAAACATATCGACAGCAAATTAATCTATTTCCATTTTAGTATTCGATTAATTGTTTTAGACAATCATCAAGCAAAAAATACCAAACTTTTACTGGTTGCAGCTTCACAAATGCTTTGATTTCCGTTGCCTTTCTCCAGTTCATTTCATTGTAAAATTAAATAAAAGGGTCTGCTGGTCAGACCAGGTAAACCGCTATAAGACATTACTTTGGGCTCTGCTTGTGAAGAGCATTTGTCAATATTTTTGACATTTTATAGGCTAAATGATTAATGGAAAATCATAATATAATAACAAAATTATTCATAATAACGACAGCAATAATAGTAACAGTCAGATTAATTGATAATGAAATAACCGCTAGTTGCAGCCCTAAATTTCACACCATCCACTTATGTCAAAGGAAAAGGATGTTAGCAACAAACCTGTGGGGACACAATGAGTTCTTTCTTTAGAGCCCCTATAATATAATATAGCATAATATAATATGGGAAGAACACGAGGCATAATGCAGGCAATCTCGGGCGGTGCTAGTGTATG
Organism: Lampris incognitus; assembly: GCF_029633865.1. Lineage (NCBI taxonomy): Eukaryota > Metazoa > Chordata > Actinopteri > Lampriformes > Lampridae > Lampris > Lampris incognitus. The sequence goes on from NC_079216.1 coordinate 41,659,561, forward strand.
CATTGGTTATTGTGTAGAAACGTCTCTGAGTCTGTGCGTGTGTGTGTTTGGGTGGGGTAAACTAAGGAGAGGAGTGCCATTCCACCTCCATTCACACAGGAGAATGAGGCCGGCTACAGGTCAGGGAGGGGACTGTTATCAAACCTGGCAACACAAATAGCACAACAATGGAACACAGCAGAGCGCAGTCCTGTATCCTCTTGTGAGTCAATGCGGCTGATAAGGTGCCTCCCTGGGGGCCTTGACTCTTCATCCAATGAAAGCCTGTTGTGTGTGTGAGTGAAAGGGCTAATAACAGCGCATGAAAACGCTAATGGTTTTCATTCATACGAGATCGGCAGTACTTACTAATGCATCCAAACCCCGAATTAATGTAAATTTTACAAAAAAATTTTTTATAACTGCTGTTGGTTAGTCTTGATGCATGCACAATATGAATGCTGTTGGTTAGCGTTTCTGGCGAACACAAACATTCCCAGAAAAGTTGAATTGGTTCATCTGGACACAAGGTCCAGGTGGTCATGGTTATCTGCATATGAATCCAGTGTTGGACCACCGGTTTCGGCTGTTATGCAACTGTGCTGTTTATAAGGTTGGGGGATACCTGCAGTCAGCTGAGACTGACAAAGTCACATAGATGAGTGAATGAACCGTTTCTCCCTCTAAACCTTGTGTCCAGATGAACTGATTCAACTTTTCTGAAATTCTACTCCTGGATTACTGAGCTTGTATCAAGATAAATGCAAACATTATTTTAACGTATAGTGTTAAGCCAAAACGGTTAAGTAGGAGAACTTGCATTAAAAAGTGATTTAGATTACATTGCAACTGTACTGTCAATCCAGAATGTAATCAAGGAAATAAAACGTTTAGCACCTCCAACCCACACCATGCAGAGGTAAAGTCTCACCTCATACGCTATACTGAGCATATCCAGTCCAATGGCAAACTATCATGCCTGGCTGAATGACAATATGTAAAAATCCAAACTGTCAAAGCTTGACTAAAAACCTGACTATAAGCTATTGCACAAAGAAAGCTTATCCTTTATAGACACCATTTGCATCTCTGAGCTCACACAAGAATCATTTTGCCTACATCAATTTACAAATAAAACGAAGAAGAGAGTCAAAGTCGGGTACCTGCAGGACAACTGGAATGATAATAAGAAGAGAGGAGGCATCTGGAAGGATACTCACTAACCAAAGGAGAGATGTTCAGAAGTCCATCCACTGACTTGCATTGCAGAAATCAAGCGTGTAATTCTCATTCACAGGCCACTCACATTCTTTATCCAATCAACACACTCCACTCACTCGCAGAGCACATCTCCACAGAGCCTTCACACTACCTGCCTCAACTCTGTGCAACAGTCTGACTCTCACTTCCACTGCACCCCTGTCCCCTCCCCTTTATATATCCCACCTCCTTTTTTTCTTTTTCCTTTTTTTACATACTTCCCATTATTCTCTCCCTCCCTCTCTTTCTTTCTCTCCCTTCTCAGTCTGTGAGGTGGGAATTGGGAAAATCCCAAAGCACTTGAGGAATCTTGTCGCTTTTGATGTCTGTCTGTCTCACGCACTCTTTGTGTTTCTCTTCAGTTGGTTAAAGACAAAAGAAAAAACAAAAAAAGAAAGCAGGTTTAAACCTTGGCCTAATTGAAACACAAAGACATGCATGCACATACGGGCACACCCATACGCTCATTTACCTGCAGTATGTCATCAATTCAGACCAACCAGCTGGAAACAAAGCATGAATTGATATCACCAAAGACCCGTTTTTTCAGATTGCACCCCCCACCACCACCACCATCACCGCTTCTCTCCATCTACAGACTAACTCCTCCTTCAAATTCTGTTTCAGCCCCTAGCCCAGTATCATGTTCAACTGCCTATCATGGCAAAGATAGTCCTCCCATCCCTTCCCACCCCCTACTGTCACCTCCCCTCCTCCAGTCTAGTCTTAGTTAAGCCAATAGCCCTGCATGTTCGCTTGTCCCAATCTGGACTGCTTTGACCCTTCTTCTGGTTCACTGGCTCAGCCAGCAATAAGCCTATTCAATTAGACACGCACACACACACTTTCTCACACTCCACTCATGGCTGGCAGCCATGTCTGTACCTCATGCCTGCAGGCCAAGACCACTCTTCTGTACAAAAGCTTTTAATTTGATAAGAGTGAGAAGAAGAACAAAATGGAACCAGGAGAGATCCGTAATAGAAAGAAGAATGGCGGAGAAGCTTAGCAAGTCATTAGTCTATGGCTGGCTTAAGGAATCTCCATTTCTGGAGGCCAGAGGCGGATCAATATGAAGACAAAATGCAGTGAATGGCTGCTGGCAGCATTTCAGCTCTGCAACAGCAGAATTCAGAGAGTGCTGGAAACCCCAGTTTGGAGAATGGCTAGTGGCTTCATTAAACAAGCTTGGACTTCTGCTTCCTTACTTACAGAAAATATTTTATCTATCTTTAGGTCAGATAAATTTGGAACACGTTGTTACCATCACACAAACACACTTGTCTAGAATACACCCCTTTCACAAATAATTAACAAGGAATGTTGGCCAAAATGCTTTCACTGTGCCAGTCCAGAAGAAAAAAAAATATTTACAAAAGGAAGAAAAATGAGGTATATCCTGAGTAAATGAATATAGGCCCAAATGTGCAGTAAATCTTACTCAACACATTATTTTCCCTGAATCCTGCAGCTCTTTCCCCCAAATGGCTATGCGTCTAATATATTATCCTAAAAATAAAATGTAAGCCTGCATAAGATTTTGTAGGCTGAGAATCATTTCTTTTAAAAAAAAATAGCCATACTTCTTGAACCTGTTGATGAACACAGGATTTCTTTTGGTTTTGCTAGTTTTTAAACGATTGTTGTTGTGCTCCCCTTCAGTTGGCCTTAGCTAAAGATGCATCAGCAAGTCACAGCAGGCTGAGTTTATGCTTCCATGGAAGCATTTTCCACAGGGCCAGCTTCTCCATTGCTGGTCAAACACCAAAAATTTGTTTTGATAAACCAAGAAAAACAAAGCAGCATGTCACAAATGGAGTTTAAGGACCATAATCCTTGGGGTGGAAGCTGGAACCAAATAAAATGCAAATGTCTCTTGCCTTATAGAACCAGGGATGGGACAGATCAATCACTCATTGCGTGTTACCATTAACTTTTAAGCTAATATGGGATGCTGATGCTTGCATGTAGCATAACTGTACACACCAATTAGAGTTTAACATGTAGTGCCTTTAGGACTAACTGTAAGTCAGCTTGTGCTCACCAGACACTTAACATTCTCCAGGAATTATAGCTGTCCTGGGATATAGTGCAGCTGACTCTGAGACTTTTTTTTGTCCTTTCCTCAACGACGAGAGAATTACAGACAACCAAAATAAGACGGTGTCCCAATATAATGTCAAACACAGTGATAAAACTGGCGCCATACTTTCTAAACCCTGTGAGTTGTTCTCGTTTGGCATTATTTCTTATTTCCTAACTGTTTTAGATGTGTAGCTTAGAAGTTTGCCGAAAAGGATTTTTCACACGGAGTTAGGACTGAACACTGCCAGATTTGGGCTCAGTAAAATGAACAAATCAATCATTAGGGCTACATTTTTGCATTTCCTGGTAAACATTACTGCTATTAGTTCACAACCACACTTGAATATATGCCTTGGCAGTCTCAAAGGACTGGTAATGTTATCTAGTAGATACCTGGAATTGCTCAACAAACTGAATTCATTAGACTAGAGGAATTCACTAAATTAATTATTCTAATTAATCATTCTGCTATTGCAACAATATCTCAGAAGCCAACAATACCAACCCTCACACGGGGGCACCAGAAGATGTTGGTGCAACAGGGTTACCAAATCAGTCTCATAAAATCACTCTCCCGTGATGGACTGGCGGCCTGTCCAGGGTGTCTCCCTGCCTGCTGCCCAATGACTGCTGGGATAGGCTCCAGCATGCCGCGACCCCGCCTGGGACAAGCGGCTTGGATAATGGATGGGTGGAAAGTAAACATTAGAAACAACACCGTGTGCATCTGGGTGGCGTGCCGCTCTATTCCTTTGCCTACCAACACGGGGATCGCCAGTTTGAATCCCTGTGTTAAGTACCTCCGGCTTAGTCGGGCATCCCTACAGACACAATTGGCCGTGTCTGCGGGTGGGAAGCCGAATGTGGGTATGTGTCCTGGTCACTGCACTAGCACCTCCCCTGGTCGGTCGGGGCGCCTGTTCAGGGGGAGGGGGAACTGGGGAGAATAGCGTAATCCTCCCACGCACTACGTCCCCCTGGTGAAACTCCTCACTGTCAGGTGAAAAGAAGTAGCTGGCGACTCCACATGTATCGGAGGAGACATGTGGTAGTCTGCACGGGGGGGGGGGGGGCAGCGACTGGGACGGCTTGGAAGAGTGGGGTAATTGGCTGGATACGATTGGGGAGAAAAAGGGGGAAGAAAAAAATCAGAGACAATGCCAGGGGGAAAGGGCTGCTGTTGTGTCCCCTGAGAAAATAGGAGTGTGGGAACATTTATTGGTGTGATTTCTTCATGAAAAGCAACCTCACTGAAGGACATGAGTTGAGCTGCTGAGAAAGACAGGTGGTCATTATGATAACGCACACACAGACAATACTGCAAGACCAAAAACAGACAACCACTCACGAGATTTGGACAAAGACACTTTCATGAAAGGGCCCACCAAGAAGCCCAATCAAGAACTTTGGAAGTTATCACGAACACTTGGGGACTTTGACCTACAGGGTAATTCTATCTCTGTGATGCTCTTCCCTACTTGAGAGGACAGGGATGTGAGAAGATGCTGGTTCAGTCAGTCCGGCAAAAGAGCATGGGGCTGCAAGCTCTTCAACCAACACTCACCCAACTGCATTCGGTAATGCTCTTGGTCCGTACTCTGTAAGGATACGTGACTCCTTGGGAGACATCTTGCAGGGAAGAGGACGTGGACAGGGGATGGAACATGTGTGTTGAGGTGTCCCTTTGAGTAATATGTTTCATGGCAAACCAGAAGCTTAAGGTTATAACCTCTCTGAGGCCCTCCCAGAAATTAATTGTGCTGTTGCTTGGAAACACACACAAAAAAAAAATGCCTAGTGCCGAGTGTGCTGGTGACTTATAGGAAGTTGTGGCTGGAGGATATGGTGCGTAGGAGGTAATTCCAGCTGTTTTTCAGTAAACTGGAAAGACAGGATCATAATGAGCCATGTTTCTACAGCGGCATGGATAAAGTTGATGCAGCACAGTGTGTGGAACGGTCAGATAGACGGACAGATGGACATCAACAGGTCCGTCTCTGGATCCAGCTGTTCTGAGAGCAGAGCTTGCCCCAGGACCCAATGATTAACGCCTCAGTCAAACACTACACAAACCAGATGGTGAAGAGGGAGGAAGAGGGCAACAAAGGTCTGTCTTTCCTTCCCTCGCTCTCCCTCTTTCTGCCCTTGTATAACAAACGAATAGTATGCATAAACAGGCATGCAATTACACACACACACACACACACACACCATCTCTCTCCCTCAGAAATACAAACATAGGCCGATGTAATCCTCGGCACAGACAGTCTCTTCTGAAGATAAATATTCAGCAGGAGAATTTGTCTTGAGAGGAAGGGGGTACATTTTGTGACACAAATAAAAATTGGATTGGATGGTACAAATCATTGTGAAAATCATCTAGTGGCCCCCTCTGATATATATGCAATAATGACATGTTTAATATGTGTACATGGTCAACATTTTGTTGTAAAGGCTTAGGCACAAGATTGTGTAATATAAAGTGCCAGTGGGCATATTCTATTGGCACTTTTGAAGCCAATAGACTAGATTCTCCACATAAAAGGCTGGACACTAGACAACTTGTAGGCTTTAAATTTCTAGTGCTGTAACGTTAGCAAGCAGGCAAGCTAAGTACAATAATACAAGACAGAGAAAAAAGGGCATATATAAAACAGAGTGCTAATGGTGCAGATGTTGAGACAGTTGCTAATATATAAATACTAGTGCAGTATACTAATACAAACGCTAGTGCAGACAGACATGAGGTGACTGAATGGATGGTCCTGGATGTCAGTAGACCATTAATGTTGGACTTAAATCCCTTTTAGAATTAGCAAAACTGCAAATTCTACCTCTTTCCATAGAGAGGGAGAGGAAATGTTTGTTTTTTTTTCTTAATGAGTTAGGGTATAACTCCAAGTACAGATGTTAAAACCAACTAAGTTTCCCTCGCTTTGTCATTGCACTATGGCCATGGTAATTTGTCAACATCTCCCCCTTGAATTTGCAAACCTTCTCCTTCATGCTGGCTGTGACAAGACCTCCTGTCTGTCCCGGTATCAACTAAGTTCTTCAAAATGTCCTGATGTGTAAAGATAGTGGTGCATTTGTTGCATGCATTTGTTGCAAATTAGTTTGGGGGTTGTCGCTTGGTTTTTGTTCTTCACATAACAGAAAAGTTTCCTAGAGGATAGTCGGAACATGCCAAACTAGGAAGTTTTTTTGTTTTTTTTTGTAATCACGAAGATACTGGAAGTGTACTGTGGTAAATATTTTGATATTTAGTCGTAAATTCTACCAACTGAATTCCACTTGAAGAAATACAAATACCCTGGGGCATCCAGGTAACGTAGGGGTCTGTTCCGTTGCCTACCAACACGGGGATCGCCAGTTCGAATCCCCATGTTGCCTTGGCTTGGTCGGGCGTCCCTACAGACACAACTGGCTGTGTCTGCGGGTGGAAAGCCGGATGTGGGTATGTGTCCTGGTCGTTGCACTAGCGCCTCCTCTGGTCAAAATAGCATGATCCTCCGAGGTGCTACATTCCCCTGGTGAAACTCCTCACTGTCAGGTGAAAAGAAGCGGCTGGCAACTCCACATGTATCAGAGGAGGCATGTGGTAGTCTGCAGCCCAGAGAGGGTGGAGCAGAGAGGGTGGAGCAGAGGGGGTGGAGCAGCGACCAGGATGGCTCAGAAGAGTGGGGTAATTGGACGGGTACAATTGGGGAGGAAAAAGGGGGAAAAAATACCCCTTTGGGTAATAACACATTTCAGCATCACAAACTTGTGATTGGTCGTTTACTCATAACAAGTGCTCTGCAATGTACAGGAATTGACCCAAGTCCACCAGACTCGGCCAGTGCTTGACTTTGAATTTAAGTCTGACCCTTAAAGTGTCCAACAAGTGTCTGAGTCCAAAAAAAGAAATGTCAGTTGTCAACTCTGTTGCACAAAAGGAGTATAGTAACAAATGCACCAAATAATCCAAGACAAAGCCTTTCTTCCTTCCTTCCTTCACTGTAATTGCGTCCTCAGATGTACTCTAAAGCCAACATATCAGATGTCACATTAGCCAAGCAAGTTCATAGGCATGAAACTTAAACTCCCCAAACTTGCTGAACTGCCATTTCGTCAGTCATGGCTTCTATCGTGTATAGCAGGCGTCCGAGTGTATCCATCTCATTACACACACAAAGTACAGAAATAAAAAGGTCCCTTTCTAATTATAGCAGTATGATATGTTATATATAGTAGTATTAAAACGCTTGTCTCTTATATTTCCATTTAGTCGTCATATAAGTAGATGGTGTGCTGACACATCACAACAGAGATTCTGCTTGTCTAACTGGTCTCTGAGTCAGCAACAGGTTAACACACAACTCTGAATCATACTGGGCCGTTGATGCACATTGGATAAAACTCAGATTTGACTAACCACCTCGCTACTATAAAGTTTTATCTTTTCATTGTAATGGACGTGTGTAGGTGTCCTCGGCTCAACTTAACCCAGGCCTCTCCTCTCTGAATCGTTTTCCTCTGAGCAACCTCAATGCCCGAGATGCAGCGCCATGTTGTTTGCGTACTCAACCGTAGTCACCAAAATAGGAAAGAAAAGGAAACAAAAAACAAAAAACACACACATCTTGATAAGAACTGAATGGAATCTACAAATGTGTGTGGGGACCATCAGGGCGGGGCCATGGAGGCCGATTCCATAAGCCTACTTCACGAAACATTTCTGACAAAACAATAGTCTGGCTGAAACAGGCATCAAAGCATCAAAGCAGCCACACACATATTGACTTAAATCATAGGCTTGATCCTTTCACAGGGCGTCTCACATATCAAAGGTCTCCCTTAACCACTCCACTAGCATCCCCTTCAGCTTGGCACATGAAAGAGAATAATGTGGTGTCTTATACATTACCAGTGTTTCACAGACTTCAAAGAGGAATAAATAACGAAACTTGGTTCTTTGTTTTTTTATCTTTCACTCCTCCATTTGCCAGGCACATCACCTGGTATTTGTGGAAATCGTTTATCAATCGACAGCAGTGACAGTCATGATTTTGCGCTCTGAATACCTTTACCCTAATTTTTGCCACCATACTTCACATACCTAATGTGGCTTGTTTTTAATTGTGTGGAGGATTTCTGTATATCTGTGTGGGGAAGGGGGGGGGGAGAAGGAGACACACAGACAGTGTGTGTATATCACATCTGGCCAACTCCTTATCACTATGAGAAAATGTCTGAGGACAAGCCCTCATGTTATGCTAGGCTCCAGGGTCCAGCCATGTCTTGCCCTGACCTCAACTGTGCTTAGCATTCTCATCATGCTGTCAGATCCATGCTTCTCATTAATGGAGAACTGGCAGAAATGTGATGGTCTTTTCACCTTCTGCCGCGCTTTCATGAGAGCCGGACCTGAGGCTGTTTAGCCTCCGATGCCACACTGGCCCCCAAACAAAAACACTTGAAACATGTGGGCAGAACAGAGTAAAGTCAGTAAATTGAATTAGGTGGAGGGAGGGGGTGTGAGAGTGAGACAGGGCTACAGGCTCCAAGACTACTGGGTCTGCTGTTTTCACTCTCCCAAAAGGAAGCGAGTCCCGCTGAGTTAGCTATGAGTAATTCAGTCACTGTCAACAGCGCTCAGCAACAGTTGATAAGAGAGGAGAAGGCATCTCGAAAACAACAGAGAGAATCTGTGTTAATTCTACTGAGAAAACCTATACAAGCTCAAACTCTGTGGTTTTGTGGTGAATCTCAAATTCATATTAAAACTATTTGCATTCTTGTCCTTGTTTTTTTAACCAACTTTCTTGTGTTTACGGAAAAGAAAATAGCCAGCTGACAGTATTTTATAGCAGCGAAGACAAAAAACTTTTTTTCCTCCTTTTCTTTTTTTTCTAGACTGGACATTATTCTGCTTCACCTAATAACCTACACAACCAAAATGAGAGTCGTTTTTCATCCGTTCTTGAACAGCAAAGAGTAGATTGCATTTAGTCATTTGTTTTGCTCGCCATACCATACAAAGTCTTCCCGAATGTTTCCTTAATTAAAAAGGAGCCTATTTGAAGAAATCGGAGTTTAATCAGTATATACTGTCATCAACTGCATTAGCGCTATATGGAGCATTTAAGTTCAAATGACATAAATATGGAGAGGTAAAGCGAAGCAGTTGGTTGGGCACGACACCGCACTGCTGAGCTCGTGCCAGAGCGCCCACACATGCTGATTGGCATGGAGCGATTTCATGCCATACTGCAGAGATGTGAGGGTTTGTTGACGTGTTAAATCAGATCGGAGATCAAAAAGCATAAAGATGCAACCTCAGATGCTCACCTTGAATATCCTCTCACTCTTTCCCACCAATTAAAGTTAGCCATGAGGAGTCGTCCCTGGAGCTCTCCACCCTGACAGAAGCTAAGGCTGTGCACAAAACACAATGAGAGGACTATGTGTGGGTCTTCCGCCAGGGTTTATATGAGAGAACAGACGAACAGTATGAGCTCTTTGTCTTATCATTCACACAGATAACAGACATAATTCATGTGTGCTCAGTGTTTACTTAGCTTGTGTAATCCCTCTTGACTCGAAATCCTGCTTGCCACAAAAGTTGTGGAAAGAACACGGTGCCACAACCACCAAGAAGACTAAAATATATATATGTTTTAATTTTTATGCAGTGGTGTAGCTATCATCCTTTCATACAGATCTGACCCATTCGTAGAGCCCGTTTGCAGCCTTTCTCCTTTACCCAGATGGCTGTGGATGGCTATTAGAGGGAAGCTATTTCGACTTTGACCCCGAGGCACGGAGAGAGCCGGGAAACACTTCTGTGCTCCTCAATGAGCGGTTGAGGAACCGGACAGGGCGCCCAATCCCCAACCTCTTCGCCTGCTGCTAGTGAAATACGGTGATCCAATCATGTGCATTCCAGAAATGGCGCCACCTTTCCCAGTCAACGAGCAGGTGTTTTGTCACTTTTGATTGGTGGCTGTTGTCCTCTCAGGAGACATGTGGAAAGCAGAAGGGGGGATATACAGCCAACATTTGCCTGTATACATTCTTCTTGTCTTTTTTTTGTTGTTGTTGTTGGGTCCCTCTTGTCACGGCAAATGAGTTCACCGTTTGCCCAATAATAAGCGCTTAAGGGACACGTTCGGTGCGGCAATACAAGGCCCCGGTGGTTTGAATGTTTGGCTAAAGATAGCGACAAAGAACCACCATGTAGACTGGAGAAATGTACTCGTGCTCATTACGCGCTAAGAAAATGGGCCCAGACGGTATAGATTCCACCAATATAAAGCCAGTGGCTCAAATCACGTGAAAACCTGAGGCATGTGTTCAGATTTAAGTGTCGACAGGATTTCACTTTACACCGAAAGAAAGTAAAAAGAGCGACTATTACTGTAGAATCTGTAAATGAAGGCGCTTTAGCAACTGCAGTAAATCTCCGATGACTTAACACCAATTAACTCTTCAATAATTGAGCAATTTCATTATGATAGGATAAACTAGCAGTTCAACACTGACTCTTGACTAAAAAGAGACACAAGAGTAGAAAGGTGAACAAATGCGAATAAATATGATCGTCGAGAGGCAAAAAAATAAAAGTGCTCATCACGAACTGGGAGGATCATCTGCAGTACTTAGACTACAGACAACCATTGTATAGATTACATACCTCTGATTGTTCAGGCCTATATACGACACCAGTGCAACAGCGGCATACAACGCTTTGAAGAGGACGCCAAGCTTAAGAGAGAGAATGGCCTAAAAAAAACCCACAGGCACATACTTTTCTCGGGCCTCTCCTCAAAAGGGATACCTAAATTCACACTCACCCCTTTAATCCGCCACCCGTTGAGGGAAAAAACGTTTTCAGGCACCCGGGGCCTACACAGCTCTTGTGAATCCAGGTACAAAACCAGCACACTACTGTCAACTGAATGCAGTCATAGCCAACGATAAACAGCCGACAACTGATTAAACTACAAAGCCTTGAGTCTGTCTAAGTAGCTTGTTGTCCTGCCGGTGGGTGATTATCCTGCACTTGGCTTGGGATACATTAAACTGCAGGGAGCAGCCGGAGAACAGACAGCGGGTCTAACTGGAGCATCCTGGGTGAAGTGTTGCTCCTGTGATGGAGCAGTTGAGCTTCAGGGAGATGAACAGATCTCTCTTCCTTGAGCTAAGTTTGCAAAATGGCTATCTTCAACAGAGCAACTGCTCCTGGGGTCAGCCTTACAGGATTATTACAGCCCCATTCACACATACACCCAGCGAAGCCATTTTCACACATACATGCCATAACACTGCAGGAATGACTTTTCCAGCACCGCTGGTTGTTTCACCTGTTCACGAATACAATTTCTATGACGGAGGACTTCCGGATAGCACATTTGTTCATGCATGACGTACATATGAGGCCCCGTGAAATCTGTTGTATTTTTTTCCCCCAAATTCTGTTTTGTTTTTCATTTTCAGTTTTCTTGGGTTTATTTTTTTTTTAAATTCAGATTTTGGGCTTTTTGCCAATCGTTTGTGTGATCATCTACATTTATAAAAAGAAAAGTGTGGTCAAGTTTCTTATTTTTGTTTTTTCTTTGTTTTTTTGACGTTGTCCTCTGTGATGCTGGTCATTTTGACTTTTTTTTCTATCCCATATAAATAAACCTACGTACATTTACTGACATGTTCACAGAAACAGAAGTGCGACAGGGTTTCTGTAAGGTTGAGCGACAAAAAGGCAAAAGAAAAATTACTTTAAATTCTCAATATATGTTCCCCAATTTTATATTAATCGCTCCCAAATCTCCAAATTCTGTGCAGCTCCGTGTTTATAACTGAAACATTGATTTATAATAAACTTTGGATTGATGATGTAAAATCAGTGAATTCACCGTGACTCCATCTTGGTATTCCCAACACAGGTTTTGCAGGGGCAGACACAGATAAGAAGACAGAAATCGTCAGCAAACTTCTTTCCCACTAGGTAAGCATGTATGCCACCCATATTATTTGTTGTAAATTATGACCACGAATGTGGGTGATACCACAAGCTTCCAAAGCATGCCGTTAACTACTTTTAACATTAAAAATAGCATTACAACCAAACATATGATAAATTACCATTTCTTCTAATGTCGTTAATCAATGTGGTCTTGCAACCGCATGCTGCACATAGTGACTAGGCGGCAGAAACCTCAGATGCAGTTAACCTTTTAAAAAATACAAATACGGCTGCTGGGGAATTTCTGTTGGCTTCAACCTTAGTGGGCGTTGTATCATTACATTATCAATGAGTTTATTATAGATCAGTGATCTGAAATCTGCTTTTAGGTTGCCATTCCATGATTCTGTCAGTTTTCCATATTGCAAAAATCATTGGGCGCGGGACATGAGAGTGTCTCGTTACATTCCGCTCATATAGCATATCTTTTATTTTATCATAGATGTTGACATCTCTAACTGTACCTCACAGCATGCCTATTGATTTCTTCGTCTCCCGCAGACTGAATGTAGTTCTCTCATTTCCTTATTGGTCCATTTTCCACACAATTCTAAATATGCTCTTACTTTTGCTGGTTTACAAACAAATCTCCCGTCTCAGACAAAATGCCGGCCCTTACCACGTTGGAGATGCATTCCTCGTGATCAGTTCACTGGCTGCCATAAAAGTGTTTTATATAAGTCTGATGTTAACCTTTGCATGCCTGACCCAGCAATCTTACAGCTTTTGTGCAAACGCTCATCGTTCTGTATTAATTCCGGATAGCTTTACAAGGTCTCAAGCTGGCAAATGCCAGTACAACCCAACACAGAAAATTGCTGGAAACTTAGGAGGTTAGGCTGCATGTGAGGAAGGGGTTTATTAGCGTATAGGTAGGTGGATCCCTAATCGTTGAACTTTGATCAGTAGTTTTACTTTGAGATCACTTGAATACAGTGACCAGCCCCCCGGCAAAAAGACCAGTCTAACACCTCTTCCTAGCATACAGCGAGCTCTGGCAGATGGGAGTGTGAAAAATTGTCTAGATATACCACGAGTGATGTCGCAGCGCAAGGAAGGGATGAGATTTTTTTTTCATGCCACTTGTGATTTCTCCCTCTGCAAAGGAGTACTACTTATAATTTTCAGAAGTTTTAATCATTTCCTCAGTCATTTATTTCCCTTCATTTCCTTTAATGGCTGGTGTTACTGCTGACTGGAGGGGAAATGGAAACATCAAGGATGGTCAGTGTCTATTTTGACCAGTGAGGTTGGTGCTGGAGCAAGTACGTGAAACGTTGCAAGAATAGAGTCAGGGCAAGCGATTTTTCAAACAAGCAACATGTCGCTCGCCTGTTAGCTGATGCACGCAGCAGGTTAGGACATCTTCATATGGGAAAAACTGAAACAATCGGATGTTTGCTCGTCCGCACCGCGTCCAGTTAGGAACCGCTGTGACTTGGACACTGTGGCTCTGTCGGTTGACAACACAATACCGATGCCAGCATCTGTCTGCCCCGTAGACATAATTTGATTTATGCGTCTCCCCTAAAGCACAGATGAGATTTTTTTTAGTGTGATCAGATAACGAAATGATCATAGAAAACCTTTGTGAGAAATCTTCCATTTGGAAGAGAGGAGAAGAGAGGAGAGGAGAGGAGAGGAGGAGAGAAGAGAGGAGAGAAGAGAGGAGAGGAGAGGAGGAGAGTCACTGGGGTTAGCAGGATTAGACCATGGAGTCTATTTTTCAGGGCAAATGAATAACACACATGAGCAGTCTTTGGAGAGGAAAGAGGTCTTTGTGTGACGGCAGAGTCATGGTCATGGTGACAATAAAAGTTCCTCTGTCATGGGTTGGAGCTGTTTAACCTTTTGATCCTTTCCCTCCTTACTGTGATTTTGAGTCCCTGCGCCCTTGTTAAAAGAGGGAGAGAAAAAAATAACTCACACACACAAACATAAAGCATGGAAACTTTTGGGTTCAGCTAACGTTTGCTGTTTACTATGACTACCACTGTTTATGAAAGAACAAAACTTGGTGGAAAATGTGCTTTAAATTCGAGTACTTTTATCCTCACAACCCAGCAGACGGAGAAAGAAACGGAGGAGGAGACCGGAAAAAAAAAGTAGAAATAAGCTTAAATCTGAGTACATTCTGGAGCAAGAGTATATTTTTTTACAAGGACGGATTCGTTTCTGAGCAGATAATTTCACTCGTTTCTTTGTAGCCGTCAACCCTTAAAGCTGTAAATGGGCATATCATGAAAAATTAATGTTGGGTACATAGGTCAAAATTATTTGCAGGAACTATTCTTGCATAACAATGGTAAAACTAATGCAATGCAAAGATAAGCCAGAGAGAGTCAGATGGGGGAAACTGTTCACAGGAAGCTGCTGGTTTAAATCCCCAGATATGTGTGGAAACTATTAGGCTGGACAGCGTACACAGAGTGTAATGGTACCGTTGCAAAGGTTGCAACTGGGCCCATCAGTCATGTTAGGCTAACATAGAAACACCAAATAACACACTTCCTTCCCCCCATAACTACTGCCGAAGTGCTGCTGAGCAAACCAACGCACCGACAGGTCCGATGGGAGCTGCCCTGTGCATGAGCATGTGAACCCCGCTGGGATCAGTTCTGATTCTGATGTGATTTATTTACACCCATCATCCCTCCTTGTTGCTATGCACGTTTAGGGAACTTGCCCGGTTTAAAAAGGCAACACCTGAAAGCCATTAGAGAACCACGAGAGGGGTAAGCAAATAAATCACAAATCACAAATCAAATGTAAAATGAATGGATGTGGGCAGCAGCTTGCTCACAGCCTGTTCATTAGTGACTAAGCACACCTGACATTCAAATATGTGACAGCTTGCCGCCGTTACGTAATTTGACTGACGGCATCTCGCCCTTTCGCACCATCGGAGAAGGAAAAAATGCTCTCTCTCGCTCGAGACGTATTTCTCTATGGTCCACGATTCGCCGAGAAATGCATGGATAGGTAGGCTAATTACATGCAAGTCTGCATTATATAAAAAAAAACTTTAGCGAAGTCTTTAACTTTAGCGCATTTCCCCCGATTCTGCGCAGGCAAACTGCGCAGAATCGGGGAAATGAGATGAAATGGGAATCATGGAGCCGCAGATCGGGACTTTTAATCAACTCTTCCAAACAGGCTGTCCTATAACACCGCCCCCCCCGTATGCTTGTGTCAAAACAGCAGGGGTCTTAACCAACAGCGCCAAATATTTACAACGACGACCAACGTCGCATTCGAGTGAATGGGGGGGGGGGTATCGCAGTCGACAAGCCCGGAGTGCCACCATGGCACTTGGCACCACATCACCTCTACGAGTCTCCGTACGATCCGAACACGGAGCAAAACTTCTAGAAAGCAAAACACGCCGCTCAAGAGAGCTCCCGCCGCCTTTCAGCCGCGGGTCCGGCTCCACGCAGCCACAAGCGCCTCGTCACCAAAACCAACCAAAATCCAAAACTGGCATCGTTTCGATGTAATTCGCTGCTCACAGCGCCAACACATAAATCAGGTAACATGCGCCTTCGTTTCGTCAGGTTAAGAAAAAAAAAGAAGAAAAAAAATCCCTAGTCTATGGTCGGCTGGATCAGCCCGCTTCAGAAGACGAGCGAACTCAGACACAATGAAGTTTTAACCCGTTACAATGTAACGCGCGGGCTTTGTCCGACCACAGCGGCGGTTTGGCGTAACAAGCGCACAGTAACGCGTATTCAGACAAAGACAGATTTCTCAGTTCAGGCTTTACCTTACGTGCGACTTTCCGAGAATGTAGGCAGCAACTTGCTCACTTTAACTCGATGTACCGATGTTGCTCAACTTGCAGGAAGGACTACCCGTCTGTGACGCGAGAGAGAGAGAGAGAGAGAGAGAGAGAGAGAGAGAGAGAGAGAGAGAGAGAGAGAGAGAGAGAGAGACTAATCATAGGAGGAGGGCTGTGGAATGCAGGGACTGCTCTGCACGACAGAGACGATGAGTCCAAATGTTCTTGATTATGTGATGATGGGCAAGTCAAAAACCCGAGGTTCAGTCTGGACCGACCCGTGCGTGTCACCGAGATACACACCCGAATCTCTCAAACGATTCATCTTAGAAGTCTGGGCGCATCTAAAATGAGCAGTCTCATTTTCAACAACATTATACACAACGAAAGATAAAGAACAGACAGAGGATGGAAGATGGGCTTTAATTCAAACCTACCCCCACCCCACGACTAAACTGAGCCACCGCTTTGTTGTGTTGACATTTTTATTGCAGACCCCCCCCCCCCAACAGGACCCGAATATGAATTCAGGCATCATCTGCTCAAGTATTTAGGCTGCAGGCGGCCGACAGCTCTTTGTGCATATGGAGAAAAGAAAATGCTAAAATCGGTTTCCATAATCAGGACACACAAGAATTTAGCTCAAATTCCCATATATGAGGTGACTCACCCGCAGACTTCAAGTTGAACTCCAAGGTCCCATTACGGATAATTGAAATATAACCTATGTCTTTACTTGGCTTGTGCAAACATGAAATGACATTTGTTATAATGCAAACACCTATCATCTTACCCCTATCTTCAGAAGCCCAATATGGCCTCTTTTGAGATATACTGGCATCTTTAAGCCTTATTGATTCCTTATTTTCTCTTTATTTGGGCTGCCAAACATGATGAATGGCATCCAGCCACTGCTGCAAATGATTGTGTATATCTTATGTGGTACAAGCTGACTATTTGGCATTTTCATAGCGTGGGACATGCAGAGGCGAGACTACCACCCATTTTGTATTTGCACACCTGTAAAGATCTCAGCACATTCATACCACTGCAATGTACTAATCCCTACATGGATAGAGCTATTGTTTTCATCCATTATCCATGTAGTCTCAGCTTTTCACATAACGTATTGATTACTCAACATTTTGAGTCAACAGGCACAGACACAACTCTCACAAGTTGGGGGCCAAACAGCATTGATCTTGTGTGGACATGGGATTATTGAAACCTCTGCTCCATCCGCCTTGTTCAAACTCACACGTTCAAACTTTTCAGTGACTGTACTTCCTTTGAAATTACCGGTCAGCTGGATCTTTTCTTGAAGCCAAAATCAGATTATGCATCATTGTAATATTTTACATTTTCAAATCATTCTACCATCCCACTGGTATCACCAGGTTACCGTCATCCAAAGGAGTTGAATCAAGTGCAACTGGACTTGGTATATATATACACCAAGTCCAGTTGCACTTGATTCAACTCCTTTGGATAACCATGACCTGGATGAATGAGAACATTCACAGACAGGTTACCGTCATTCTGTCTTCAGGCCACTTCCCAGGGTTGTAATTCCCCAAGCATGCCGAATGGGGCGAGGCATATCCCACTGAAATCAATTTTCACTGAATAATTGGCTTTTCCTCTGCTTTACGGTAGGCAAATTATGTGAAAAATTCTCACCACGCCGAGAGACAGGGGCAAATTTCTCCTTCGCACCCAACCAGAACTTTTTTTTTTACCCCGAATATTGAGAAAAACCCCATTACCTCACAAATTAAGATGTTCGAAGTCAAGAATCGTGTGTGTGGGGGGTTCCCTCAATTGGCCCCTGGAGATCACAGATGAATTCCAATCTGATAAATGCACATAAGATCTTTTTTATGTCAGATTAAAAAAAAAATGAGGGGTTTCGGTTACTATTTAGCTAATGAACACTGCCTTTCATCTCAGTCCTGTGCATCAATGTCTCCATTCAAACAGTATTACTGACACGTTATCACATGCTGTACCGTCTTCCTGGGCTTGTTAATTTATACTATACATATATATATACACACACACACACACACACACACACCTGTGCCTTTCTGGCCTTTGTCTCCAATTCATGATGGTTTCTCTGAGGAGGGCCGTGGGTTCCACCACTAGATTGAAACGTGTCCAAAAGAGGTGCCACTTAGTCCTAGTTGGGCACCTGACCTAAAGAGCAGTTTATTTGTAGTTGAAGAAACATGCTTTGCCTACATGTTTATAAGACATACTTTTGTAATCCCCGTGGGGAAATTCATCCTCTGCATTAAACCCATCCTAGCCGTGTAGCCTGGGGCAGTGGGTAGCCTTCTTCTTACCATGCCTTGCTCAGGGGTACAGACAGAGTATTAACCCTAACATGCATGTCTTTTTGATGGTGGGAGGAAACCCACATAGACACGGGGAGAACATGCAAACTCCACACAGAAAGGACCTGGGACAAAGCCTGGGGTTTGAACCCAGAACCGTCTTGCTGTGCTAATCACTGGGCCACCGTGCCCCCCCCTTTACATGTTACAAAGCCAACAAGTCATTTCATTACCCAAATTGTGCTTATGAATGTATATAGTCCGTTTCACAAGCATGTGTATCAACCAGGCTTTTTGCACCACCATAAGGAGAGTGAGGAGAGGGGGGTTTTTCATGCTGATTTGGCACCCTGAGCAACCCAACACTTCATGCCGCTGAGACCAATGCCAAGAATGGCAAACATTCGGTGATACATTTCCTTGCAGTTTTGTGGGTTCTCACCCCAGGGGTATGACATAAACAAAGTTGCAGGTCTTCACATGATACTGTGGAGCTATTAAGAAAACTCCTCTCTCAGGCTGCCAGCCATCTTGTCTTTCTATCCTAAAAGTGGAGAAGGCAACGTGTTTTGATACACTTGAGACCGTTTTAACCATCTTCACATAGTAACTGTACATCACAGTCATCAACCTTCAGACGAGCTGAATAGATTTCAGTTCATCTGCCATGTCTCAAACCAACCATAAAACTAGTGGGAATGTAATTCCAATGAATGACATGGATTATTAACTTCAGACTCCGTGGAACACCCATCAGTTATAAATAAAATGTTGAACCAAATGAAATCGTAATGGCATTATTTTTGGCAGGGGTAAAAATAGTTCGTTCATCCGAGATGTAAGACCTTAATATAGCATTACGATTGGTTTCATGGGGGATTCACATTAGATTGGCATTGAGTACTGTTCAGTAATAAACAACATAATCTTTCTAGATTTCCCATTTAAAAATGTGCGACATATAAACAACATGTAAACATATGGGGTAGACGGAAATATCAACAATGCACATATGAACACGTCCAAGTGTACATTAAATAACTGAATTTGACATTTATCCCATAGGAAGTATTGGACCCAAAAGGGATTAACTTTCAGAAAACTATCACATCCAAATCTATCACGTCACAAATCTGGAGGTAAATGGTTTTCACGTTTAATTTCAACAGAGGCAGCGAGCCTCTATCCATTTCAGTAATACAAGTCTTTCCAGTCATGCTTTTACAGCCTGTCTTCAGGAACAGTGCCATCTGCTGTTTAAAAAGTAGAAGGGCAGGCCCACCAGCATGTGTGCGTACACACGCATGTGCGCACGCACGCGCTTCCTCACTATGATTCACTGCAATGCAGCATAAATACACGTATGCGTAATGCCCGTTTCAGCAGCAACACAATTCATCTTTCGGGGTAGAGGAGCCAAGTTCATGTCACTTTTTTCCTGGACAATACTCCCGCCAAATATGATGCCAATTACCTGTGGGATTAAACTACTCAATCTCATGTGACAGCTGAAGTCTGTGGTCATCAATCTTGATTAAATCTGAAGGAACCAACGAATGAAACAAACCGATGTTTTTTGTAAAAAAAAAATTATTTAAAAAAAAGCTTAATGGAAAGCTAGTACGGCAACAGTTGCCTTCATTGTTTCAAACAGCTGAGAATATGCTTTATGATTGTACAATCATTCATCCAGTAAAAGTTTGCATATGAGGTGAAAATTATTGTTATAACCATAAAATTGTACATCACAAAAACTCCACCCATAAGGTTTGAAATGTTAATCACCATATCTCTTTAGGTGAACGGCTGCAGTGGGTGTGAAAATAACACAGCTTCTGCAGATCAAGCACCGATGCCTCTTGAACCTTCAAATCCCACCTCTATTTCAAATGTGCTTTAATGCCACTGTATTATATCTTGATCTTATCTCTGAAATGTGATATGGATGCATGCTCCACTTCACAAATCCATCCCTGGTATTTTTAGTCCCTGTTAGTTAAGTAATGTGGTAGTGTGAAATGCAATGAAAAAAAATTGAGCTTTCCATTCCCATAAAAAAAAGCAAGTTCTTTGTTGACCCCAACGTTGTGATGGTGCTGTGTTGAGCGTCACTCCATTAGTGCTTGGATGTGAGTGTAAGGGTGGAGGAGACACGGAAGATCTGAGGCAGCATGTTGCTCAGCTGGTAGAACATCTCCTCTGAGATACTCTGTAAATGCAAAGAACAAGAGTGACAAGTACATTGTGATGTTTGCTAAGAAAATGGGGAACTTGGGATTCTATAGCCGAGACAGTGCGCAAAAAAAGTCACCCATACCCTCTAACGTGCACGTTCACACATTTGTGTTATGTGCGCACTGAAAGAAATGGAAAGAAAAAGAAAACTCAAAGCCTTTTAAAACACGCAACATTGTGACCGCCCAACAGAAATACATTTGGACTGTTTGTGTAGAGCCAAGTTTTAACAGCCTCAGTGGTGTCTTGATTTGTCTCCAAAGGGCTCAATTCCTGAGGGACCAGTACTCAAGATGCTGGAATGATGAGAGCTCTTGCAGCTGTTAATAGGGAACACTGGGTTAAACTGAGCATCGGCACCCATCAAATGAGAATTTCAAGTATTAATGATGGAGCACAAACATATGTGCACATAAACCATTGAAACAGATAAGTACAGCACCAAAGGCCCACTGAAACACACATATCAAATACGTATTTAGCCACTGTGCCCTGTTGGGGTATAGTAAAAAAAAAAAAATGCTGTTTTAGAGGAGCTATTTTGAATGGTGTCTGAGCTCATAGTGTGCAGGAAGCATTCACTGCCTGAGTGCTTTGATGCAACTCTCTTTATCCTGTCAAGATTTGCTATCATACTATGGGCCTTATACTGCCTGCCTGGTGTATCAACACATTGTGTGCTATGGGCAGAACATTTCCTATCAAGCCTAGCATAAAGCAATAGTTGTATTTTATAAAACATTTAACACAATCTGAAATTCCACAATGCGAGGCAGAATCTTGAAGTAACACTTGTGTTACCGCATGAAGAAAAAATTTTTCTTCAGCGCATCATTAGCAAAGCTTTCCATTGACCTTTCACAAACTACCGCCCCAGAACGGTGCTTGTCCAATCCTACCTTAGCAACGGTTTCTATGTGAGGGAGGTCCGTCAAGCTTTCAAACAGACGGCAAAACGCTGAAACGGTGTGCCTATGGGATCTGCAAATCGAATACTAGATATCTGAAAAGTTTGGAGGGGGTGTAATTTTCTTTCCCCTCCCAAAACCCAGAACCCAAGAAACGCAATGCCGGCAATGGATTTCGCAGTATAGTAGACCCCATGGCCAGCTTAATCCACTCAAAACCAACAAAAATACGTCTGCTCCAAGCTAAGCTTGCTACTAGCTATTATTGATAGCTAATATAGCTAACGTATTATTACTGTTACTCTTACACACACAATGATTATTACCATTATCAACATAACATTTTACTGACTAACAAAATAACACTATTAATGTACCTGATGAATGTAACCAGCTTAGTCTGTGGCCAGAGACACCTAATTTAATGATAGCTAATGGTAGCTAGCCCACTAACATAACTTTGTTATGCTAGTCACAGGTTAGCCAGGTTCCACCTTTCATTTCAGAGCATAAAGACCCGCAGGGATGGTCGACTGGGATGGTCTCTGGCCAGTCTGACCTCCCCATATCCAGCCTATTTTAAATGTTTCTACTCCTCTGCGAGCTCCAGGTGGGGACCGGCCGATCAGAAAAGTCATCCTGCCCGCGGAGGCATCTCGTTTGCCTTATTTTGCTGAAAATACCGGTTCTGGTCCGAAGGTAAAAAAAAATCATGGGGTGGTTCCCCCGGCCCCGGGGCATATCCCTGGCCGCCCTGCGACCCCCAAGAGCCCATACAGAACCCCCGAAAAAGCCGCGATAATAGAACGCCATGGGAAACCTTGGCCAAAATCAACACTATAATACGGTGATGTTGACAATGGATTATTAAAAATATACCAATAACAGTTGAAATATTTAACTTACCCTACAGTGGAAGAGCACAATTGGTCCACAATGTGTTTCGGAATTAGTTGATGGGGTTTCTCATTCTTTGATTGCGACCGGTAAGCTTTACACTCAATTACAATCGCACCCAGCAGCCCGGAGTCAGTTTTACTTTTAATATTCTGAATGTATCCCTCCTGCATAATGTAACCCCTTCTGCCTTTCACATGACGATATTAAGGATGAATTACTCCAAAATACATCACTTATTTGCGCTGATTTCTTCCTTCGTGTTTTGGTGTTTTCCGGCTACTTCCTGGATGGTTCTGAAAAGCTTGATGGGCATAGCAACAGTAACTAAGCGGAGGGGGACTTTGCGAAAGGTCAATTGAGCTACTTGAGGTTAGAGCTGGAATTCAAAGTGAGTAGATAGTTACTAATTCTGTAGAAACTTTAGTAACATCTGCTTTAGCATGTCAGCGATGGGCCAACCCCATCGGTTATAATATTTTTGTAACAATGACCCTGAAAAGTATGCTCTTTCGTTACACTAGTGTACAGAAAATAGTCAAGACATCCTATAATCTACGATTCATGGCATACTTTTCACTATCTCACTTTTTTCTCTCTGTATTCAAAGGGGGCAGTCTACAGGGCCAGGTGGGCCTTTATGATGATTGTACTGACATCTACGCCTTAATTAAAGTTGCTGAAAGACAATTATTCAAAAGATACATTAGAAGCTTTGGCTGTGAAACTGAAAACACAAGTATTACACAAGTATACACAGTTCTCACCTTTGGCACTAGGAATTGCACTGTGCGTGAGATACCTCCATCCCACGAGGCCATTTCCATCATAAAGCCTACAAATAACAGAATTTAAAAAAATATATATGTTGTAGAAACATATGGGAAACTTGGATTTCAGGTCGGACAATGATGAAAAGGCAGCAGAGACAAGAATATGATAGAATATTTTGTTTCTTCACTTATCTAAATATTTGATTCCTTAAGAATAATTTCTTGCTTTTTTTCTTACCTTTGACACATTTGAATACCAGCTCAGCTCTCTTGAGGCACCATGGGATGGTCATTTCCTGCAGAAAGACCAAGAAGAATCAAAATATTTTTTTTATCAAGAGCAAAATATGTGCAGAAATTTGGTTTTAGTGTGCACTGCACTGGGGTATATTGATAATAACACTGACAACAACATACACACAAATAGGACAAGAGCTCCAAGAACTCCAGGACCTTAAGAGGACTTACAGTATACAGTAAACTACATATGTTTAACTCTACAAATATACATTCAGTCTTTTGTCAAGATGACCATTCATGGCGCTTTCAAAACATCTTGATGGCCTTCATGAAGGAAGTATAGTCAGTGTCATGCTGTACATTGGATCAGTGAACCATAAGTCGGTTGCACTAAGTAGGACAGAAGCGTGAAATAACTTATAGGAGTGTCGTGATGCATGCTCAATAACCCAGATAAGAAAATCAAAAAAGGTTGAATCAGTTCATCTCGATACAACGTTTATTGACAGATACGTTTCATCACTCAACTAAGTGACATCTTGTGACAGCTGCATAACGACCGAAACCAATGACCAGTTTCATATGCAAATATGGGTGTGAGCATTAACCAGAGTTTCAGTGGCCATGTGTACTATTCACAGAGGATTAGGGAATGTTGCAATCAGCATTGTAAGATGGCGACAGACGTATAATGACCAAAACCAACGACCAGTTTCATGCCATTCAAAAGAATGGCACAACACAGGAGAGCTAACACGTCAGGCCAGGACTCCGCAGTCTACATCCATCCATAAGCCAATGGCCACTCTTTCAAGGATGAGGATGTGCACATCCTTGATAGGGAGGAACGCCGGTTTGAATGGGGTGTCAAAGAAGCCATATATGCTAAGAGGGAATGACCATCCCTGAACTGCGGGGGCTAAGAGTACACCTGTCACTATCTTACAATGCTGGAATTGCAAACATTCCCAAATCCTCTGTGAATAGTACACATGACCATCGAAACTCTAGTTAATGGTCACACCCATACTTGCACATGAAACTGGTCATTGGCTTCGCTCATTATACACGTCTGTGAATGTTCTCATTCATCCAGGTCATGGTTATCCAAAGGAGTTGAATCAAGTGCAACTGGACTTGGTATATATCCGTGAAGACGTTTCGCCTCTCATCCAAGAGGCTTGTGTCCCAATGTTTACCATCGGGACACAAAGAGCCATGGACATCTATAGCTCTGACAACGACTCCAAGAGGATAAATTCTGAGTCTCATCACCAGCCAGTCAGACTAACTTCGTCTAGTCAGAAAGGCACGAACTGAGGAAGCCTCTTGGATGAGAGGCGAAACGTCATTATACACCTGTCGTCATCTTACATTGCTGTGATTGCAACATTCCCTAATCCTCTGTGCATAGTACACATGGCCATTGAAGCTCTAGTTAATGGTCACACCCATATTTACATATGAAACGGTCGTTGGCTTCAGTTGTTATGCAACTGTATTGTACTGTATTGTTTATAAAGGGTGGGGATATCTGCAGTCAGTTTAGACTGAAGATGTCACTTAGTTGAGTAATGAAATGTATCTGTCAATAAACGCTATATCCAGATGAACTGATTCAACCTTCTTTGAAGTCATAGGAGTCATTTCTGAGGCTAAAAGGTTATTTGTGCAAAAAATGTGTGGAACTTCCAGTTAGCACAAGAACTCTTTGGTAACAGTGTATAGGACTGCTGATTTATTTGGGCTAGATCCTTCCAGAAAAAGATCCAGCCCCTCTCAGTTTTGTACCACCTCCTTCTGGCACTTATTTGCGAGGATCCCACATCTCTTTTAGCATGCAAAGTCATTTTGTGTACATTATGTTACAGTCCATTAAAAAAGCCAATTGTCGATTTTTTTTCTCCATTTCCATCCCTCCTAAACACTTAATTGGCTCATCTCTACCAGGATGGGCAACAAACTTAGTGATAGCTAGCTCAAAGCTATAGCCAGTCATAGCAGGTCAGTCAACTAACTGTTTCTGTCAAAGAGAATGTGTGGTAGCTGAAATTCAGCGTTGCCATCATGATGGCCAAACGGCAATTGGAATTATTTACCCATTTTTAATGTCTGAACAGGTATGAATTTGCTTGTAAATGATTTGGTAGTCTGCTGTGGCTAACGGGTGATTGCTGTCACATCTTGTTTTTTTTTCACGTAAGGTACGCCAAGCAAATGGGCATTTGTGTTGCGAGGTGGTAATGATTTGATTATATTTGAAGGCTACAGTATACAATTTCAATCGCCTCTCAGTACAGTATAATCAATAATGTTAAATATACATGTAGATCATGACAAGACAATTGTGGTGATTGCTGCACAAATGTAATGACAGCCTACATTCTGGGACCACTCCTTTAACAGTTGACGTGCTAGATCACCACTCACCAGGGGCCTCATGAGTTAAACAATAAGCAGTGCATAGGACAGCACCACACGGTATCAGCTGAAGGAGCCATAGTCAGTTCTCTGGAGAGGTGAGCACATGCCCAGAGATTGTATGGGTATGTGGAGATTAATGCTTAGGGATAAGGTGAGTGAGGTGATAGCTCCTGAAAGTATGCTACCGAGACTGTGACTGGTCTTTATTAAGGAATGGTTGCATCTCATACAGTGCTTATACAGTCTACCTCGCTTGTCACCTCTCTCTTGATTTGCAACTTATACAGAGAAAGGGAGCAAAGTTTGATGGGCACCGTTCACTGTGGAGCGGTTCTGGGACGATAGTGTTGCACACACAGAACTTCAGTCAATGAAAGGGCACTCTCGGGTGGCAAAGTGGACTAATTCACGGCATTATCAGTTTTTTTTAATTTTATTTTTGTATTTGTTTCACAGTTTTGTACCCTGGCACTGCCTCTAGCACAGCCAGAACTTGCTATTGTTTAAGTCTGTTCATAAGGAAAATGTGAAAAATAAAATAAATCCAAGAACCAGAGGCATGGCTGTTTTGGGAGTGTCAGCATCAACGCTAACCCAGTGTTATCCACTGATGGAATTAGGCATCTTACGGGTGTTGGTGGTCTGTAACAAATGTGAGATAAAACAGTGTAAGTGTCCAAGTTTGCTGCTGCAGGGCCACCCTGTCCCTGCCATTCCAAAGAGTAGTAAGAGCTCTTAAAGTCTTGGCAGATGTAGGGGAAGGGACTGCCATTTCCTTTTGCCAGTAAGAGAATTAAGCAAGCACCGAACTGTAAGGCATCTCTGATTGCAAACTGGCTTTTATATTACATCAGCGTGGCAGTAAGAATTAAAGAACTAAGACCTTCATCACAGCCTTATCTTTTTATCCTTATGAAGCTGTTTATACTATGTTAAAATGACTTCCAATACTTCACAGCATGTCTTTTTCCTCAGTTTAACACTGTGACCGTCTAACTGCTCAAACACAAGAAAAGGAAAATTCCTCCAAAAATACCAATGTGAGGGTGTGGCCTTGTGGTGTGTATGATTTTCTGATTGTAGTCTGTGTTTCCTTGCGCAAAATATAGTGGTTGTTTTCACGCTATGATGTGAACATAGTCCTATGCAAACAATGCAATATCCCCTGTAAGCAAAAACAAGCATGCAAAGATGGAAAATGTTTGAAATCCAATTACCCAATTTCCCCTCTAATTCTGATTCTGAAATGAAACTAAGGGAAAACAATTAAAAAGTATTTATTGATTTAAGCTTCGCAAGAAGACTTGAGTACTGTAAACAAAGACCCTTGATTGGACGAAACAGGAAACGTCTCACTTGGGCATGTTGTGGCTTGGTGTTATGAACCAGAATGTATCCCACCCTGAAAATTAGGCTCCTTCTCATGAGATTTTTGTTTTTATTCATGTTTTCACTCAGTTTAATAAATACAGCAAAGCTGAAATTCAGTTCAATACGAGCATAATTGGACTGAAAAACAACATTTTGAATGTCAACTTTTTTTGTCTTTCTCTCAATCTTGTTATCTTGAAGTAAATTCTGCCCCATCCACCTAAATTTGATGGATATTGGCATTAACCTGCTTGCATCCAGTCTCAGGCTACCAGTCAATGAAAGCTGCTGCTTTTCCATTCCTTTGCCCTCATATGTCAGCAGAGTGCTGATATAAACCTTTAAGGGACTGGGTAAACATACAAGTTCACGACTCTATTTTGCCCTGCTTGTTTAACTGCGGAAACGGAGGAAATGCTATGCTGAATTCACAAGCAGTGTTCAATGAGCTTGCCCACTGCACGTGGAATGAAGGATATAAAAGAAGCACAACAGACAGTGTGTACTATTTTGTACCCTTATCCAAAGTCAAAAAATGTTTTTTAAAGGCTGTACCATCTGTGATTAAGACCTGAGAAACCTGTGTGGCTGGCAACACCTGTTCTATATTATCCAGTCGTCTCCTGTTTACTTAATTTACATTACAGAGACAATCTAAACCTATCTGCATTCCCACTTGAAACTGTAGGACTGAAAGGGATTGGCACATGTTTAAATGGGAAAGTCTGATTGAGAAAGAAGTTTGAGTGAATGTGGCAGTGTCTACATGTGCCTTTTTCATGTCTATCTTACCTCTGACATATCATGTACCAACAGCAGTGGGACCGTGATGGTAGTGACATCGTGGGTGCAACAGACCTTCAGGATGTTTCTGAGGCCCATGATGGCCGGGTCTCGGGCCGTGATGTTCCCTAAGCGCAAGTTGTCATCCACACACAGGTGAAAAATGACATGGACTTCTGACAGGTTGGAGTGCCGTGAGATGTAAAACTCACCTTGAGAGAGATTAAGCAGAGCCAGTACAAAGGTTAGCTGACAGATGAAATTCTGTTAATTGAGTCTTCATAAGACTGAGCAAATATCAACATGGTTGATTCTGCTTAACCTGTCTATCAATTTGATCTTTGTTATTAACTATCATGGCCATAGTTACCTGGCAAGATATTAGCAGGATTTCTCTCAACATTTTTGTTCTTATCATCACTGCCATTCCTTGGAGCCTCTGAAAGTACAAAAATGGACACATTTTCCCACAATATCAGTATGGAAACAAGTGCACAAAATACCTCAAAAAGAAACTCAACGGCTATGGAAAAGAAAGTGGAACTTTTTGCTAGGGAAGCATCAATACCAATACTGGTATTGGATATACAAGGCTGATAACAAGGCTAAAATCAAGTATCGGCATCAAAGATTTTACCCAAGACTAAAATCTGATACTAAAAGCTATGAGTAGC
Source organism: Lampris incognitus (assembly GCF_029633865.1). Taxonomy (NCBI): domain Eukaryota; kingdom Metazoa; phylum Chordata; class Actinopteri; order Lampriformes; family Lampridae; genus Lampris; species Lampris incognitus. The sequence goes on from NC_079216.1 coordinate 41,688,314, forward strand.
ATGTCATAACTAAAAGCTAAATGGCTTAATATACTGCATCTTTGGAACACAGAACCCTGTGTTTCTTTAATGGGGGGGGGGGGGGGGACTGATTCTATCGCAAGTATTTTGTCTATTGACCCCAAACTAATGGTTAATGTCTGCACTCGACAAAGGGCCTTTCATTGTTACCTTTTAATGCCAGAAAAAAAGGGGTTTAACCATTTGATAATAACTTAACAGTGCTATTCGCCATATATTTGTTTAAGCAGAAGTGTGATTCTGTTCCCATTTCCTAGTGTTAAAGTTTCCATGAAACAAAATGTATTTTCATTCTTGTTATCTCTTTAATCTGCACCTAATATACATCTACTATACTAATACTTTGTTCTAGAAATGCACAAAAAAATGTTTAATTTTTGTAGTTATAACTGACAAATACAACAATTTTTAGTGAAGTCATCCTGCACTTGCAGGCATGCACAAACAAAAATGTCCCATAAATGAGAGCAAGACTGTGAAGATGAGTGATCTTCTCCTCACCAAACTGAAACTAGCCAATAGCATACTGACGTCCACATTCTTCTTAAAATGCCTTGCCATTATTGGCCGTTAATCAAATCAAACTCCCTCCCTCAATAAAATCTCAATCAACTGTTCCTTTTCATTCAGATATGTGTGCGTTGTTCTAAATGCCATTTCATGGAACCTTTAAAATAATCAGTAAGTACACACTTATATGTCAAGTATCAACTATGAATTAACACAGAGAACCTAAATTTCCCTCATATGAGTTTCTCTTAGAATACAACAAGAAAGAACTAGGTAGAAAAGAAATCAGAAAATATCCTTTACTGTAATTGCTGGTAGCTAGTACTTTAGAGCCATTTGCAGCAGTGCTAATCAAAGCTATGATGAAAGACATAATGGTAGACTGTGTTTTCTCTATTTTAACATTTTGACTGTAGCAGTACATCTTATGTAATGGCTAGCTGGAGTAAAGCGTCCTGGCTACCTAAAACTACTGATCTCCTTAAGTATTGCCTAAATCACTAGCTATGCTCACCATTACATTTTCTCAGTGAGGTGCAAAGTGCAAAGTCCATAGAGCAGATTCACGTAATTGGAAGTCTGTCCAGGTTGGCTGTTCTGCCTGCTATTCCTCTGGGCATGTTCTCTCTGCACTACGGCTGTGATGTCAGTCAAAAAAATAGCATGGCCAGGAGTCAAACCATTCTGGTCTTTTTGCTTGCGGCTCCGCTGGGCTCTGGCATAGAGCACCACCTGCTGCACCACCTCCAGCTGCTCCTCCAGACGGAGAAAGTGGAAGTCTGTACACTCCTTTGCCACTGTTGCGAAGTCTGGGGAACAACAGAGAAAACAAACAAAAGGTCAGAAAAGTCAAACAACTAATCTTGTGTGTCCCCACTAAGGTAGAATAGAAGTTTGCCAGAGCTTTCCATTGTTTTTCTGCCCTACTATGTATATGATACTTTTTTCAAGTACAAAGACCAAAACAAATAATACTAATGTGTGTTTAAATATTTCTTTCCATAAAACAAAGAAATGATCCATGACATAACTCAATTCTGTTCTTCATTCTCTCTTAGGAGATGTAAAAGATCAGAACACAGAGCTAGTCAGTGGGGCCACAAAAGAAATTGCAACGCAACACTGTCAAACCAAAATAAACTGTCACAGAGGTTGCAGTAGCCCACATAGACCTACTTGTTATGTTAAAGAACAATGACAGAAGTCAGTTATTATCATTCAATGTCAAAAAGAACACCACGCAAATAAATAAAAAGGAAACCTGAGGATTAAATTTCAAGCCTACGGGTCAACATGACAATTACATGACAATTACAACCCATGACAAGCCTCCTTGACACTTGTCATTCACCTCTAACTGGAGATATTGATCAACAACAAGTACTGATCTCTGAATATGAAACACTTGGACTGAAAACCTTTGAATTCACCGAACATAAAGGACATGATATGGAGAATGATATTTATCCTGAGAACAATTTTCTACATCAACACACACAGCCAGTGTGAATACTATACTGAGGATCAGTTTAACAGAAATTTAAAAATGAATGAGTAACATCAATTATACATTTCAATAGTAGAAGCCTGAATTCAAACCTTTCAAAGATCAAACACTGTTTACGACAACTGAACAACCAAGTCACTGTAATTGCAATCTCTGAGACTTGGGTTAATGAGGAACAAACTGCCATGGTTGACATTGAGGGATACGAGATGTATTCTATAAATAGGAATAAAAAAAAGGGTGGAGGAGTTGCTTTACACATTGACAAAAACTACGATAGTAAATCTTTCAACAGTATGTCACAAGTAGTAGACAATATCATGGAACGCATTACTGTAGAAATAGAACTAGAGAAATTAAAAAACATACTAATAAGCTGTGTATACAGAACTCCAGGATCATGTATTGATACATTTAGGGAAAAGTTACTGGCGATATACGAGAACATAAATAATAATAAAATGGTTTTTGTTTGTGGGGACTTCAATATTGATTTGTTAAACCCACTTGAAAACAACACCATGACAGAATTCATTAATTCAATGTACAGTATGAGCCTGTATCCTTCAATCACACACCCGACCAGAATAACAACTCACAGTGCTACACTAATTGATAATATATTCACTAATGTAATTGATAGGAAAGTAATAAGTGGGCCAATAATAAATGACACAAGTGACCACCTGCCAGTGTTTGCAGTCATTCAGCGCTATAAAGGGGCAAATAAGGACGTTACAATATACAAAATAATTAGACAAAAAACAGAAAGGACAATTAATTCTTTTAGAAACGATCTGATGGTACAAGACTGGAATAAAGTCTATGTTGAAGATGTAGACGAAGCCTATAACACATTTTTGTCAATCACAACAGCTCTTTATGAAAAAAAAAAACTGTCCTCAAGTGAAGAAAACAGAAATTTGCTGAAAAGCAATGGCTAACTAAGGGAATATTAAATGCATGTAAGAAGAAACATGTATTATATAAGACTTTTTAAAAAAGAGAGCAAAATAATCGGAACACAAATATAAGACATATAAAAACCAACTGATAAAAAATTATGAGAAACAGCAGAAGGGATTACTACATGAAATTACTAGACAATAAAAACAACATAAAAATACATAGAAGGTATTGAATGATATTATTAAAACTAAAAAAGGGAAAACTGGATACCCAAATTACTTCCTAACCAAAAATAATAAAACTATCAATGATATACTTGATTCAATTCCTTTGGATAACTATGACCTGGATGAATGACAACATTCACAGACAAGATATCAATGATATGGCCTTAATTGCTAATGAATTCAAAGATTTTTTTTTTTGGTGTTGGTCCTGGTTTGGCTGGGGAAATTGCAAGCACTGGCTGTAGAAATGATGTGGCAAGTAAAGATGTACAGGTAAAAGAATCTTTGTTTTTAAAAGGGAACAGATGAAAAAGAAATTGACATTGCCATAAGATTTAAGAGTAAGAAGTCAACAGACTGCAATGGTATTGAAATGTCGCTAGTTAAAGATATTATTGAGTGTGTGGTGAAACCTCTTACATATGTAATCAATCTCTGAAAACTGGTGTTTTTCCATGTAAAATTAAAACGGCTAAAGTCATTTACAGACCTGTTTCTTTGCTTTCACAATTCTCTAAAATAGGCGACTTTATCACAAAACATAATGTACTGTGTGAACAACAATATGGATTTAGAACCAATAGGACTACATCATTTGCACTCATTGGTTTTGTGGAAGAGATAACAACTGCTATAGAAAATAAAGAATATGCTGTAGAAGTACTCTTAGATCTGAAAAAAAGAAAAGAAAAGGCATTTGATACGGTTGACCACGACTTTTATTAATAAAACTACAAAAATATGGAATCAGAGGAGTAGCTCTTTCTTGGCTATCCAATTACCTAAAGAATAGGTACCAATACATGCAAATTAATAATTTTAAATCACAATTAATGAAGGTTAAGTGTGGAGTTCCTCAAGGCTCAGTGTTGGGTCACTGTTGTTTATTTTGTATATTAATAATATATGTGAGGTTTCCAAAACACTAAAAATAATTTTATTTGCAGATGACATAAACCTACTTTGCAGTGGGGACAACTTGGGACAACTTTTGGATACAGTAGGAAATTAACTGAAGAAACTAAAGAATTGGTTTAATTCAAATAAACTAACACTAAATTTAAGCAAAACAAATTTTACAATATTTGTGAATTGGTCAACAAACTCAAACAAGAAGCTCATGATAAATGATGTAGAAATCGAAAGAGTGCCAGAAATCAAATTTCTTGGAGTAATAATAGACAACAAATTATGTTGGAAGCCACATATAAAGTATACCAAAGCAAACATATCAAAGTCAATTGCAATATTATATAAAGTCAAAGATCTCTTGCATCAACCAACACTATACACCTTGTACTGTTCCTTCATACTTCCATACATCACCTACTGTGTGGAAGTGTGGGGGAACACATACAAAACAAACACAGATCCAATCTTCATCCTTCAAAAAAGAGCCATAAGAATTGTAAACAAAACCACTTACAGAGAGCCTACAAACCCACTATTTAACAAACTGAAAGCACTAAAATTTAAGGCTTTGGTTCAATTCAAAACAATTTAAATCATGTACAGAGTAAAAAATCAGCAGTTACCAAACAGTGTCCAAAAGTTTTTCCAAATGAGGGAAAGTAAACACGATCTCAGAGGAATATGTATAAAAAACAATTAGTGAGGACAAATGCAAAACTTCATTGTATAACATTCAAAGGAGTTGATCTATGAAACTGTAGAAAAGAAATGAAGATGTGTAAATCATTAAGTAAGTTTAAACAATTCTTTAAAAATAACATACTGAACAGATATAGGATGGATGAACAAAGAGGTGGACTGGAATAACATGACATGATACATGTCGTGTAAGGTGCCTTGTTTGACTTGTGCTCGTTTGTTTTGATTTCTATGCATTGGTCTCTCTTTTCTTTTTTCACTTTTGTTTAGTTTTGAAAGTTTTGTTTTGGTTTGATTTGATTGATAATGTATACAAAAGGGGTAGGACCAGAAAAGTTATTTACTTCATCCTACGTCCTTTTCGAACATGGACTAGTTATTACTTGTGTTGTTACAGAGTTTGCAAAATATGTTCAGTGGTATTTCCATTTGTTTTGTATTCCTGCCTATATATTTTATTTTGTTATTTTAACATGTTCGAAATAAAATCGATCATTCATTCATTCATTCATTCAACAAGCACCTATTGAATCCCAAACAGCTCTAGGGTACAGTTCTTCAGCTGACTCTGCATTTTGACCTCCTTAAGGACAGGGCCAACTGAAGAGAGCATTCCTCATATAGCAATCAATAAAGTATCACATTAAATCAATCAATAAAGCATCACATTAAATCAATGTACAATATGCTCCTGACCTCTCTTGATCCCACTGTAGGAGTTGACCCTGTTGTCAACGAGCAGCACCAGACCGCAGAGAGAAGTGGAGTAGAGGGACAGGGCCGTCTGCAGTCGACGCAGCTTGGTGCCACTGCTGCCATGACGGCGGTGCTTACAAAAATCCAGCACATCTGCCCTGACAAGCCGCAGGTTGTGCATGGTCTTCAGCTGGGCGCCTTGTCAAGAAGGAAGGAACACACACACACACGCACGCACACACACGCACACGCGCGAACGCACGCACACACACACACACACACACACAATAAAACAAATAAAACAAACACACACCTATGTTCACATGTACCAGGAACATCATAATGGAGGGTTGGATAGAGGGCTTGCACTGAACAGCCAAATATTTAGATTCTTGTTTAGCAGGTTGGTAACCCAGCCACTGTGGATGCACAAGCAAGTGCATCCTTAGTGCCGGTCCCAAGCCCGGACAAATGGGGAGGGTTGCGTCAGGGAGGGCATCCGGCGTAAAATCTTTGCCAAATCAAATATGCGGATCATAAATAAGACTTACATACCGGATCGGTCGAGGCCCGGGTTACCAACGACCACCACCGGTACGGTTAACCAGCAGGGTGTCTGTGGAAACTATGCTACTGTTGGGCGAAGGAGAAGGAGAGGGGGAAAGCATGTCCAGAGGCAGCTAGAGAGGAGGAAGGGTAGGCATGTGGAGGTGAGAGTTGGAACTTTGAATGTTGGCACTATGACTGGTAAAGGGAGAGAGCTGGCTGACATGATGGAAAGAAGAAAGGTAGGCATACTGTGTGTGCAAGAGACCAGGTGGAAGGGGAGTAAGGCCAGGAGTATTGGAGGTGGGTTCAAACTCTTCTACCATGGTGTGAATGGGAGGAGTAATGGGGTAGGGGTAATTCTGAAGGAAGAGTATGTCAAGAGCGTGCTGGAGGTGAAAAGAGTGTCAGACAGAGTGATGAGTATGAAGCTGGAAATTGAAGGTTTATTGCTGAATGTTATCAGCGCATATGCCCCGCAAGTTGGGTGTGAGATGGAAGACAAAGAAGAATTCTAGAGTGAGTTGGACGACGTGGTGGAGAGGGTAGCCAAGGAGGAGAGAGGGGTGATTGGAGCGGACTTCAATGGACATGTTGGTGAAGGGAACAGAGGTGATGAGGAGGTGATGGGAAGGTATGGAGTCAAGAAGAGAAATGTGGAAGGACAGATGGTGGTCGATTTTGTGAAAAGGATGGAAATGGCTGTGGTGAATACATATTTCAAGAAGAGGGAGGAACACAGGGTGACGTACAAGAGTGGAGGAAAGTGCACACAGGTGGACTATATCTTATGTAGAAGGCGCCATCTAAAAGGGATTGGAGACTGCAAGGTGGTGACAGGGGAGAACGTAGCTAGGCAGCATCGGATGGTGGTCTGTAGGATGACTTTGGAGACAAAGGAGAGGAAGCGAGTGAAGACACAGCCGAAAATCAAATGGTGGAAGTTGAAGAAGGAAGACTGTTGTGTGGAGTTCAGGCAGGAGTTAAGACAGGCACTGGGTGGTAGTGAAGAGTTGCCAGATGGCTGGACAATCACTGCAGAAATAGTGAGGGAGACAGCTAGGAAGGTACTTGGTATGTCATCAGGACAGAGGAAGGAAGACAAGGAGACTTGGTGGTGGAATGAGGAAGTACAGCAAATTATACAGAGGAAAAGGTTGGCAAAGAAGAAGTGGGATAGTAAGAGAGATGAAGAAAGTAGACAGGAGTACAAGGAGATGCAGCGTAAAGCAAAGAGAGAGGTGGCAAAGGCAAAGGAAAAGGCGTATGGTGAGTTGTATGACAGGTTAGACACTAAGGAAGGAGAAAAGGACTTGGCTAGACAGAGGGACCAAGCTGCAAAGGATGTGCAGCAAGTTAGGGCGATCAAGGATAGAGATGGAAATGTGCTGACAAGCGAGGAGAGTGTGCTAAGAAGGTGGAAGGAGTACTTTGAGGGGCTGATGAATGAAGAAAATGAGAGAGAGAGAAGGTTGGATGATGTAGGGATAGTGAATCAGGAAGTTCAGCGGATTAGCAAGGAGGAAGTGAGGGCAGCTATGAAGAGGATGAAGAGTGGAAAGGCAGTTGGTCCTGATGACATACCTGTGGAGGCATGGAGATGTTTAGGAGAGATGGCAGTGGAGTTTTTAACTAGATTGTTTAACACAATCCTGGAAAGTGAGAGGATGCCTGAGGAGTAGAGAAGAAGCATACTGGTACCGATTTTCAAGAACAAGGGCGATGTGCAGAACTGTAACAACTACAGAGGTATAAAGTTGATCAGCCACAGCATGAAGATTTGGGAAAGAGTAATAGAAGCCAGGTTAAGAGGAGAGGTGATGATCAGCGAGCAGCAGTATGGTTTCATGCCACGAAAGAGCACCACGGATGCGATGTTTGCTTTGAGAATGTTGATTGAGAAGTATAGAGAAGGCCAGAAAGAGTTGCATTGTGTCTTGTAGATTTAGAGAAAGCTTATGACAGAGTGCCGAGAGAGGAGGTGTGGTATTGTATGAGGAAGTCAGGAGTTGCAGAGAAGTATGTAGGAGTTGTGCAGGATACGTATGAGGGAAGTGTGACAATGGTGAGGTGTGCGGTTGGAATGACAGATGGGTTCAAGGTGGAGGTCAGAATACATCAAGGATCGGCTCTGAGCCCTTTCTTGTTTGCAATGGTGATGGACAGGTTGACGGACAAGATCAGGCAGGAGTCTCCATGGACGATGATGTTCGCGGATGACATTGTGATCTGTAGCGAGAGTAGGGTGCAGGTTGAGGAGAGCCTGGAGAGGTGGAGGTATGCACTGGAGAGAAGAGGAGTGAAAGTCAGTAGGAGCAAGAAGGAATACCTATGCGTGAATGAAAGAGAGGACAGTGGAATGGTCAGGATGCAAGGAGTGGAGGTGACAAAGGCATTTGAGTTTAAATACTTGGGGTCAACTGTCCAAAGTAACGGGGAGTGCAGTAGAGAGGTGAAAAAGAGAGTGCAGGCAGGGTGCAGTGGGTGGAGAAGAGTGTCAGGAGTGATTTGCGACAGAAGGGTACCAGCAAGAGTTAAAGGAAAGGTTTACAAGATGGTTGTGAGACCAGCTGTGTTATATGGTTTGGAGACAGTGGCACTGACGAAAAGACAGGAGGCGGAGCTGGAGGTGGCAGAGTTGAAGATGCCAAGATTTTCACTGGGAGTAACGAAGAAGGACAGGATTAGGAACGATTATATTAGAGGGACCGCTCAGGTTAGACGGTTTGGAGACAAAGCAAGAGAGGCAAGATTGAGATGGCTTGGACATGTGTGGAGGAGAGATGCAGAGTATATTGGGAGAAGGATGCTGAATATGGAGCTGCCAGGGAAGAGGAGGAGAGGAAGGCCAAAGAGGAGGTTTATGGATGTGGTGAGGGAAGACATGCAGGTGGCTGGTGTGACAGAGGAAGACGCAGAAGACAGGAAGAAATGGAAACGGATGATCCGCTGTGGAGACCCCTAACGGGAGCAGCCGAAAGTAGTAGTAGTAGTTTAGCAGGTTGGTATTCGAACATTATTTCAGTATTTGGTATGTGGATGTGAACAGTATTTGGATGCTGTGGGTTTTTTAACCATGTCAGGAGTTTTACTCAGAATCTAACCTCAATGACAAAATAGTTAACCCAAAACTAGTGACACTTTCTCTGAGGAGCCAATCTGTACTTTATCACAGACAATAAGAGGGCAGGTCTAGAGGACTGCATTGGGATTGGGATCGTGTGGATCCCACGGGACCCGAAGCAAATCTCACAGGAGCAGGCAGTTTTAACTTTGCTGCGGGCGAGAGCAGGCAGTCAAAAAATAAACTGCAGGTCCCGCGATTTAGCTAGCGCTAACAAGAAAGTGCACTGGAAGAGCTGTAATTATTGCACTAGTATCAATGTAATTATGCACTAGAACGTAATTTCGCTCAGTTGTTACTGACAGGTATGCATCCCTTTATTAACAGTACACAGTAAAATAATGTGTTTTCCCTGCGGGACGAGAGAAGACACAAAATCAACGGAATTCTACTGTGCGGGTCTGAATGGTCAGAATGTTTGCGGGAGCGGGCGGGAGTGGACAGGCACATTGCGGGAGTGTAACATGCACATTGTGGGTATGGGCGGTAATGTTCAGAAATCCAGCGGGAGCGGGATTAAGAAAACAGTCTCACGCAGGGCTCTAGACAGGTCTCATCATTAATTTAAAAAAAATGTAGTGGTGAAATTATCATGAAATTAAAAATTTTTGAAGAATGTTTTATCAACTTATTATAGTATGCTTTTACAGATACAAGCTTCATGGATACCATTCAGACAGCCTATCATTGATCTGCAGCCACTCAGAATATATATGAGGCTGATTTGTGTATGTTTGAAAGGATGCATATGTGGTAAGATAAGAAATTATAATAGAAAACAAGTACCGAGGTGTATAGTAAAGCTCTCTTCAAGTTGTGGCTGTTCCTCATACAGCCTGGCCCCAGAGTCTGCAAGCTCCGATGACTGGCTGGGCTGCATCTTGATCTCTTCACTGGAGATCAGTAATAAAAAGTGGCCACAAAGACATTAAAGCTACAATGTTGAAGATTTCTATGCAAACATGATACTTGGGATGCTTTCTATCTCTGGCATATTTAATTTACAAATATCCAGAAATATAAGGTTAATTTCCTTCGGAGGTGTGTTGCAGTATTATGAAATAAAGGTAATTACAAATATAAATGTTATGGCTCTGCAAGATCAGCCCGGTTTACACTGCTAATGGTGCATACAGAGCGGCTTTCTCGTGGAAATTCAAAAGTGAAACCTGCCAAAAGGGGGATTTTTTTTTTCCGGCATTACAGTCTTAGCTAAAACCCCAAGTTTATTTAACGAGGGTGTCTATACACAAATTGGATAATGATATTCATTATTTAAGGAAAAAAATGGATATAAGGTCAGCAAGTCATCACCATCTCTAGAATGCTTTGAATATATAAGCTCTGGTTTATCTGGACATTGACCAAATTACTAGTGCGTTAACTAATGCAAGACCTGAATTTAAACTACTAACCTCTATCAGCATGGGCGCGGTATCGTAAACATCTAATAGATTTTTGCCTCTGAAACTTTGATCCTGAGTGATGTCATAATCCTACAGAGCTTTGCTGCACAAGTTAAGCTATGATGAGTTTTGGCCGCCTGTAATCATCATCAGAGTTTTAGACTGCTTGGAATTCCAATTTCTATGTAAATGTACTCTACACTTCAAACGACCAGTAGACATGCAATGTATTAGGACTGCTGTTTACAGTGTGCTGTCCAGATCCCAGAAATGTAGAGCCACAGCTTGAGTTCGAGTTGAGATGTAGATGGAGGACTGCACCCAGTAGCCATTTTCCCATATGATAAGCAACACTAAAATGCCCATGTGTTTATTACATGCTAACCTCAGCCCAGACTTGCAAACGGCACTGCATAGATGAAACGCTGTCAACTAACAAACAAGGAGAAACGCAACCTGTTACACTATGCCAGTGCTATGTCTTTCAGCCATTCCTCCAGCAAACTGCAGTACCTGCAGATTGCATTTATCTGTATCTACACTGCAGCTTCTCTTTCTCTCAGGAGCAAGCTTTAATCACCTGACTCAAAGGTTCACTATCTTGATGTGCTCTATTTTGCTGATATTTGGAAGAGCAAGTGAGCTTTCCAAAGAGCTAGCTAGTTGCAGCATCTTGATTGAATGACAGTGCTTGTGCAATTGCACACATAAACCAACTGTCTCGAATGACAGGCAGACTTGTAGAGATAAACACAGACGGAGAAAAAGTGTTCACATTTGCACACACTACAAATACATTAGCCTATTTTTTTTTGCCTTGTCACTCATACTACATAAGCTTTGTATTTCTGAAAACATACACAGACTGACGTGATTTTACTACTGTTATTGGATTTCTGCAGGTCCTGGTGAAGTTTGATAACCCACTCCTGGTACTCATGCTTTTGGATGCCGGTCACCTGCTTCAGCTCACTAGCCCACTTATTCTCCAGCACCTGTTGAGAGAAAAAATATACACCACTGAGGGATTTTAATAAAATTGGGGGATGAATATCACATTATAGGCCTAAACAGGAAAATTGGAGACAAGAAAGAATAATTTAACTAATTAAGGAAGTGGCCCATCTCTGTAAATAAATTATTTAACAATATCCTATGTAGGATGATAAACCTTTAACCTAGTATTTTGCCAAGACACTTCACTACTAGACGACTGAAACAACTTCTTGCCTGTTGTGCTTCAAAGTGTTGAGCAGCAACTGTGTTTACATCCTGGTCATTCAGGGTATTCCCCAGCTCCAGCATCACTTTTTCCATTTCTGCTGCCTGCCTGAGAATTTCAGACAAAGGAGATAATAGATGAAAGACGTTATCTGAGTCAATCAATCAGGGGGCACATTAAAACTTAATAATAAATTTAAAAAATGAGGACACGGTCATTATGCTTGCCCATAAAAATGGCTGAAAAGAAAACACAAACCACTTAATCACTGTTTGAGGCAAGCTGTGCCTTGGGCATTTTACTTTCAGACAAGCGGAGACTTAGCCCACTTCCATTTAAGGCGATCATTACTTTGCCAAGTGAGCATCTTGTCAAGTGCCCACTTGGCAAGGCTGAGCTTTGTCACTAGGAATGTGACAACCTCCAAAAGCCTCCAAGAACACAGAATAATGGGCTCAGTAATTCTTTGTACAATGAAACGCGTATATATCAAAATGGATGTAGGAAAAAAAACTTTTAAAACATAGCAGTACAAGCTTGTTTTGTGCGTCGCGCACTCATCAGCTGCCAAAGTTTTTTTTTCCTACATCTATCTTGATATTCCGCTCATTTGTTGAGCACTTTTATCAACACCATTGACGGTTTCCTAAAAAACACAAAAAAACACTATATATCTATCTATATCTCTACCTATATCTATATATATATAGCATTAGCAGCTGATGAGTGCAAGATGCACGAAACAGGCCTGTACTCCAATGCATTTTTTTTTCCTGTATCCATGTTGAGATATATATATATATATATATAGGTAAAACTTCACTCAACGGCAGGAAAAGTGCTCAGCAAATAAGGAGCAAAATAATCCAGTGATTCAAGTAAATTCTTTATCTGTATTGCACAATAAATAAAGAATTTACTTGAATCACTGGATTTTATATATATATATATATATACACTACCGTTCAAAAGTTTGGGATCACATTGAAATGTCCATATTTTTGAAGGAAAAGCACTGTACTGTTCAATGAAGATAACTTTAAACTAGTCTTAACTTTAAAGAAATACACTCTATACATTGCTAATGTGGTAAATGACTATTCTAGCTGCAAATGTCTGGTTTTTGGTGCAATATCTACATAGGTGTATAGAGGCCCATTTCAAGCAACTATCACTCCAGTGTTCTAATGGTACAATGTGTTTGCTCATTGGCTCAAAAGGCTAATTGATGATTAGAAAACCCTTGTGCAATCATGTTCACACATCTGAAAACAGTTTAGCTCGTTACAGAAGCTACAAAACTGACCTTCCTTTGAGCAGATTGAGTTTCTGGAGCATCACATTTGTGGGGTCAATTAAACGCTCAAAATGGCCAGAAAAAGAGAACTTTCATCTGAAACTCGACAGTCTATTCTTGTTCTTAGAAATGAAGGCTATTCCATGCGAGAAATTGCTAAGAAATTGAAGATTTCCTACACCGGTGTGTACTACTCCCTTCAGAGGACAGCACAAACAGGCTCTAACCAGAGTAGAAAAAGAAGTGGGAGGCCGCGTTGCACAACTGAGCAAGAAGATAAGTACATTAGAGTCTCTAGTTTGAGAAACAGACGCCTCACAGGTCCCCAACTGGTATCTTCATTAAATAGTACCCGCAAAACACCAGTGTCAACATCTACAGTGAAGAGGCGGCTGCAGGATTCTGGGCTTCAGGGCAGAGTGGCAAAGAAAAAGCCATATCTGAGACTGACCAATAAAAGAAAAAGATTAAGATGGGCAAAAGAACACAGACATTGGACAGAGGAAGACTGGAAAAAAGTGTTGTGGATGGATGAATCCAAGTTTGAGGTGTTTGGATCACAAAGAAGAACGTTTGTGAGACGCAGAACAAATGAAAAGATGCTGGAAGAATGCCTGACGCCATCTGTTAAGCATGGTGGAGGTAATGTGATGGTCTGGGGTTGCTTTGGTGCTGGTAAGGTGGGAGATTTGTACAGGGTAAAAGGAATTCTGAATAAGGAAGGCTATCACTCCATTTTGCAACGCCATGCCATACCCAGTGGACAGCGCTTGATTGGAGCCAATTTCATCCAACAACAGGACAATGACCCTAAACACACCTCCAAATTGTGCAAGAACTATTTAGAGCAGAAGCAGGCAGCTGGTATTCTATCGGTAATGGAGTGGCCAGCGCAGTCACCAGTTCTGAACCCCATTGAGCTGTTGTGGGAGCAGCTTGACCGTATGGTACGCAAGAAGTGCCCATCCAACCAATCCAACTTGTGGGAGCTGCTTCTGGAAGCGTGGGGTGCAATTTCTCCAGATTACCTCAACAAATTAACAGCTAGAATGCCAAAGGTCTGCAATGCTGTAATTGCTGCAAATGGAGGATTCTTTGACGAAAGCAAAGTTTGATGTAAAAAAAATCTTATTTCAAATACAAATCATTATTTCTAACCTTGTCAATGTCTTGACTCTATTTTCTATTCATTTCACAACATATGGTGGTGAATAAGTGTGACTTTTCATGGAAAACACAAAACTGTTTGGGTGATCCCAAACTTTTGAACGGTAGTGTATATATATATATATATATATATATATATATATATATATATATATATATATATATATATATATATATATATATATATAGTAAATGCTTTATGAGACAGTACAAGCCTGTTTCATGTCATAAGCAATCATCAGCTGTCAATCTATTTATATACATATGTATATATATATGTATGTGTATATATATATATATATAATGTATATATATATATATATATAAATAAAACTGGATTCTCCTCAGAGTAATTTTGTGTACTGAGAGACTTCAAAATGATTATCCATATGTTTTTTTTTCTTTTAATTCCATCAAAGAAAGCAGCCTAATAGTGGGAACCATTTACTTCTTTGAACTCTTTCTGCTGCATGTGACTTATTATTTCAAGCTCAGTTTCAAGCTCATGTTTATTGAGTTTACACTTTAATTTGTCTTGGTGGGGTGCACAACATAAAAATCTGCCAACGCTTCTCAACGAGTCAGATTTATTGTTACAATTATTTCCACTTGCAAAGCCTGTCAACTTTGTTATTGATATTGATTTATTTACCAGATAACCAGCGTGCAAATGTAAAAGTTATCCAATAATTATTCCCAGATGTCTCCATTGTGCCAAGAGGTTACAGACAGGCTAAATAGCATAACTGACAACTTGAAACTTTTATTGAATGGATAAATATTGCACCACAAAATTTAGCATAAAGAGTGCATACTGTATTTTTTGTCTTTTGTTATACTAACCACTATCTCTTGAATTATATCTACACTATAGAGTTGGGAAAAAAAAGTATATGCAGCAAATTATAATCAAATAGAGAGTTTATCTTGACTGCAACTATATGACCATTTAAATGTGTCTACAGTTAATTTATTTACTACTGTAATGCATTGTTAATTTCGTCAATGTAATAATTTATTTTTCTCATTTAAAAGATATTGGAAAAAATATATTTTCAGTTATAACAAAGTAAGATTAAACTGTCTACTGTAAATCACTGATGCACTGCACTTAGGGGGAAATTTAATTGATTTTCAAATTTATCTCTGTCTAGCTGAGACAGGGGTAGCAAATGAAAAACTCTTGCAGTTGTTCTCGATTGTTTCTGCATCTCTGGGGAGGCAGAGAAACAAAGCCACGTCACTTGGTGGCCGAAAAACCTACAGCCTACAGTTTCTAATAATCTAATATACTCTAAAAATGCTGTTAAAAAAAAACACAAAAAAAAAACGTACATCTTCGTTCTCTTGACTAAGCTAAATTTCCAACATCCTACAACACTAGCTCAGATTTTATGGATGATGACAGAAACTAGCGTGGAGCAGTGCATTCTGGTATTTGTAGGCACTATGGGAAAGACTGAGCAGGACAACGATTTTTCAATCAGTATAGTACGCAGCGAGGACTTCATTGCTTCAGTGCACTACATTACTCATCAGCACTGATAGCACATACACAAAACCATCGGTGAAGTTTCCCTTTAACATCAAAATATTGATAGACATTTTATAGTGAGGAAACTGCAACACCAAATGGTTTTGAGGCTTCAAAACAAAAAAATTAACAAATTTACGCTGTACCAAGGACTTAATGTTCTTTGTATATCCTGTTTGGCCTCAAATTCAACAAAAAAGCCAGGGATAACATTGTCCGGGTTGCTGGTAAAATGTAATGTGCCTGAATGTACTTTGCATGTATTCACAACGACAACATAAATACAGGATAAACTGCCAATATGCAGACATTAACATCAGAACGTGAAAAGAGAAAAGGGTCATCAAAATACAGGTCAACAGTGATGGATTATCATCCAAACTGAACATAGCTCCTGTGTATTGCACAATAATATCTGCATGGTACTGCATTCCTCTATGTATGGCAGCTATGATTCTAATTCGGTAACAAGTTTCAGATATCAGAGTGGCTTCGGTTTAGCATTTATATTTACCAGCTTTTTAATTTTGAATGGAAATGACAATTTAGCATCAAGCTGTACAACGGTAAGACATTTTTCATTTTTCCTGATACTCAAATTCAAATCACAGGGATGGATGGGTTTGAATCCCGGCTTCCCATTGTTAATACCTCCTCATTACTAACCTCTCCTGTAGCTTCTTGATCTCCATATCTCTCTCACTGATCAGCTCGGAGATGCTAACAAAGTAGTTGTGCTCCAGATTGAGAAGGGTGTCTGAGGCAGGGGAGTGGATTAGCTCATGATAAACATCTGCAAAGTCCTCATCCCAGCTAGGCTCCTCAGGCCGAGCATGCTCCAATGTGGTCTAGACAGGGTCAAAAGAAAGACGATACCAACTTCAGAATTACATTATTCATTCTGTGATAATTTGCTTTTTGTAAATTACTAAAATCGTAATAAAATCCTAAAACAAACACCCCACGTCCAAAATTGAGTTGGTTTACAGTATGACATTACAATTACCATTTCATCTTTGCGTATCTACCACATTTGCCATGACTCAGAGTGACCAAAATGAATATGGCTTCCAGTGAATAGTATAAACACCACTGCTCAAACATTAACATAGTATCAAAATCACCTGAATTAATTCCAACTTTTGTTCTGCTCATGACACTCTGCAGTTGGTTTATGCCATATTTAGAAGTGGCATAAAGGAGTATTTATAATCCAAAACTCCTCTATTTATACAGGCCCGAAAATCTTTATGACCCAAACAAGATGGACACTGGAAAGCTTCCATGAGTATTTCTGTGTGAGTGCAGTAAAAAGTTAATGGTTAACCTATCCAAAATGCCCTACTGCAGTGAGCCAAGGTGGCTTTATAATATGAGCTGGGGGAGCCCCTGTCTTTTTATAAGTGCAAGGGCAAGTGACAGCAGAATTTAAACTGCTGCATTTTGAAGTACAAAAGCAGATGATCACATTGACCTTTTTGAAGATGACAAAAAGAGATAATCCCTTTCAAAGGAATGTGTCTATGGAGAGTCCCTACAGCACTTTCATCAATATAATTTGGAAATCACAAGGTCCACAACTAAGTCTTACTACAGAACGTTCTTTTGGTTGACCCTCATGTAAAAAGATTACTCATTTCCCAGATAAATACAACACTCACATCATACAGTGTAGCAGGAAGGCATCAAAGTGAAGCCATGTGCAATGAGTTGTGAAGACAGTAAACAGACTAATCTAATTACTTTTTTTTCTCCAGTCCTCATGAATAACCAATTTGCAGTTATAGTGCACTACTTCAGTATAAAATAGACTACATTAACGATCTGTGACCACCCTCAATTTAGCAGAGGCATTCCAGGACATTTTCAAGCATTTTGTTATGCACCAACAGAAACATAAAGCAATACATATACATTAGAGGTATGTTAGTAGCCAAAAATCTTATGGAGATTAAGAACTTCTACAGAAAACAACATAAAACAGAGTCAGCAGAAAGTGGAAGTCTCAGGAAGCAGTGGGGGAAGCAGAAGCGCACCGCAAACATCAGGAGATTGTTGGGATGGTCTATCAAGGATGGCTAGCACTTGGAAGCTACAACGCAAAGGGATGGAGCAAGGCCAATTCCAAAGGCAAGACAGGACTCGTGGTGCAGAGGGTCCCAGAGGCAGCAGAAGAAGACCACTGTATAAAAGTGGTAGGGCTCGCCTGCTAGGGACAGTGGATGCAGTGGGACCAGGCACTCAAACAACCATTGTCCTGGAAGGAACGCTTGGATACCGACCAGGGTGTGTTGACCTTCCTCTTGCATGCTGTGGCTGACCTCTTGCCAACTCCAAACAATCTAAATATCTGGGGCAAAGAAGATGACCCATCCTGCAGGCAGTGTGGAGCAACCCTTTGCACCCTGAATCACATCTTGATGCAGTGTCCCAAAGCACTGGAAGAAGGCTGATACAGGTGGGAGCACGACAAAGTCCTTACAGAAATTGTCAAATGGATGGACCTGCAGAGGGTCAAAGCCAATAAACACCAGGCATTACCACCCGATGTTGTCAATTTCCAAAGGGAAAGAGATGAGACTTCTTGGGCAAGAAAAACTGCCAAGAACCCACCCTCCATTTTGCATCGAGCGTCTGACTGGGAGATGCAAGTGGACTTGAAGAAGAAACTTGTCCTTCCAGAAAAGGTGGCAGTTTCCTCACTCCAACCAGACATGGTTCTTCTATCTATCCAGGAGCACAAAAACCATCTTAGCAGCTGAACTCACTGTTCACAGGTTGGGACAGTTTGGAGACAAAGCAAGAGAGGCAAGACTGAGATGGCTTGGACATGTGTGGAGGAGAGATGCTGGGTATATTGGGAGAAGGACACTGAATATGGAGCTGCCAGGGAAGAGGAAAAGAAGAAGGCCAAAGAAGAGGTTTATGGATGTGGTGAGAGAGGACATGCAGGTGGCTGGTGTGACAGAGGAAGATGCAAAAGACAGGAAGAGGTGGAAATGGAAATGATCTGCTGTGGCGACCCCTAATGGGAGCAGCAGAAAGTAGTAGTAGCTGAACTCACAGTGCCTGGGAGGACAGGCTAGCCATCTCTCACCAAAAGCATAAAGCCAAGTACCAGGATTTGATTGATGAGGCTCTTGTCCAAGGATGGCAAGCAACCTTATTTCCCATTGAAGTTGGCTGCCACGGTTTCCCTGCAACATCAGTGTGCTATTTCCTACAGAAGATGAGTTTGGAACCCAAACAACTGAAGAAAGCTAATGGGGAGATAGCCATGGCAGCTGAGACCTGCTCAAGAGGGTGGTGATTAGCGAGAACCCGCAGTTTGAACCCTTCTGCAGGTGAAGGCTTATTTGGTCTTCATGGCCCCACTCAGGTGAAACAAACAGGCTAAGGGGTGAAACGCTTGTGACCCTGAGATACCTACTGAAGATGCAGAAGGATTCCCAGCATTGCGAATGCTCTTGACCACCCTGCCACCAAGGAACACCATCAAGACGAGTAACTTGCAGCACCATATCTTGTGTAGCTCCTGTAGTCTTTGCTTGTAGCAAAGCATCTCTGATGTTTATTTCACTTTATTGGAGTGCATCACAGTAAAGGCACTCTTGCACCAAATAGTTGCGAAGGAGTAAATCTTGCAGAGATGAGCCACAATTTGCAGAGCACCTACAGAATATAGAAAAACTCTGAACCCAAAAATCTTTCAGCAAAAATAAAATTTGTTAAAAGTACATAATAGCTTAAATAATAACATGTAAGAGTTGTATTCAAAAAGTCCAGAGACACTAAACACTCTCTTGAAATTATATCTATCTACATCTTGCAAGGAATAACATAATCATGGTAATAATCTCAGCACTTAATAATGTATGGGGATTCAAGCACTAAATCTGACTGCTTCTTCCAGTGGTCGAAATCTTCAGCAAGTGGACGTCATTGGATGTGTCAAAAACATTAGGGCCTTTGTTCAACTATACTGTACATCATTGCCTTTCACAATGTCATCACTGTGTGCATGTTTATCCAAGAAAGTATGTTCCTCTCTTCTTTGCCGAGCTGTTTAGTGGGCTTAGGGTTTCATCACGCTCTTTTTCAAACTTAATGGAGAGAGACGCACCTTTTCCATTAGAATGCATTTTTCAGCTTTTGCCACTTCAGCAATATTCTACATGGGTTCCCATATAATTCATAGTTCCCATCTTCTACTGGTTTTTAACTTGTAGTGTTAATTATTGTTGTAATGGTAGTACAGTTGCTGATTTTTTTCTGTTTAGCTAAATAACCGTGTCAGTCGCTTTGGACAAGTGTCTGCTAAATGAGAAAAAGAAAGTAAATAAAGTGGGTAATCTCTTTCAAATGATTCTTGTCAATATTTTTGCAGTCTGAACTTAATTTTTTCACTTTTAAGTTTTCATTAATTATCTTGAAAGGAATGGTTCCTCAAGATCTTTGTTTTTAAATGTGGATCCACCATCAGGTTACATATGTTCTCAAGTTATCCCAGAAAGGCTCCCCTCTGATGGCATATAATGGCACTTGCTGCTATTATTGCGGGCACACATGTTTGCAACCATCAAATTTTCCTCAAGCTGTTCACATGATAGGCTGTTTTAGGTGGTACTTGACAATCATCTCAACTGTTGACTGAAAGAGGACACAACAACCACACAAAAGATCTAATTTCTTCAGTCACTGAAGAGAGAAGATACTCGAAATGACCACTGTGACAAAAGCACCATAGGACAGTGTTGTTGTTCTTCACTGGTCAGTGGTTGTTTGCTGCAACATGCAGAAGAAACAGTTAAATGTGTTATTACCTCAACATAGGACTTGGCCCATGCATTTGTGAGCTGGTTTATGTCCATATCTCCTGTTGTGAGTCTCTGCAGAGCCAATTCTGCCTCCCTGTCATAATCCTGGATGGTCTCTCTTTCAATGAAGCTGTAGAGTGAGGTCTTAAGCTCTAGAAGAGGAGATTCACGTACACCATCATGTAAACATGTGGACATTTCACTTATTTCCTTTTAGTGCAAACCCACAACTGTATAGTGAAGGGCTTATTTAAACATGAAGGCAGATCCTAATTTTGGGCAGGTTACAAATGAACATGTTGAAAACGTTGCCTTTTTCGACAGGAGGAAATCCTATGTAATCTAATAAATGTTTTGGTGTAAAACACATGGTAAACCCCCCCTTTTTTTTCCCCTTTTTTACTTTAACTGAAAACATGGTATAGGTCTAGGATGGTAGAACTGACTGCCCTTATGATGAATTCACAAAAATTAGACACATCACAAAGCCACTTTGAGGGAGAAAATCTACTTTTTTTCTTTCTTCCAGGAAAACTCATTACAATCAACCCCCCCCCCCCCGTTGCAGTGCCTAATTCATGTGGGGGCATCAGACACCGAGACACACGTGATATAGGCAACACATGAGGAGTACAGCACATTAGGACATGAAAAAAATTAGCACCATAATGTAACATCACAGATTACACACACAGTGAGGTAGCGTAGAAAAAGTAGTCAAGTATAGTCAATGCATAACATTTAGCAAATTTAAATGCACTGGGTAATACAATTTATGAGTATTGAATTATGTCATTTATGCTTTTTCACTGCATATTTTCCATTACAAAGGTTTGAAAATAACTCAAGAGAGCTCATTTACGCTTTGGCGATGAATCAGGTCAAGCAAAAAAAATTTTTTTTTTTTAACTGTATAACATTTTTCTAGGATGTCTTTTCATTTTAACAGCATAAACGCTTTCTTACCATTTTCTACAAAGCAGGGTATTTTGTGTAGTAGCACAAGACGACCATGAAGGTCACTTATGTTCTCTTGAACAGGAAATTGCAGGGGCACTTTAAGGACACAATTGTGTTTCCCTGCTCTGAACTCAAACACAAATTCCTTCTCCGCAGCATTGTTCACTTTCCCCTTGTTTTTCTTCATATTTATAGCTGAAAGACAAATGTAAGTTTTACACACTCATCAACAGGAAGACACGATGACATGAAACACCAACTATAGCCTATTTATTGCCTGCTGGGCTGCTGATGTGCGGTTGGCAAAAAGTAAATTATCTTGGGAGTAATTTGGCCATTTTAGTGCATGAATATGAGCGACGATCTTGGGACGACGACAAAATAATTGCAGCCAATAATCCATTACGAATGATACCATCAACAACGTCTGTAAGTGCAACTCCTTTTACCCAAGAGCTTTTACGAAAAATGTTATTGCGTAGCTGTATATGTGAATGACTATAACTGACAAAGGAAACTGGCTACGCAATTAATTTAAATCAATTAACTGTAGCTGCAATCTGACTGCGGCCAACTGAAAGTATCAGCTAAGCTAGCAAAATGAAAGTGGACACTCCGCGTTAAATGAGGGTTAGCTAGCTAGCTATCCTAACATTAACGAAACTAAAAGGCAAACTACATGCCATCAAAAGGCGGTCCATTTAATCAGTCGGCCACTTCGATTATTAGACTATGTGCTAAAAGAATGATTTTTACCTGCGAGGTGAAGTTCGTGACAGCTCGTCTTCTCCTTACAGACATGAGAGCGCTTGTTTTGGGACAGCCAGCTGGCTATGATTTTGATAGTATTGCCGCGTTGACGAGAACACTTTCACCACATTTTGTCTCCCGAGATGTTATCGTATTTTGCACTGTATTTGCACGTACCCTGTACTGAAGCTTTTCCCTTTTTTCAACAAAAAATATTTGCGTTTCTTCATTGTATTTTTGCTCTCACGTTTAAGACATGTAAGATAAATCAACCCCAATGCCACGAATCATGTCAAACGAAACTCAAAATGATTTTACAGCAGTCGTTTCCCTCTTCACTACCTCCGCCTGTTGGTCAGATATCGGCTTCTTCGATTTTTTAATAGCGTAAGGGGAGTTCTCGGTAGTTTGAATAACAGCCTAAAAAAAGCTAAGACGTCGACTGAAATTGTACAAATAAACATATCAAATGAAAATTGAACTCAGTGGAAAGACATGAAAATACTGCATCCAGAACAACAGCAATGTATATATATGTTAACAAAAAACTGGGTTTTTGTTTTGTTTTGTTTTGTTTTGTTTGTTTTAGTCTTCTGATAACTACCATAACATGGGTGACATAGCCTACAGAGTTTCCCAACACAATAATAAAAACATTTATGACACAACAAAAATATTTTAATGACAAATTTACTTCGTTGTATAATAATGACACATTTCATTTTATATGGACCAAAAATAAAATCCAAATTGAATCTCTGCATTTCTTTTCTTAGTACCCACCAAGGCTTTAATGTGGTGATGTTTTTTTTTTGTTGGTTGAATGGTGTATTATTCACGTGGAGACGCTATTCTCCATGTTAACAGGTAAATGAAAAAGATTTCATGCAATACTCTGGCTCAAGTCCAGCAAATCCCCTTGGAACTCCCTGATAAACCACACCCAGCTAAGTGTTCACTGGGGTTATGCCCCAAGATGAATATGAAAATACAAGAAAAAGCCTGTGGCTAACAGTACAGAATTGCCCGATTTAGATTCACTGGTACATGGATATGTCTTAATATTCACTACAGCAACCTAGACAAAGTTGCAGTCATTCAAACCACTCAATATGTTGAACATTTTGCATCTTACAGTATCATGTCTCAAGCAATCTTACATCCACCTCAATCTATTCCACTATGTTTGGGCTGTTCAGCCTCATCAGCGTTATGGATGCAATATATTAGATTTTTGCCGATATTCCGATATTTTCAAACTCATTTTGGCTGATTGCTGATGCCGATAGCGACATATACCTTTTTTTTTATTTAATTGAAGAGAACGCCAAGTCTCTCCTGTACTAGAATTAACATATTACTCTTATTGTGATGGCCTATTTGTTTAAGATACAGACATAAAACATTTCCTTTGATTCTACCCTAAATGTATCAATTTACAAATGTAGACATTTACTCGTGAAAATTAGGAAATAATTTCAATTTGGACTAGCTGACATATTGAAGCGTGTTGCTGGTGCTCATAATAAACATTTAGCGTCATCGCATGCGCACAGTTAACGCGTCACCTTATAGGCCAAGCACATCAGCAGAAATGTTCATATCTGCCCACGCCAGTAATTAAACACTTGGGTTTTTATCGGCCGATACCGATGTTGTGACGATATCATCGTGCATCCCTACTCAGCAGACATGAGACCTGGGCTCATGGACAATATCTGCTAAGAGAGCCACGTCAGGGTTAAAAGAGAGGACAGGCTGGGGTCTTTGGGTTTTTTCCCCCTTTTCTCCCCAATTGTATCCGGCCAATTGCCCCACTCTTCCGAGCCGTCCTGGTCGCTGCTCCAACCCCTCTGCCGATCTGGGGAGGGCTGCAGGCTACCACATGCTTTGTCCGATACATATGGCATCACCAGCCACTTCTTTTCAACTGACAGTGAGGCGTTTCGTCAGGGGGACATAGCGCGTGGGAGGATCACACTATTCCCCCAGTTCCCCCTCCTCTCCCCCCTGAACAGGTGCCCCGACCGACCAGAGGAGGCGCTAGTGGAGCGACCAGGACACATACCCACATCTGGCTTCCCACCCGCAGACACGGCCAATTGTGTCTGTAGGGATGCCAGACCAAGCCGGAGGTAACACAGGGATTCTGTGTTGGTAGGCAACAGAATAGACCGCCAGAGCACCCGGACGCCCCCAGGCAACCAATCTAAGACAAGGAAAACTGATCTAAAACCTCAAGCCCTCAATAGTGAACCAGGCAGATGAAGATTTTATATCCACAATGACTGGAAAGGTGGACAAAGACTGAAGTGGAAGAGATCCCCTTGTCAGCGTGGATCCCCTTACCACTGAATAAAGGTGACTAATTCACTAAGTTTAAATTGTCACCAGCAAAAGATTCAACCCACTTAAACTTCTCACACACAGCCTTCCTTTCACAGGTCTTTAATGTCATGTGGTGATAGGCAAGTGGTGACTAGTACAGCTGAAATGCTACTGGAGATCCTTGGCCACAAGCCAGCACATAGACAGTGTTTGTAAGATGATTATCAATACTCTGGACAAGGTTGGGAGTATATTTTTGGTGGCCACAGTCATGACTTAGCAGAATTTACCAGGGACACCCCAAACTCCTGGCTGGAAGATAGCCTCTAGCAGGAACACTCACACATGTTTGAAACACAAAGAAAATAATGATGAACATTGCTCCTGGGTTGTTTGGACCCAAATAAATGAAAGGCATCTTGTCAATTATGTTTTTGTTCTTTCCAGGGATGTCAGAGACTTAGTCTTTTGAGGTCTGATCTCGCCATAAGGCTGGCACCAAAACAACAGAGGAGAGCAAAAACCACACGCTGAAAATACAGCATCCACAGGCTTCTAATCACATGTCTCATTTGCCTTGGAGAAACCGCTGCTGGTAGAGTTATTTTCACATAAAGTTTCCTGACATCTGCAAAGGAAATGGTGCAGCAACTTCTTAGGCAAGCTTTGTGTATGCAACAGTTGAACTCGAGGCCCCAGAATGCTGGTGAGAAAGAGGTTACAGAAACCTAAATCACAATAAGACAGCACTAAGTTCACAATCCTCCAACCTCCTCTTGTGAAATGAAATGAAAAGGAACATGTCAACATATGTGTAATTTTTTATTAAATGTGATAGATTTGCACTAGGGCCTAGGCCCTCCCTGGTATAAGATTCTACATGTGAGTGTTTGAAGGAAAGAGAGAGACCACAGGAATTAAAAAGACAGAGAAGAAAGTCAACGTAACAGGTGATCGACTATATACAGGTAATGGAGTATAAGAAAGAGATGGGGAAACTAACTGAGAGGGACAGAGGCATGTGAATCGGTGGGTTGGTCTGCTTGCTGCTTGTTTATATTTGTGTTGTAAAATCATAGTTCTTTCGACTGGTTTCATTCATGGGCTAACATTAGAACAAAGTTCTCACACACTATCCATCCATCCATCCATCCATTATCCAAACCGCTTATCCTGCTCTCAGGGTCGCAGGGATGCTGGAGCCTATCCCAGCAGTCATTGGGCAGCAGGCAGGGAGAAACCCTGGACACCGGGCCATCACAGCGCACACGCTATGCATGGGTGAATTTTGATGCCATGTTGAGTTCTTTCGCTCAGTTATTACTTCTTCTTTTTTTTTAAAGAATAACGGAAAAAGTCATAATCAAGGAAGGTGTGCCTGTCTTCGTGGCTGTAACATACATGGTGGGTAAACCTCCAAAGCAGGGACTTGACACTTCCCGGCTAATTTCATCCAATTCTGCAGTTAGCTTTACATTTTCAATTAAGAACACAACTCCTTTGAACATTTCACAATGCTTTGATATTCAACATATTGCATGTGTAATTTTTTGATGAAATCAGATAAATTGCGCTATGATTACCTCCGGTGTGCAGGGAATCTATGAGACAGTGCCCAAATTACATCTAGAATGATATTCACTTTTTTTTAGGTTTAAGCTCAAGTTTACCTAAAATAAATCTTATCTGAAAGAGAGCAGACTGTTTACCTGGCATTGTTTTCTTTACAGTTAGGCACGATTTCAAGGCACACCTTATGACACGACGCACCCGCTAGTTTCAACAGGAACGACGGTCGTGAGACAATGATGCGTTGTGGCACATGTGCGCCATCTACTGGTCAAATAAATTAACGATTGCTGTAGAAATGGCTGACTAAATTATGAAAATGGGTTTATATTTTATAGCATTATAATATAAGTATTGCATCTCTCTCTCTCGCTCTCTCTCACACACACACACACACACACACACACACACACACACACACACACACACACACACACACACACACACATTTCCTCAGAAACTGCTACCTGAGTGCAACCTTTAAGTATTAGATTGGAAAACAGTGGCATCCATACACAATTAAACAATAATGATTACATGTATTCTAATTAACGATACTGTGCGCGCGAGTGCCTTCATAAGTTTGAGTGTGCAAGGGCGTACCGTAAAGGTAGAGATGGTTCACAAGTGCACATAATGTAAAACATCAAATGTTGTTACCCTGAAAATAAAAATAAAGACGCCTGGCTTTTGTTTTTTGGCCAACATATGCATATAACTAATCATACAATGTGTCGCGACTCTGTTGTATTTTTAAAATGTGCTATTG
Source organism: Lampris incognitus (assembly GCF_029633865.1). Classification (NCBI taxonomy): domain Eukaryota; kingdom Metazoa; phylum Chordata; class Actinopteri; order Lampriformes; family Lampridae; genus Lampris; species Lampris incognitus. Next base: position 41,715,284 of record NC_079216.1, read on the forward strand.
TAAGTATTTTACGCTTCTTCAAGTGTCGAGATTTTCATAGACGGTCCCACAGCTAACCAAACCATCCCAGCATACCCCGCGTGTTCAACGGCTCTGCTCCGTATGGTCGAACGCTCATTGAGATTATTTCCAACGGCCCGGTTTCGGTCGATTTATCGGTGGAACAGTTTTGGACCAGGCTTCGTCGAATTTGCACAGCAAACATTCATATTTCCATTTTGCTTACCGCTACTCTGGACAGCAAAGTGTAGAGTTTGGGTGTGTGTGCGTGTGTATTTTTTTTCTTTCTGCTTGCTAAACGGGGGTCGGAACTATTCGACTTGGGGAAGCAGGGAACTCCGGATCCGCGCACCGTAAGGTCTGACGGTGAGGCCGGTTCCCGAGCGATGGAGCTGGAGTCGGCAAGTAGAACCGAACTGGGAGCAATGGGAGACCCGCTGCAACCCCAGACCCCTAGCCGACACGAAAAGAGCCTGGGCTTACTGACGACCAAATTCGTGACTTTGCTCCAGGAGGCGAAGGATGGAGTCCTGGACCTCAAAGCTGTAAGCATATGTCTCCCAGTCTTTGTTGTTAAGCACGAGGATATACAGAAATGAGCCCTGCCTGTTAGCATTGGATGCACTCTTAGCTAGCCAGCGTATCGGCTAGCCTTGTGTGTGTGCGTGTCATTATAATTTGAATGGACGACCGTTCTTTTATATTTTTGCGCTCTCTTGATCGTTGTTGAACACAGTTTATAAATGAGACCACGTTCAAATTTCGTCGTCGCTTTGTGTCACTACCAGAGTGGGTTGTAAAGACCTGTATTTTAGTGCAAAGGAACTTGGGAGAAAGTTGGTTAACTTTTCAGATTATGCCCCCCCCCCTGTAGATTCAAAGTTAAAAAGTGGGTCAGCTTTTGTCGTACTCCTCTGGGCTAACGCTACCACGTCTTTACACATGAACAGGTTTTTTGCTGACTGATAATTGCATTGTCATTTAGGTTTTCCCCCCTTCCTTCTCTGACCGCCGTCTGACAAAGATGGGCGGAAAATTCCAAAGTTAGAGCTGATTTTTTTTTTATTGCATCCAAGTGTATTTAAAAGTTCGTCATGCGTAAATGGGTATGACTAGCGTTCATAGTGCAGAGAGCACCTTGCAGGTAAAGAGGTGTGAGGGCACAAGAACTTTGGCCTTTATGCACAACACTTTGGCCTTTATGCACATCAGTGACTTAATTCAATGTATTGAACATGAACATTTTTGATTTTTGTAAACCTTATCCTGGATTTATTTTCCCCGACAGATCAGTAATATCAACAACACTATAGGCTCTCACCTTGAAACTGTTATAACATGTTTATTATTTGTTGTCCCGAGGCCCAGGGTTATTATAAAACATGCTGATATTCTTTTTATATCATAGTTCCAGAACCATAGTTAACCATTTTTGGGTTCTGATTGCAATAAAACATTGAAATCAAATTGGTTAGTCTGCGGTTTTTCCAATGTAGCACAATGTACAATAGAGCTGTACAGTTTATAGACCTCCGTAACATCACTGACAGATGGAATTGTTGGCTGTTGGCACTTGGAAAGACAAAATCCTGTAATGGCATTGTACTTCTCCCAAGTTATGTGCTAAACTATTTTGCCCTACCATATGCTCACATTTTTCTTTCACTTTCACTTTTTAACTCGTGTTTAAGCCTACTCTATGATTACTTTTTTTTTTCTGGCTTACAAAACATTCAGTGTCACTGCTATTTCTTTGGTTGTAAAAAAAATTACGAGATTAATGCAGCTGTAAACTTAAATATCATGTCAATCATTTTGTCCTGAATCAATGAAAATGTATGCCATGGGGAGAGATAAGTGTTGAGGCTTGTTCTCTCAGAGGCATAAAGTAATTTTTGGCAGCATCGGTCCTGTTTGTCAGGAGTTAGTTAAAGTTGATTGACCTGGTGTGCTTGAGGTGGGATTAACAATGTTTGACATACTTACCAGTCCAACAAACACTTACTGACACAAGAGCCATGGAAAAGAGCAGTGACATTTTGGTGGGTATCTAAATTCAAAGCTCTCTGAAAATGAGGAATACCAATGTCTTTATGCATGCTCAATAATCCACGTAAGGAAATCACAGAAAGTTGAATCAGTTCATCTGGACACATTTATTTAGAGAAACGTTTCATCACTCATCTAAGTGACCTCATCAGTCTCAACTGACCGCAGGTCTCGCCACGCTTATAAACAGTACAGTGGCATAATGACCGAAAACAACGACTGGTTTCATGACCATTAACTACTAGAGTTACAATGGCAATGTGTACTATTCACAGAGGATTGGGGAATAGTTGCAATCACAGCATTGTAAGATCGCAACAGATGTACTCTTAGGTTTGGTTTCCCTGTGACTTGTACATCGGGGAAACAGACAGACTCTGGCCAAGTAGATGGCACAACACAGAAGAGCTAATGTTTCAGGCCAGGACTCCGCAGTCTACATTAGGAGTGGGACGACTCACAAATCTCATGGTTCGATACGTCTCATGATTCAGGGCTCACGATTTCGATTCAATACGATATAGTTGATGCCTTGATAAGCAAGAGACAAAACACCATTGCAGTTCTCGATTTTTCATTTATTTTAAAAATTAGGCCCAACATTTTGGCATTATCAAGGCACGTATTCGAATGTAATGGAAGTGAAAAAGTTCGAACAAAAATTTGTGCCATCTTTTCTTGTTGTGTAACACAATTGCTCTACTTTAAAACTTTAAACTTAAAAAACTACTAGAATGACCAAGGTGGTCATTTTGACTGTTTTGGATTTTTAAAAGTTGAATAACTGGAAAAAAAGATACAGACCTGCCTTCCCTGAATGCTCTTAAAATTGCGTATGTTTGCATTAAAATGAGCTTTAGATGAATTGCAAAAAAAAAGTTATGATGAGAGCTACCTAAAATGACCATGAGTGGTCAAAATGACTGCGCGTAATTTGCGCTTCATGTCACTATTTATGACGTGTGTTGTTCACGTCATTTCCTTCGCAACATTCAGTTATTTTTTTACATTTCACTTTGAGTAGGCCTTGTCACTTTTGTTAGATAAGCAATATGTGTTTTCCATTTTGTATTTCAGGTATCATTTCCAACATGTCAAGGTACAGTCGCCGTTTCAGACGCACCATGACTACACCGATATGTTGCAGTATTTATAGGCGTTAGACAGCGGCGATTTTAGTTTATTCGAAAAATAGTATTGTAACGATCACGGATGTGTAGACTCGCTAGCCCGTTGGCTAATGGGTTGGACCCTTTAGTTGACTGCTTAACGTAGTAGCCCGTGGTGTGGGAGACCCGGGTTCGCGTCCCGGCTGCAGCGGTTCCCAGCTGCCCCCTGAATTTGCTACCGTATTAAAGTTGTTAAAATGTCAATTTTGGTGTCAGTCATTTCCTAACAGACATAATAACATATGCAATGCATTAATATCTCAATTGGGTATTTATCTTGACAGAATATAGAGTTTAAAAACCGGCGATCATTTTGACCGTCCATGGTCGTTTTAGGTATGAGTGAAATCCTGGCTGTTCTTTGATAACACATGATCTTGTGAAATGGGGAGTGAGCGTCTCGAACTGTGAAGACCATATCGAACAATTCAGAATTCGATCCAGTTTCGTCCCACCCCTAGCCTACACCCATCTACTGGCCAGTGGCCACTCTTTCATAGGGGTGGGAATCACAGAGTAACTCACAATACGATACCATCAAGATACCTTGCCCACGATAACGATAGTATCACGATACAGCAATACTCAGTACATTGCAAGACAGTCATCTACGATACAAAAGATACCCCTAAAAAGGCAACAAAAAAAAGGAATTATGTATTTATTCACTGCATTGTGGTGTCAGTTTCACAGAATTTGACAACTGAAATGAAACCATGTACAACAAAGTGCAGAGTCTAAGCTTAGTGTCTTTAACACATGCAAACGATGCTGCTCTGTTCTTGCATTGTTGTTCTTGCAATTTTAGTAATGACTATGTTGCAAATTATATAAAATATTTTATATAGTTCGGAACTTAGTTATTATTAAAATTCAACTTACCTAAGCTTTAATGCAAGAGAAGAGCAGCATAGCACTTTAATTAAAATTCATGAATTCATATTTTGGGCTATATTTTTCACAACCTCATTAAAATTGAATCTATATGATAAACAAATCAGATACATACATATTTTAATACACTATCATTAACAATTTACAATAACCAGTTTACCTCGGGAGATAAGAGGGCAGCACAGATAGTCCATGGGCCAGACGATATTTCGGTACACTCAAGGTGGCAAAACTTACTTATTATTTTTGAAAGGATCCATGTCTGTAGATGATATTTTGGTATGATAACCATTCCTGGGTGGCAGCTGTATCACAGTTATCAGCTCATGAAGTTAACCACCCGCTAAACTAAATTGCATTTTAGACGCTGGTGCATATCCTGGTTTAGCCTCATGGTCAGGACATTTTTCAATGTTCTATAATATTGTCTTTGGTATCATTTTAAAGGGGACCTTCTTAGCTTTCATTCAAGCCCTGTTGTGGATATTTCTCACAAATATAGAGGTCACTTGAGCTCTTCAACCCGTCAATAACCCACATCTTTCTGCAATTTTCGCCTAAACTATATACTTTCTTTTAGCCCTGTGGCATCTAGGAATATCAGGGACACAAAACACAAAAACTGGAATACTCACAGGACTGTAAAGATTCAGGAAATGTATAATATACCCATACTATTTCATTGTGTGAGGTGATTGTGAGCCTTAAATGAGAACTAGACCAAAGCCAGTTAGGTCACAAACTGGTCTCTATACATTTGTTTAAATACACAATCAAAATACATGATAAAAAGGAATACCATAGTGAGGTAATGAACTATTTTAATATTTTAAACAACATTGACATTTACATATACTTAGTCAATGATACATGTAATCCCATATCATTAGTGGGTATATGTAATGGTAATGGGTAGGGTAATGGGTATATGTGAATATGGTTACATTATTGTTATCAAGCTCTGGGTAACCAAGTCCAGAATCAACATCCTGTGCATCAATAGACTACTACCACAGTAATACCATCAGAATCATCACACTGTCATTCATCAAACTGCTCGTTTCTCTCATCATCTGACTCCCCAAGTTCAAAGTCCAGTTCTGGACCATCCTGCTGTTTTTGGTTACTGCAGGTCTGTAACCTGCACATGTCTGTGCATGGAAGTCCATTTGACAGGCACATGCAGCTTGACATTTTGCATGAATGCACACACTTGCATGTTAGCATTTCCAAGACCACATCTGGTGCAGGTGGGGAGCGCATCCAGTAAATGGCCAGCTTGCCTTCATCGTCTGTCCATCCATACTCAGTAGGGCTTGGCACCACAGGGTTAGCCTGCAGACAGCACTTCCATATTGCTGCCTGATAGTTGGCTCGTTGAACATGCATAAAGAGACAGTCTCTACATGGTGGCAGCTGGCTGGACTCAACCTCTCCCCTTTTGGTGCAGAAGAGCTGGTAACGCAGTTTGTTCACTTCAGCAGTGCTGCTATTAGCAACATACATCCGACAGGTGAACTGCTCAATTTTCAGGAACAGCTCATCACTCACATTCCATGTCTGTCCCAGCTGACTAAAAGTCTCTTGGCAGGAAGTGTGCTTTCTCACTATCTTCAGGGCATTCAGCTTCCCTCGACCAGGGAATGCACTGACAGTGTCGCAGCCTGTGAAGGCATGTAAGCCAATTAGGCTGTCACAGATGCTGTCTCCAAGTGAACTTGCCAGTTTGGTGATGTCGACAAACCGTGTGCGGTTCTGAGTCCCACACTTCTGGTAGATGGGACAGGTGATGTCCTTCTGGAAGCCAAGACAAAGCACCATGACATCAGTGTCCTCAGCTGTGATGATAACTGACTTTGAGCCCGCATTTGCTGCATGCAATGCATGCAGGAGCAGACGGGTGTCAGCTTCTTCATGTGTGGAGTGCAGTTCTGCTGCTTCCTCACACCCATCTTCTGTCAACTTGTAGCAGGTTTCCTCACAGGTCATGTACAACACCTTGCCATGCAGCATAGCTCTGTATCGTGGGAGTTTCCACTCTTCCACCAGAAACTTGATGAGACTGGTCTTGTTGGAGGAACTGCACAGAAATTTTCTCCACTGCTGGACGTGGTGTCCCCCTGCAAGATTCTTGTACTGGAGAGTGATGTCTCCACCCCGGTTCAGTCATTCAGCATCTTTGATCGAAGTCTGGTGATAGACATCAAAAACAACATCAATCCTCCCACTCTGTGCTCCCTCATGGAGGACCTGGGTCAAGGCTGACTCTGCCACCTGTGCAAAGGTTTTGTTGTTGCCATTCATTTTTTGGACCAGGCTGATCCCATCAATGATGGAAGTAGATGGGATTGGGATGTCTTCTGCAGGAGATACATTCTTTTCAAGCTCTCTGGCAAGTGCAGCCTTGTTTGTTTTTCGTAAGGACCCATCAGCATTTGCCAGTGCCCATGGTAGTGGGCCCAATGGGTAGGCAAGGACATCCTTCAGATTCACCTTCCTGCTTTCAGCCACCAGGATCATGTGACTGAAAAGGTTTCTATCTGCCTTCAGAACCAAATCCTGTGCTTTCTTTCCATGAGCTTGTTTTGTGCTGACATTGGAGAATGTTTTCAGACTTTGCTTGGTCATCTTGTCGTGGAATTTCACAGGTGGTGGGTCTGCATCTAACCTTGTTTGCTGGAATGCTTGGTAGGCCTCTTCTCCTTTCTCAAGAGCTCTCAAGAGATCTATGGTCACATCAGGTGGAGCCATGTTGCCAGTGGAGAGGCTAACCAAATCAATCTCATCAGGGGACATAGGATTGAGCCAGTTATTCTCCATAAGGTCCATGAGAGACTGGACATCTGCTTCATCTCTCTTGATCCTTGGACTCTGTAGATCTGGATGAGACCATTTGCACCTGCCTTGACCTGTCAGGTCTCTCAGCTGTCTGAGGTACATGCTTCTATACTCAGCTGTGAGATAATATTTGGTCACAGCTCCTGGCTTCAAGCTGAATCCCTTTGTCCCTCCAGCTGTTTGGGTGTCTTTGTTCACCGTTTCTTCTATAGCTTGGTCAACAGGGATTCGGCCAAAGGGATTGGTGGAGCCCAGTTGGACTGAGAAGCCTCCTTCCATGAATTCTGTGTACACATCTGGGTGTGTGATGGGCAGCTCAGACATCTGGGCGTAGTAGTAGGGGAGGTAGCGTGCATAATTCATCCTGTCATAAGCAAAGCACCATGGGATCATTGCTCGAATGCTAGCCAAGTGTAGCATCCAGTCTCCCTCTCTGGATGCTCGGATGAGCCCCAACAAGATTTCAACCATGTCCAAATAGGACATCCAGAAGTTCGAGAGGCTGCCGTTTCCACCTCTAAGGAACTCACGGTAGACTTCAAATAGATCCATGATGCGTGTACAAGAGCTGTTCTCGAGGACCTCCTTCAAAGCATGTTGTGAGACTTCTTTCCCAAGGCTGTCAATGGTCTTCAGTGTCTCATTCAGGTGAACCATGTCATTCCTGTGAGTTTCTTCCAACCAGGACAGGAAACCATTCAAGGTCAGTCGCATGAGAGCCTCATACAGGAGCTTGTGTAGTCGCACTGCCCTGTTGTACTTGCGGCCATCCATAACACCAGCAATTGAGCCTTCTGCAATCATGCCAGACTCAATGCAGAGGTCTTTGAGTCCAGCATCTTGGAAACGCTTTCCTATTATTGCCAGCAGTGTGCAGATGGTGTGGAATACCCCAAGCCTAACGATGATATCATGGAACTTGTCATGGTGTTTCCATGTGATCTCGACAGCCTTCGCATACAGGGCTTGGTCAAAGACACAGACAATCTTCCTCAGGCCTAAGCACTGCATGATGCTCAGTGACTGGTTAAGCACCTCGTTGACAGTAGACATTTGTGTCGCTGGAGCATTGATGGTAGGCAGATAGCCTATATTGTCGGGGATGACCGTCATCTCTCCTCGAGTCAGGATGTTGAAGCCTGTCCAGCTGCTGACTGACTGTTCTTCTTGTTGTGACATGCGTGCTAGGACCCAAAGAAGGTTTTTCTCTCTGGCAAGCTTAGTATTGGCTGCAGTATCGGCATCTGACTTTTTGCTTTGTGGTGGCCCTACCCGTTGTCCAGCATTGTAAGTTGGTAACATTGGTGGGGGTCCATCAATGCTTCTCTTCTTTGTTTTGGGAACAGTGGGCATGGGTTGGACAGGAAGTGGGTTGAATGGCTTTGCTTGCACAGCAATCCCATTGACTCTGTGAGATGTTCCCTCACCACTGACAGTTTCTTCAAGACGGTCGATATTGTCCCAGGCTAAAGTTGTGAATATGCCAGGATGGATGTTAGCTGGAAGGGCAATGCCACTCCCTGATGATGAGAGTTTCTGGAGACACATGGCAGTGTTGATCTCTTCCATCTGTGAATAGGACACACTGTGACCAAGTCGGTTGAGGATGTTTATCAACTCTACATTTCCTGTCAACGATTTGACACTGAATGGCAGAACAATGTGCTTGGAAGGCTTGGTATTTCCACATGTCACTGCATATACTATGTCATGGCCAAATGACTGCAGAAGGCACTGCACTCTCTGGGATGCATGATCAGGATCATTTGAGCCTGTGAGTAGAGAGTACAGGAAGATAATGAGCGACTCTGGAATGGTAGGACATTCTGCTTCTGGTTTGACTTCAGGCGGCCAGGTTTGAGGAACATCTTGACTTTTAATGTCTGCTCTCAATTTGATGGCTGCTTTGGCTATAACATCTTGTGCACTGACACTTTTCAGGGTCTGCAGCTCCCTTTTGAGAGACTGATTTTCTTTGGCAAGTTCCCTCATGGAAAAGTTATCAGGATAGAGGAGGAATTTTCCTTTCTCATCAGGGAATATCTGCAAGGATCCAGCAAACTCACTCTCCAGGTTTCGCCTTATGTGCTTCTTGGTTGATTCCTTGACTTGGGCAATGCCTTGGGAGTTCATTGAAGCTACCAGTCTAGAAGAGAGATCAGTCATTGTCATCACTTGAGGATTGCCAAAAAGCTCCATCCTGATGAAGAGGAACAGCTCATTGTATGCCTTATTCACAGCAGCTTCATACTGGGCTGCAGCATCATCATCTTCATTGCTGGCAACCTCTCCTTTGGAAACCTCTTCTTTGGTGTAAAGTCTATAGCATGACCTGTGGTAGTGCCCTTCAGCTGCTACAAGGTCTCTACTCACAACGGCAAGGATTCTGCTGTCCCTTTTCTTTGTGGCTGCACTCCTGATCTTTGCATCAGCTCGCAGTTCTCGACACTGCACCAGTACTTCTCTCGTATTCTGTCTCTTGGAATATTTGCTGTTTTTCTGACAAAATATGCACTCTGCATCATAAGTCCTAGATGTACTTGGAGCATGTCGAGCTACTCTCTTAGATTGTTTCTCTTCAGCAGAGACACAACTTTTCTTTTCTTTTGCAAGGAGGCCATCAAGAATTTGCTTCATAGTGAAGATACTGCGACACTTTCTGTGGTAGTAGATTGCTGGAATCTGTCCCTCAGGAATGTCTTTTGCCAGTTTCAAAACTGGTGCATGATTTCGTATCTGAGCTGCCCTGAGCAGAGTTCTCCATGAGTCGACACTTTGTAGTGAAACCAGCTTATCTGTATCATCAGAACAGTGGATAATGCACTCCACCCGTGGGCGCTTTGGTATTGGGTAAAAACTTGCTTGTTCACCAGTGGCCATATTCAGTCAGTTTTCACCTGCCACATACAAACAAATACATGTAACTTAGGTGTATGAACACTACTAAAACAAAGTTTACTTTGCTTCACCAGCGTCATATTACCATTATTTATCTTACATAGCCACAAATAGATACATTACCTAGTTGCTATGCAACAGCTGTATTTTGTCCACATGAGGCCGCTAAAATCAACACAAGATGAAAGTTCCTCGTAGCCACTTTAACTAATCATATTAACATATACATTAAAAGAACATGCTAACATTATGGGAAATTAGCTTACAATCTTCTCCAGAGTGAGACAAGAAGATAGATACCAGTTTCCTCTATATGTGTTTAGTAGAAAGCTATCTGGCTGCACGTTAGCCTAGCTTAGCACAATGAATGGAAGTACACAGTACTGGTTATCCTTGGTTGTTGGCCAACTAAGAATTGTCCCAGAGTTTAAGCTAGGCTAATCAGTACAAGGGGTGTTGAAATGCTATATTTGTAAAAATCTGGGCAAATACACAATCGTGAGAGGCACAGAAACAGGTTTCCTGAAAGAAAAATGAAATGCTGCTCATTTGGAAAGGTTATCATGTATTATTTTACTTCTGTTAGTGTACCAAATAAAATGGCACCAGTGAAGTTGTGTCACCTTGGGTGATATCGATATCTGGTCTGACCCATGGACTAACTGGCTTTGGTCTAGTTAGTTTCTTAGTAATAATGCCCTTCTAATTTAAGGTTCACAATCACCTCACACAATGAAATAGTATGGGTATATTATACATTTCCTGAATCTTTACAGTCCTGTGAGTATTCCAGTTTTTGTGTTTTGTGTCCCTGATATTCCTAGATGCCACAGGGCTAAAAGAAAGTATATAGTTTAGGCGAACATTGCAGAAAGATGTGTGTTATTGACGGGTTGAAGAGCTCAAGTGACCTCTATATTTGTGAGAAATATCCACAACAGGGCTTGAATGAAAGCTAAGAAGGTCCCCTTTAAAATGATACCAAAGACAATATTATAGAACATTGAAAAATGTCCTGACCATGAGGCTAAACCAGGATATGCACCAGCGTCTAAAATGCAATTTACTTTAGGGGGTGGTTAACTTCATGAGCTGATAACTGTGATACAGCTGCCACTCAGGAATGGTTATCATACCAAAATATCATCTACAGACATGGATCCTTTCAAAAATTATAAGTAAGTTTTGCCACCTTGAGTGTACCGAAATAGGAAATTTTGGGCTCTGGCCCATGGACTAAGAAGACAGGCTGCTGCTCGAGAAAACTGGGAGAGCATCGCATAGGCGCTGTTCCATCGGGCAACAACATCTGTTATGAGCTTGTGTTGTGGAAGGTCCAGCATCTGCTGGTTTCTCTTCAGTGCATCCGTGGCTATGATGCTTCTGTGGAAGATGACGGAAATCATCCGAACTTTTGCAAGCACTCGAGCAACGGCTGCCAGTTTCAGGGCACGCTGTGCCATGAGGTTCAGTATATGTGCAAAACACCAAAGGTGTTGATATCCAGCCAGCTCAACAGGCTACCGTCATATTTGATGCGTTGTCAGTAATGACTACTGGGTCTTTTTCAGTAAGCTTCCATTCCTCTGTAGCCTTGTGTAACACTTTTGCCATATGAACAACACCGGTGTGATTCCCATGCATCACCCTAGTTTGAAGTACGTAAGAGTGCATTTCCCACTCGTCAATACAATGAGCGGTGATGGTCACATAGGACTCGGTGGCCCTTGAAGTCCACCTGTCGCAGGCGAGTGCAACTCTTAGCAGACTGAAGTGCATCCTGCACCTTTGTGCTCGTCTCAGCATATAACACTAGAATAGTTTTTTTTAGTGAAATATTTTCGGCTCGGTGTGTCATATTTCAGTGTTTGAAGTATTTGAAGAGGGAACGACCATCCCTGAACTTGGGGGAGCTAATAGTACATCTGTCGCCATCTTACAATGCTGTGATTGCAACCATTTCCTGATCCTCTGTGAATAGTACACATGGCCATTTTAACTCTAGTTAATGGTCATGGCAATTTGCATATGAACCCATAGTTGTTTTGAGTCGTTACGCCACTGTAATGTTTATAAGAGTGGGGTATCTGCAGTCAGTTGAGACTGAAGAGGGCACTTAGATGAGTGATCAAACGTTTCTTTCAATAAACGTTGTGTCCAGATGAACTGATTCAACTTACTGTGAGTGATACCAATGGTAATATTAGCCAATAGATTTTATTACTTGCTGTATTTGTTTCAGCTGCCAGGTGGGGTAACCTAGCTCATGATATTGAAAACTATCATGAAGAAATTGCAATAATTAGTGAAACTTCCAGTGACTACAAAACTCTTAACTCTGCCACCTGTAGATGATTGCAAAACAAAATTAGGGTTGTCAACTACATCTTGAGATGCATATCATGGATGACAATATTTTACTTTTGAGCTGTCTCAACAGAGAGGGGTTTTGAAAGTCATAACGTAGAGCATGCAAACGATGATGTTTCAGTATACATTGCACACACTTGGGCCCAGTGATGAAGCTTGAGTTATCAGCAGCAGCCATATGCTTATCATTAGCTTTTTACATATTGGGATGTACCCCAGGAAGGACAGGCACCCAAATCCGGTTAGAGTGATGCATTTGGACAATGGATAATGTTCGATAACATAGCATGTGTCCAATGGGGCCAGCTGCCACTCTACTTTGGTTTCATGAATGGACTGTTCTAAGTGTTTTTCTTTCTTCTTCTTTTTTTTTTGGTCCTGTCCTTCAGGCAGCAGACACCTTGGCAGTGCGACAGAAGCGGCGCATCTACGACATCACCAATGTACTGGAGGGAATTGGACTGATAGAAAAAAAGTCCAAAAACAGTATCCAATGGAAGTGAGTTTACATATTGAGTCTTCATTTGTACCCCAGAAAGAGGGCTTACCAAATTTTGTTACCAAACGAGCTCCATACTGGCAATTCTAGATGTAGTCATTGGGTGTTGCTGACAATAAGACAATTTTGATATTTTTACACAGAATTCCAAATTTGTTTGAAATGGCCTTATTGTGGCTTCACTTTGGTCAGAATACTAAAGTCCTTGCTTATTAATGTGTCCTATAAATAAGTAAATGAGTAAATCCATTTGTGTAGGCAGATAATGAATTGGTGATGCTTTGAGCATTATAAACACTTGATTCAATTTTCTGAGCTATACAGTAGTTGGTATTTTAAAAAATGAAGGTGAAAAAGTGAAGCTGTTTCAAGTTATTAATGCTGCCGCCCTCCATGGTCTGTGGGTAGTGTCATGTTGAGGAGATTGTGAAGTACAGGAGTCATCTGCCTCAAATAATTGCTAAGTAGAGAAAATAATGAGACTCTCTCACTGTTCTTAGTAATGGCTAAACAAGCTAGTAGGCTACTGGGAAATGCTTAGCTGAGTTCATCTATCACAGTCATCTTCCCCCCACCCAATCCTGTTGGCACTTACCTCATTTATTAGCCTTTATATTTTTATCCCCCACCCTCCAGTTTGACATGTCTAATTCCCTATTATTCTGGGGTCCTATACCATTGCACAACTCCTACACGGTCAGGGAGGGTAAAGATTTTAATTGTATTTTTAAATGTGGATCAGACCAAGTCAGGCTGGAAATTGTATGTTTCAGTACACTTTAAGCCTCACCAAGCACGTGTTCCTGTCCAGCCCATCTCCCAAATACATTTTTAGGGAAACTCTTAAGTACTTGCATAGTTTAATGCCAGAGAAATGGCTGACAAGCTTATTTTCTTCTGAACAAGCGGCTCCTCATGTTTGAGTTTTTGTGTCTGAAGGTGGGTGAGCTGTATGTGCCTTCGTGAGACTACTTCTGAGTGGTAACTCTAGAGAAGTGGTTATTAAGCAGCCTAGTATGAAGGAATAGGCAAATTCAGAATTTCAGTGTGTATGAGTCACCCTCGGCTGTATTCTAGAAGTGACTCAGTAGTTTGTGCTGTATTCTAAATTTTGCTGATTATATTTTGCAGCCATCGGTGAGTAGTTGGCTTTGTTGAACCCTGACATAACTTGGTTAAAATGGAGCAGTTCACACTATAAAGGAACCTGTCAATGGCAGTAATTTGTGATTTGTGATATTGGGCTATACAAATAAAATTGACTTGACTTAAATCCCATCCGAAATTTTATGCATTTAATTATATCTGTTTGCTCCAAAGCTCAACAGGACACATATTATGCTTACTAAGCAGGCTTTATACTGCCCAGTCACAAGGTCAAGATTGTTGCAGTCTTTTATCCATAGCAGTTGGGGCCATTTGGGTGGGGAAAATGAAGGAGAAACATGCCTCATCAAACAACTTCTACTTAGGTTCCCTTGAGCAAAGTTCTTAACCTTTTACTGCGCCAGTGTGTGTGTGTCTTTGTTTTACCATGTATGTGTCCTGCTTGTCTCAGGGGTGTAGGTCCAGGCTGTAACACCAGGGAGATAGCTGACAAGCTGATCGATCTCAAAGCTGAGCTGGAAGACTTGGCTGTGAGGGAACATGAGCTGGACCAACAGAAAGTTTGGGTCCAACAGAGTATCAAGAACGTCACAGATGACTCCAACAATAGCCCATATCCTTCTCTTGGCCTCTTGGCATCTTGGGATTGTGAGCGTGTGTGTGGGATTCGTTACCAAACTTTGCAGTTCTTTGTGCACCTGTGGGGTGAAATGCAGCTCTGCAGGAAGATAAGGCTGTCAACCTGTAGAATTTTAAATCTAGCCAAATCGCCAGCTGTATGACTGAAAGTACCGTTCATATGTTCTCTACATGTTCTGTTCATATGTATCTCAAACTAAGGGTGCATATTTTTGCTTACAGTACAACCCCCTCGGTGTTGTTGTTTTTTTTTTTTTTAACTGTGCACATGTTCATCAGGAACACTATCAGGAATCAGGAACACTTTTTTTATTTGTCATTTCACTTCATGCACTTGCATACATGAAATGAAACAAAATGCCATTTTCCCCAGCCCACAGCAGTACAACACAAAGACAAAACACATCCAGAAACTACAAGAACACATATCCAAACTAACACATATATCAAAACTAAACAAAAAAAAAATCACTGTCCAAGGGAATGAACGCCAGCCAGGATTGATGTCAGAACCACCGGTCTGCATGGGCTAGCAGTTAGCTTAGCCTGCCCCGCTTCCGCGTCCTGTCAGACCCCCCTTAGCCTTTCCTCCTCATGCACAGCTCCAGTCGGGCCGTGGTCCCCGGGCCCACTGGACGAAGCAGACCAAGCTCTCCCAGCTAATCCAGCACCAGCTCTCCCAGCCAGACACCCTCAACATAACCTCCCCGCACTCCTCACGACGATATCAAAACCACCACAGTCAATGTCAGGTGAGGCCGTCGCCAGACCGCCCTCAGTGTTATCGGAACTGCTGGTCTGCATGGGCTAGCAGTTAGCTTAGCCTGCCCCGCTCTCCCAGCCAATGCAGCGCCAGCTCTCCCAGCCATCAAACGATTCATACACACCTTTGTCCTTCCCTGTATGCCATCTTTCATTATGTCCAGAAATGTCCACTGTATTTACACATGCATATATTTGTATTTGCCATTGCTAGGTATTCTTAATTCATAAAGGAACTCTCTTCTTACAAAATCCATACTATCATCTTTAGAAACACTTGCCAAAGGTATACATCCAAGGTCAATTTGCTTTGTCTCTTTATCAAGTCACTAAAAGTCACCTCCTGTGAAAAGGCTGGAGTGTTCACTTGTTTTATCAATGCACTTGGTAAGTGATAATATTGATATTGCAAATTGGCCCTTAACACAGACTTACTATGGCTTATGTCAAGCATGAAGACCTCTGTGGTGCTTTCAAAGGTAACATTTTTGTGGCATTTTACCTTATTTCTCACCCATATTTTTGTCTATTGCAGTCACACATATCTTGTCTCTCATACACAACAACGCCATCTCCATCACTCTCCATCACTTTTCCCTCCATCTGCAGGTGACACTCTTCTAGCAATTCGTGCTCCAACTGGCACACAATTAGAAGTGCCTATACCTGAATCTGTAAGTGTTTTTTTTTTTTTTTGTGCACATGTGTACAAGCTTGTTATTGAGAGATGAGAGATTCGGCCTCTCGCTGGCACATAGCTTGATGCTGATATTGAAGTGTGTATTTGTTCAACCGTCAATGTTTACATAGGAACCCACACCCACTGAATTTTATTTCAGTCATGTCTCAGATAAGGATGTTTGTGTCTGACCCTATTAACATTTATATCCAGGTTCTCAACGGGCAGAGAAAATATCAGATCCGCCTGAAGAGTTCCTCTGCTCCCATTGAGGTCCTGCTTGTCAATAAGGACCCATCTAGCTCCTCTCCTGTTGTTCTGCCAGTCCCCCCTCCAGAGGATGTCCTTCACAGCCTCCCAGCAACAACACCTACCTCCCAGACATCCAGTGCTGCCTCCCAGGTCCCCAGAGATCTCTTCTTTATGTTGCTATGATTTATAGAGTTCTTTATTGAAGGCATTGGGTAGACTCCAGTCTTCTGCTGTGTATTCCTCTTTATTGATACTGTGCTGAGATGCTTGTGTGGAAATGGTGAAAAGAATGCACATTTCTAGTGGAAATTTATTGCAGGGAATAGTGTACTATGTAGTTTCATGAGTGATAGTCTTAACTGTGAAACCACATGTTGGCACTTCAATTCCAGTTGTTACTTCGCTATCTTGGCATAACACAAAGTTTAGTCTTGCGTCCCGGTGGCATGGCAGTCTATTCCATTGCCTACCAACACGGGGATCGCCGGTTCGAATCCTCGGCCTGGGTCAGGCGGCCCTATAGACACAATTGGCTGTGTCTGCAGTTGGGAAGCTGGATGTGGGTATGTGTCCTGGTCGCTGCACTAGCGCCTTGTCTGGTTGGTCGGGGTGCCTGTTTGGGGACTGGGGGGAATAGCGTGATCCTCCCACGTGCTACGTCCTCCTGGCGAAACTCCTCACTGTCAGGTAAAAGAAAGCAGCTGGCAACTGCACATGTATCGGAGGAAGCATATGGTAGTCTGCAGCCCTTGCTTGATCGGCAGAGGGGATGGAGCAGCAACTGCAATCCGGGATGGTTCAGAAGAGTGGGTTGATTGGCTAAGTATAATTGGTGAGATAAAGGAGGGGAGGGGGAAGTTTAGTCTTGACGATTGGGTTTTTTTTTTTGACGTCCTGACAACTTTGGTTGTACTTCAGCACCACCTTCCCCACCACCAAACAAGTACATGGGATTGAATCTGCTTTAGTTCTTGATGTATCTGTTAGAGGTAGAGGTCTTTCAGTGTGCTGGTTTTGCCCTATCTACTTGCTAGTCACAGCAACTTCAAACTCACCGCCACCTGCAGTCTTCTTTTGCATTTGGCTAATACACTGAGGACTTAAATTGCGTCACTGTGTGCCGTATCGTTCTACAGGGAAAGTCCAGCCTGATGGTAACAATTAAAATGAGGAACTACAAAATGCTCATCATTATAATATTCCTGGACAGGTTATTGTTTATATACACATCAGTGACAGAAAGTATTAAAAACCTTTGTTTGCATGCAGATCTTCAGGAATCTAACAAGATGGAAAACTTTGTTGTCTAAGTGTGTAAAACTGTCACATCACGGTACTTTGTAAAATTTCATTCGTTACTGATTTTTGTAATTGGCTTGCCATATTGCAACATAAGCTTTCCTTTGCCCACAACATAATTTGTAACAAAATATTATTTTCTTAACTTGTCTTATATTTTCCTTTTCCGACTTGTCTCCCCCCTCCAGGTCCCCAGAGCTGCCCCACTGACTCCCACCCCCTCCATCAACCCTAGCCCTGCGGCAACATTAGCAGCTACAGCAGCCAACCGCACAACCTCAGCAGCAGGTACAGAAGAACTGATGCTCGATAACAGTGCACTGTGTTAAAATGCTTGTTCTTTTCATTACATAAATCTCGAGTCTTTTCCAGCCAACAAATTTAAGCACTACTTGTTCATTTGTTCATCAGTGTGTCATATACAAATTATCTCTGATTCTACAGATTGGAGTTTCCCCAAAACTTTGGGAAATGGTGCATCTTGCTGCTACATTCTTACATTTTCAAAGTTATATTGATAAAAACCAAGTGGGGTAATGCAGCTATGGGCCATAATTCAAGTACATGTTACAATTCTGATAACCAATCGTATTTCCCACTGCAAGTTTAAGTATAATTTGGTTCTTGTTTCCATTTATCCTGACTCTGTAGATTTGACTCCAGGACTATTAATGTACACCATAACCAAGTTTTCACAATTTTGGCTTTTTCTCCAAAGGCTTTCTTATTAATTTTATTGACTGACCTAATTCAGGGCCAAAAGCATTGTTTTTTGGGAACATCATGCTTTCTGTCACCCTGTGTTTAGATCTTACAGCATAACATTCACTTAATAATGCCATGATCCCACATTACTCCCAATAACACAACAATAATGGCATATTGCAAAAGGTAATTCATGTTCCTGTATATTTTTATCCCAGAAGTGACAAGCAACTCTTCGCTCATGTCTGCAATAGATACACCTGCTCCAACACCTCTAGTTACTCAGCAACTCCAGTCATCTGCTTCACTGGATGGACCCACCTCCTCTAACGCTTCTGCAGTATTTGAACCAATCAAATCGGATCCCGCCGAGTGTACGTGTTCTTTCTATCCGCAAGCTCTTTTAAGATGATTTCACATGGATATTTGTACAGTGCTTTGCCTTGGAGGGCTGTCTTGCTCCAGACAAGGAAGAAAACCCCTCAAACAATGTGGGCGGCCCCCATGGACGTAAACAAAATATGGTCGTGTATGCTCCCAACTATTTATCTTTACTGACTTAAAGTTCTAATCACACTTTACAGAGTTGCTAGCTTGCTGGTGCTAAATTGCTTCCATCTCACATTGACCCGGCATGTAAGTGATGTCAAACTGTTGTACAATTATGATTAGTCAAAGAGGAAGCAGCAGGGAATTTCACTTTGAAATGTTCTATTGTCCTTTTTTCCTACTACATCAATTTTGAATACATTTCATGTGGGCTCTCCACTCATTCTCCCTTGCCTGGTCTAGTGAATTTGCCATCCAAATAACTTCCTTGAACCGTGTGAAAAAAGACTAATTGTTTAATTTTGTGTAAAACAACTGCTGAAATGCAACTGCTGAAAACAACTGCGGGTGGCACGGTGGTGCAGTGGTTAGCGCGGTCGCCTCACAGCAAGAAGGTTCTTGGTTTGAGCCCCGGGGTAGTCCCGCCTTGGGGGTCGTCCCGGGCCATCCTCTGTGTGGAGTTTGCATGTTCTCCCCGTGTCTGTGTGGGTTTCCTCTGGGTGCTCCGGTTTCCTCCCACAGTCCAAAGACATGTAAGTCAGGTGAACCGGCCATACTAAATTGTCCCTAGGTATGAATGTGTGTGTGTGTGCCTGTCTCTCTGTGTGTGTCAGCCCTGTGATGGCCTGGCAGCCTGTCCAGGGTGTCTCCCCGCCTGCTGCCCAATGACTGCTGGGATAGGCTCCAGCATCCCCACGACCCTGAGAGCAGGATAAGCGGTTCGGATAATGAATAGATGGACAACTGCTGAAATGTCTTTAAAAATACTGATACTTTGAAAACTAGATCACTGGATAAATTTTAATTTCAGTGTGATTTTTACTTTTGTGGCACTGTACTACTCAACTGTATAAGTTTGATTATAACATATTTTGAGGAGTTGAGCATTTTAGGCATACTTTATAAGTTCCTGAGGCAGCATTGTTTATCATAAGGCATAAATAATCAAACAGTGGCACAGTAAAGTTCACATAATTGGATAGTGGTTTATTTTCCATAAGACAGACATTTAGTTTTGTGAATGAGCTGATTCTATTTCTGTTGGAATGACATCTGAATGTTTCAACCCAGGATTCACAGTGACCTTATTAACTATAATCAGTGGTCTGTATATAAAGTTGTGGCTATAGAGTTAAAATATTTGCTGGTGTCTTCCTTTAGTGCTGGACTTCCCCAAAGACCTCTCAGAAATGTTTGACCCAACGAAAGGTAAATGGTTGTAGAATTTGTTGTAAATAAGAAATTTTGTGTGTGTGTTTATGTGTGTGTATATATATATATATATATGTGTGTGTGTGTATGAGTGTGTATGTATATGCTTTTGCGTGTGTGCGTATGTGCATATATATATAGATACTATATATATACACACACATACACACACACATATATATATATACATACACACACACACACACACACACACACACACATATATATATAATATATCAAGGCATAATTCCTTTCCTCTCTTTCTCTGATAGAGATCATGAGTGGGGACCTGTTACAGGACTTGATGTCGTCAGAAGGTGAGTGTGTGTGTACACTCACAGATGTTATTAGGCCAGGATTACAGTCAAAAAATACCATATACTGTAAATTCTCAAATAAAAGTCTGGTTTGGGGTGTCCGGGTAGCATAGCAGTTTATTCTGTTACCTATCAACACGGATTGCCGGATCAAATCCCCGCGTTACCTCCAGCTTGATCGGGCGTCTCAACAGACACAGTTGGCCGTGTCTGCGGGTGGGAAGCCGGATGTGGGTGTGTCCTGGTCGCTGCACTAGTGCCTCTGGTCGGTCGAGGCGCCTGTTTGGGTGGGAGGGGGAACTGGGGTGGAATAGCGTGATCCTCCCACACACTACGTCCCCCTGGCGAAACTCCTCACTGTCAGGTGAAAAGAAGCAACTGGTGACTTCACATGTATCAGAGGAGGCATGTGGTAGTCTGCAGCCCTCCCCGGATCGGCAGAGGGGATGGAGCAGCAACCAGGACAGCTCGGAAGAGTTGGGTAATTGGCCAAGTACAATTGAAGAGAGAAAAAAAAGGGGGGGTTAAAAATAAATCAATAAAAGACTGGTTTCACATAATGGCTTGTTTCAAATAACAGCCAAGGATTCAGTTTGTTTAGGCAAATAAATGCCAGTCCCAAATAAAGGCTGGGTTGAAAATACAGAAATTACAGAAAGGTTTTAGTGGTCTGTTCAGCATATTTCGACGACATTAATTTAATCAAAACAAGTCATCAGTCACGTCATACTCGGCACTCTGTTGCTCTAAGTTTACTTTTTTAAGACTGAAATACACAAATTTTCTCCATTATTGAATAGATTTTTTTTCCCACCTTGACCATGGAGTCAGGTTACATAATAACAGCTAGTATTTTTTTTTATCATAGTTGGAGACACTCTTCAGTCTCCGTATACCACTGTTATCATTTTAAGATTCAGTTCCACAAACACTGGTACAGCAGCAAACACATACATGTAGGAAACAGCTCTAGCTAGGAAAAAAAAAATGTAAACATGATGCCAATGTGGTGATGCTTCTTTCAGACAAATAATTAATATTACAGTAGAACAGTGATGACAAAATAATGACATAATAACTGTTAGAATAAAGGAATAATTGCAAGGGCAAAACTGCTGTATGTCTTAATTAGAAATTAAATATGATACAAAAATAAAATATATTCCTGAAAAAGGGCCAAATTAGAAATAATGGCCTGTCTTTAATAATCCCCTTTCGCAATTAAAGGCCTGGTTCTCTCTTCAGTTAATGTAAAGGGCCCAGCCCCTATCTGAGTATTTACAGTACATTAAAAAGTCTAAAAAAAAATTATTTTTTTTAAGTGTCACATTTTTGCCTTGTGACTCTTAAAGGGTAATTTCAGTATTTTTAAACCTGGGCCCTATTTCCCCATCATTTGGGGTCTAAATGACTAATGGGGACAAACCTTTTTGGAATTGGTCCAGTATTGAGCGAGAACGCTTCAGCCAGCAGCTGCAAAACTGGCTGCAATGTAATCCTTGGGGGAAATTACGACCGTCAAAGCACATCCACTAAAAGTGCTTGTTTTTGCGATTGATAGGGTCAGATTATTATAAGTGTCTGACAACATTATGGAAAGGATCCCTACAGAGACAGACCTTTTTCTTTACGTTTCGCTTCTTCCTGTCTCTGTTGTAATATCCCTTTACTGCTGCTACTATTTGCGCGCAGGGGTATGGTTTCGAATGATAACAAAAGAAGACGTCACGCCGAATCTTATCAGAGCTGACCATTAATTTGAGGTAGCTTAGCCAGGGACATAGAGGAACTACTAGCACTAATTTATTTCCAAAGTCACAGCTGCATGTTAAGCTGATTTCAACAATGTGGATGAGGCAATTGAATTCGATGGCTGCCTGTATTTATTTGAGCCAGAGTATACGGATGAAGAGCTCCTAGAAATTGAAGAGAGAGGCAACAGGCAGAGGAGGGTGAACCAGTTTCTTTGGCTGACAGTAGTCATCAACCGAAACCAACGATCGCATATGAAACCAGCAACCGATCGCTGGTTTGCCAGTTTCATATGCATGCATTCATATGCCGCTTTCATATGCATATGAAACCGGTTGCTGGTTCCATAAACCAATTGCCACCATTACACTTCAGGGTGTGATCCCAGAAAGTTGAATCAGTTCATCTAGACACAAGGTTTAGTGGGAGAACCGTTTCATCACTCATCTAATGCCCTATTTCCACCGCATGGTACCGGCTCGACTCAACTCAACTCTACTTGCTTTTTTTTGGTTTTCCATTAGGCAAAAGTTAATGATAGTACCAGGTACCTTTTTTTTTTACATTTATTTCGGATTTTTCCCTTTTTCTCCCAATTTAGTGGCCAGTCGATCCCTATTCTAGTTCAAACACCCACCCTCGTACTGTATGCGTTCGCCAACTGCATCTCTCCGGCCAGCAGTCTCGAAGGAGATGCCTCGCCACTTCCGTGACAAGGCGAATCCAGGCCAAACCACTGCTTTTTCCGACACACACAGAGACGCATTCATGTGATGAACACAAGCCGACTCGACTCCGCCCCCCTCCCAAAGACAGCATTGCTGATTATTGCTGCTTCATCGAATCCGGCCATAGTCGGATCTGATGAGACCGAGGCGCGAACCCCGGTGCCCAGTGGGCAACTGCATTGACACAAAGTTGATGCTTAAACCGCTACACCACCGCGGACCCCCAGGTACTTTTTTTGGTACCAACTCTGTCGAGGTTCCAAGTGAGCCGAGCCAATACTAAAAGGTGACATGAAAATACCACTATATATAAATAAATATATGTATATTATATTTATTTAAATATAAATAAAATCTTTAAAAAAAAAATAGTCAACACGCCCACAAATGACCAGCAGGGCTTCGCCGTGAGGGGATACTATCTGCAGAGGAAAACAAAATGCCAAAAAGTAAAGTGAGTAGAGTCGAATAGAGTAGAGTCGAGTTGAGCCAGTACCATGCAGTGGAAAAGGGCTATTCGTGACTTTGTAAGTCTCAGCTGACTGCAGGGTATTCCCAACCTTATAAACAGCACAGTTGTATAATGTCCACGAAGTCACTTAAATGAGTGATGAAACATATCTCCCTCTAAACTTTGTGTCCAGATAAACTAATTGAACTTTCTGGGATTACTGCCTGATGTGTAATGACAGTGATAAGTTTATGAACCGGCATATGAATGCACATGCATATGAAACCGGTGATCGACATTTGAATATGAAACTGGTGACCGATCGGCAGTTCAGTCAATGAATACTGCCAGCCAAAGAAGCTGGTTCACCCTCCTCTGCCTGTTGTCTCTCTCCCTCTGTCCTCATCCTCTCTTCAATTTCTAAGAGTTCTTCATCCATATACTATGGCTCAAATAAATACGGGCAGCCATCAAATTCAATTGCCTCATCCACATTGTCGAGATCAGCTAAATATACAGCTGTGACTTTGGAAATAAATTAGTGCTAGCAGTTCCTTTATGTCTCGGGCTAAGCTACCGCAAATGAATGGTCTGATGAGATTCGGCGTGATTTCTTCTTTTGTAAACATTCGAAACCACGCCCCCGCGCGCAATAGTAGCAGCAGTAAAGGGATATTACAACAAAGACCAGAAGAAGCGAAACATAAAGAAAAAGGTTTGTCTCTGTAGGGATCTTTTGCGTAATGTTGTCAGATACTTACAGTAATCTGACCCTGTCAATTGCAAAAACAAGCACTTTTAGTGGATGTGCTTCACATTGCAGCCTGTTTCATGGCTGCCGTCTGAAGCATTCTTGCTCAATACTGGACCAATTCCAAAAAACTTTTTGTCCCTATTAATCATTTAGACCCCAAACGATGGAAAATGGGACCAGGGTTTAAAAATAATGGAATTAACCTTTAACACCAACCTCTATATCTTTATTGGGTCTCTTTCTCCTATAGTGTTCTCTCCCCTCCTCCGACTCTCCCCTCCTCCTGGTGACCATGACTACATATACACCCTGGATGAGACAGAAGGCGTATGTGACCTCTTCGATATCCCCATCCTCAATCTCTGACCCCTAACCATGACCTGAGCATCGGGGCAGTTGGCATAACATGATGATGTGTGGTCAGTTTTGCAATTTTCCCCACCGACGGTCAAGAGGAGGTGAGGTTGGGGGAGCAGGGAAGCTGACTTTTAGTCAGTATTTGAGGACAACTCCGCCCTGGTTCTGGAAGCTGATGGAGCTCAGTGAGCCAGTAGAGTGTTTTGCAGCCATGTGAAGGAACACAAGCAAGAACAAATCCGTTTTATCTACTGCTTTTCCATGGAAACAAAATCAAGACTGAAATAATGATTTGAGTAATTCTATTTTTGGATTCTTAAGTATAATGAGTTACGTTTGTCCGTGTGTCTACTTTCCCTTGTGCTTGCAAGTGAATGTGTGTTGGTATGTGCGTGTGTATGTGGGCATCATTTTCTGGTGTTGGTTTTGAACCCTTTCTCTCTCCTTTAGCTGTATAATGAGGTTAAAATTCCCAGAAATTTCTCCAGAAAAATACCCCATTTTTTTATCAGGTCAAGATTTAGAGCAGTTGAATGGAGCAACGTTTTTATCACTCCTGACAGCAGCTCACACATGGGATATTTCTTGTCTGTCAGCTTAAATGTGTCTAAACACAGCTGGTTAAATATGCACTGTCCTCATGTACATAGAGAATATATATTTTGTATTACCAGCATATGAGACAAATGTGTAATAGTGAACTACCCTTCTAATACATACAGCAATAGTTGGCAAAAAAAACAAACAAAGTTATCAAGCTCAATGCAAAAGTGATTTTTTTTATTTCACTAACATGTTTTGATAGCCTGTTTCTTTCTGGGAAATCTTGTCTGTACTCATCAAACTTCTCAGTGGTTGGAGTGTTGTCATATGTCAGTAGGGCAAAGGGGATCTTTATATTAAGATACTTATCAGAGAATCTGATCTTTGTTGCTTTGGCCATCTAATTTAAAGTCAACAAACTTTGTGGTATTGAGAGCTAAAGACTATAAAGTGAAAATTGATAGCGGCAACCCTTTGGCTAAAAATTTAATTTGACTGGGTGCCCTGGTGGCTCACTTAGTAGAGTGCGTATCACATAAGGCTGAGTCCTTACGGCAGTAGTCTGGGTTCGAATCCGGCCCGGGCGCTTTGCTGCATGTCAACTCATCTCTCTCCCCTCCCTTTCCTGTCTCTCTATTATCACTATCAAATAAAGGCATAAAATGCCACAAAAAAAAAATCTTAAAAAAATTGACATTACCAGCATATTAAGTATTCAAGGGGCTTATAGAATGTCATCACATGCCTGCTTGTCTTATGCTATTAAAATCAAACGAAAAAAATGTAAAGGGCCTATATTATTCATGCAGGCATCACTTTTGGCAAAGTTGTTTAGAAATGGTTCTAAGCTGATTGTAAATAAGCCTTCCTGCTCAGTAGCTTGATGAAAAGATACCAGTATGTTTTCAATTTGAATTTCCTCCCTGTACTTTTTTCTCTCCCATTTTATTAACAAGACTGCTACCCCACCCAATTGTTTTTTCTGACGTCACCTCAGAAAAGGTGGTATGCTATATACATGTTGGTGCCACCCACCATTGTTCTCTAATATTACTTCAGAGAAAATTCTGTGGCACTCTGTCTGCTATCATGTATGTATCTTCCTCTTTTGGCTGCTCCTGTTAGGGGTCACCACAGTGGATCATCCGTTTCCATCTCTTTCTGTCCTCTGCAGCTTCCTGTCACACCAACCACCTGCATGTCCTCCCTCACCACATCCATAAACCTCTTTGACTTCTCTCTTTTCCTCTTGCTTGGCAGCTCCATCTTCAGCATCCTTCTCACAATATGACCAGCATCTCTCCTCCGCACATGTCCAAACCATCTCAATCTTTCTTCTCGCTTGGTCTCCATACCGTCTTACCTGAGCTGTCCCTCTAATATACTCGTTCCTAATGCTGTCCATCTTCATCAATCTCAATGAACATCTTAGTATCTTCAACTCTGCCACCTCCAGTCCCGCCTCCTGTCTTTTCATCAGTGCCTCTGTCTCCAAACCATATAACATAGCTGGTCTCACTACCATCTTGTAAACCTTTCCTTTTGGTCTTGCTGGTACCTTCTGTTGCAAATCACTCCTGACACTCTTCTCCACCCACTCCACCGTACCTGCATTCTCTTCTTCACCTCTCTTCCGCACTCCCTGTTACTTTGAACAGTTGACCCCAAGTATTTAAACTCATCCACCTTTGCCACTACTCCTTGCATCCTCATCATTCTGCTGTCCTCCCTCTTGTTCACGCATATGTATTCTGTCTTGCTCCTACTGGCTTTCATTCCTATTCTCTCCGGTGCATACCTCCACCTCTCCAGACTCTCCTCAACCTGCTCCCCAGTCTCACTACAGATA
Organism: Lampris incognitus; assembly: GCF_029633865.1. Classification (NCBI taxonomy): domain Eukaryota; kingdom Metazoa; phylum Chordata; class Actinopteri; order Lampriformes; family Lampridae; genus Lampris; species Lampris incognitus. The sequence goes on from NC_079216.1 coordinate 41,741,956, forward strand.
ACAGTGTCATCCGTGAACATCATAGTCCACAGAGACTCCAACCTTTGATGTAATCTTACCTCCACCTTGAACCCATCCGTCACTCCTACCACACATCTCACCACTGTCAGACTGGCCTCATACATATCCTGCACCACTCTTACATACTTCTCTGCCACTCTCGACTTCCTCATACAATACCACACCTCTTCTCTTGGTACCCTGTCATATCTACTTCTACTACTACTACTACTTTTGGCTGCTCCAATTAGGGGTCACCACAGTGGATCATCCATTTCCTTTTCTTCCTGTCCTCTGCATCTTCCTCTGTAACACCAGCCACCTGCATGTCTTTCCTCACCACATCCATAAACCTCCTCTTTAGCCTTCCTCTTTTCCTCTTCCCTGGCAGCTCCATATTCAGCATCCTTCTCCCAATATCCAGCGTCTCTCCTCCACACAGGTCACATGGCACCCTGTCATATGCTTTCTCTAAATCCTCAAAGACACAATGTAGTTCTTCTGACCTTCTTTATATTTCAACACTCTCAAAGCAATCATTGCATCTGTGGTGCTCTTTCCTGGCACGAAACCATACTACTGCTCACTAATCACCACCTCTCCTCTTAACCTAGCTTCCACTACTCTTTCCCATAACTTCATGCTGTGGCTGGTCAACTTTATACCTCTGTAGTTACTACAGCTCTGCACATCACCCTTATTCTTGAAAATCAGTACCAATGCACACTTCTTATCCACTCTTCAGGTGTCCTCTCACTTTCCAAGATTGTGTTAAACAATCTAGTTAAAAACTCCCCTGCCATCTCCTAAATATCGCCATGCCTCCACAGATAACTCATCTTGACCAACCGCCTTTCCACTCTTCCTTTTCATAGCTGCCCTCACTTCATCCTTGCTAATCCACCGCACTTCCTGATTCGCTATCCCCACATCATCCACCCTTCTCACTCTTATTTTCTTCATTCATCAGCCCCTCAAAGTATTCCACCTTCTCAAAAACACTCGCTTATCAGCACATTTCCATCTCTATCCTTCATTACCCTAACATGCTGCACATCCTTCCTAGCTTAGTCTCTCTGTTTAGCTAATTGTTACAAGTCCTTTTCTCCTTCCTTAGTGTCTTAACCGCTCATACAACTCCCTATATGCCTTTCCTTTACCTTCGCTGCCTCTCTCTTCACCTTACGCCGCATCTCCTTGTACTCCTGTCTACTTTCTTCATCTCTCTGACTATCCCACTTCATCTTCGCCAATCTCTTCCTTTGTATACTTTCCTGTACTCCCTCATTCCACCACCAAGTCTCCTTGTCTTTCTTCCTCTGTCCAGATGACACACCAAGTACCTTCCTAGCTGTCTCCCTCACCATTTCTGCAGTAGTTGCCCAGCCATCCGGCAACTCTTCACTACCACCCAGTGCCTGTCTTAACTCCTCTCTGAACTCCACACAACAGTCTTCCTTCTTCAACTTCCACCAGTTGATCCTTGGCCCTGCCTTCAATCTCTTCCTGGTCTTGATCACCAAAGTCATCCTACAGACTACCATCCGATGCTGCCTAGCTATGTTCTCCCCTGTCACCACCATGCAATCTCCAATCTCTTCCAGATTGCACCGCCTGCATAATGTATAGTCCACCTGTGTGCACCTTCTTCCGCTCTTATTTCACCCTTTGTTCCTCCCTCTTCTTGAAATATGTACTCACCATAGCCATTTCCATCCTTTTCACAAAATCGACCACCATCTGTCCTTCCACATTTCTCTTCTTGACACCATACCTACCCATCACCTCCTCATCACCCCAGTTCCCTTCACCAACATGCCCATTGAAGTCTGCTCCAATCACCACTCTCTTCTCCTTTGGTACACTCCACCACTTCATCCAACTGACGTCAGAAATTTTTCTCTTCCAGCTCACACCCAACTTGCAGAGTGTATGCACTGACAACATTCATCATCACACCTTCGATTTCCAGCTTCATACTCATCACTCTGTCCGACTCTCTACACCTCCAACACACTCTTGACATACTCTTCCTTCAGAATTACCCCTACCCCATTTCTCCTCCCGTCCACACCATGGTAGAAGAGTTTGAACTCACCTCCGATGCTCCTGGCCTTACTCCCCTTCCACCTGGTCTACCTACCTTTCTTCTTTCCATCATATCAGCCAGCTCTCTCTCTTTACCAGTCATAGTGGCAACATTCAAAATTTCAACTCTCACCTTCACGCTCCTACCTTTCCTCCTCTCCCACTGCCTCTTGACATGCCTTCCCCCTCTCCTTCTCCTTCACCTAACAGTAGCATAGTTTCCACTGGCACCCTGCTGGCCAACAGTACTGGTGGTGGTCGTTGGTAACCCGGGCCTCGACCGATCTGGTATGGAAATCTGATTTATGGTCCGCATATTTGATTTGGCAAATGTTTTACGCCGGACACCCTTCTGACGCAACCCTCATCATTTATCTGGGCTTGGAATCAGCGCTAAGAATGCACTGGCTTGTGCATCCTCAGTGGCTGGGTTTTCTATGTCCACTATCATGTATGTATATGAATACTATTTTATTCAATGATTTTGTATGTGTATGTGAAAGGAAATGTAAGTATTTCTCATGCATTTGTACTGATAAAGTGAATATAGTCACCATGTCATTATGTATGCTAATGATTTTTACTGCTGCTCGTCTTTTGTATATGTGGCATTGATCTCTATTCATTAGTTATTCCAAGTATCCTTTCCCCCCAAGAAACATGTCTGTCATTTTGAATTTGATTTTTCTACTCTAAACCTTACCCGTCATTCATGCAGGTGAGTAGTTGAAGTACCAAGGATGATATTGTTGATTTTTGCTTTTAAAGTTTGGTTTTGGTATGTAAGAACACCTCTTGTGTTAACATTGCCCCAGTTCCATAATCCTCTCTGAATGATTGTGTGTGCGTGTGCATGTCCAGCTCTTTGCTTGTATAGAATAGCATTTATTTTTTGTATCAGCTAGATATATTATTATTATTACTTCTAATTTGAGGCTATACTTAAAATTGTAAGTAATTCATCCAAAAAAGTTTAATCTGTTTCAAAGCATCCTCTCTCATTGCACTTTACAGCACTCTGGACATATGGATCGATTACTTGTCAAAAGTATTTGACTGGTGATAGTCCATGTGGCTTGTATGATGTTGGCTTAATCTTTTCAAACACCCAGGAAGTTAAAACATATTGACTCAAACATCATATTTGGGTATGTGGAGAGAGTGTGTTGTGTATGTGACTCAAATCATGCCTATGGTATCATTTTAACAGGATTACTATTGCTAAACTGTAGTATCATCTGAAATAAACACTTTTGTATCCTTTGTGCTTCCCCATTTCAAAACAAAACGTCTTACTTTTGGTATACGCTGATGGTGTTTAACAGTTCAAAACATAAGATGCATTATTTCCTAACAAATCCAAACATAAAATGGGGTTTACATTGTTATGATACAGGACATTTTGTGTACATAGCTGCTTTCCTGAAGCTGGAAACCAGAAGTGGTCAGGAGGCATAACTTTGGGGTTGCAATGAATTGAAGATTGAATTTGTTAAAGCATGATTGCTTTATTGTGATCCGGCATTTTCTTTTGGTAGTAAAAACATCTCAACAAGAAAATATGTAAATAAACCCATCTTTGACCAGTAATGATTTTTTTTTAAATACGGGATTTTCCTTTGAAGTACTTAAGCTACAGTTTAGAATGGAAATCTACAGTTCAGAAGAGGAGCACCTTACCTGTGAGGTTCACGCATAAACTCACAAAATCAGTCTAAATATGTATGAATGAATGTAGGCCTACATAAGACCGAAGAAATGAAACAAAGGAATATATCAGATCAAATTTTGTGAATCCAATAATGATACACATTCTCTGCAAACTAATAATATGGACAATGTTGTGCTAAATATGTTCTTTCTCTTGTCTTGTTTTGCTTTCTTGGGTAAATATTTATTAGGTGATTTAGTTTGATGCCATTCTTTTCTGTCATCCCATGCTTTGCTCCAAGACAAAAAGTTTTATCTGAAGAAGAAAAGAAAAATGTAACTGAGCTGTAACAAATTGTTCCAGGAGACAATGGATACTGTGTTATATAAGTGACATGCAGACTGGGTGGAAGTCACTTCTGTGTGAAAATAGCTCAGTTACATTCAATTCCTTTTTTTTTCTCCTTTTTTTTCGACAGCCTTTTGCTTTGGCAGATTACTGATATAAAAAATGTGGTTTTACCAAAGGAAACTGGTAAGTGTGGTACGGTCGCACCTGTCTCATGTTAACGCTTAGAACCATTTTTAACTGCTAGCTAGAAACATTGATAAAGAGCATAATTTCTATCAATTCAGGCCACAGAATTGAAAATATGAAACAAATAATTAAAATTGGGAGAAATGTATGTAAATAATATCAAAATGAGTGCTCACTTGCTCATTTCTGATCAAAATTTCTCTCTAAAAGAAAGTCACTTGGTCTAGTAAATTAAGAAAAAAATCAGCACTTGCTAACCACGTCACCGTATCTGCCATATGGGCAATCTGGGGACATGCCCAGAACTGTGAGGCCAAAGCTGGACCTCTTGATCTCCTGCTCTCAGGATTGCGGGGATGCTGGAGCCTAGCCCAGCAGTCATTGGGCGGCAGGTGGGGAGACACCCTGGACAGGCCGCCAGGCCATCAAACAGGGACAATTTAGTATGGCCGATTCACCTGACCTTCATGTCTTTGGACTGTGGGAGGAAGCCCATGCAGACACGGGGAGAACATGCAAACTCCACACAGAGGATGACCCGGGATGACCCCAAGGTTGGACTATCCTGGGGCTCAAACCCACGACCTTCTTGCTGTGAGGCGACCGCGCTAACCAATGCGCCAGTGTGCCGCCCTATTCTCTTGATCTTGATAATCATTCAATCAGAATGAAATAAAGTTGTTTCCAAGAAAATTAAGTCTCATGATTGATTGTTTGTTGAACGCTTTGAGTGGCTGTTGCAGCTAGAAAAAGCGCTATATAAAATATAACTTGATTGATTGATCGTTTTATTGGTAAGATGGCTGAGCAAGTGGTAAGTGGTAAACAAGTGGCAGTGCACTGTATAGATCGGCTAATGGTCAAGGTGGGTGGGCATAGAGGTCAGCTGGCTTACGTTGCACAGATTCAAGATTAGTTTCTCTTAACCCAAGTCAAAGTTTAAAACCTTGGAATTAATTTTTACCTGACCCACTATCTGTCAGGTTCTATCTGTGAGAATTGTGTGGGGAAAAATTGCCAGGCAGCAGAAAATGGACCGGGATTTCACTCAAACCTAAAACGACTATGGGAGGTCAAAATTATTGCCGGTATTAAAACTCTATATTCTGTCAAGATAAATACCCAATTGAGATATTAATGCATTGCATTTGTTAGTATGTCTGTTAGGGAACGACTGACACAAAAATTAACATTTTAACAACTATAATACTATTTTTAAACAATTTGAACTTCAGAGAGACATGGTCGAACTTGAATAGCAAAATTGAAAACGTGAAAATATTACCTGAAAAACAAAATGGAAAACACATATTGCTAATCTAACAAACGTAACAAGGCCTATGAAACGTGAAATATAAAAAAAGAACTGAAAATAAAGATTGAAACAGTCCCAAACAATGACCAGAACATAAAAACTACTAGAATGACAGTGGGCGGTCATTTTGACCGCCACTGTTTTTAAACTATATTCTGTCAAGATAAATATCCAATTGAGATAGTAATGCATTACATATGTTATGTGGGGAAGTTGTAGTTTCCCAGCTATAACCATGTGCTGGATTTAGTTGAGAACCCACTGCAGGTGATCAATCAGAATCACGCAGATGTCTTCAATTTTTCCGTCTTCATTGGCACAACTACAACCACAATCCCTGTATAACAGCAGTCTGATGACAAAGTGGTTTTGTGCTAGACGCACTTGACACCAGATAACCATTAGTACATGGTAAAGTCCTTCATCCAGGGAAGCGTTTGATGTGTGGTGGACTTCAGACTACTTTTGGTGAAAACCGGGGGCAATTAGCTCAGTTCTGATTGGCCCAAAGCCCGTGTAAAGTGAGGCGAAGTTCTGGTGGGGAGAGTGAGGGGGAACATTATGGTGAGAATGTTGCTGCTAGAGAGGGCCTTTTCGACAGCCACCTGATTTCTGGAGGAAATCTGAATCAATCCCAAAAAAGGCCCTATGATTTTCAGGTGATAAGTCACAGGGTTTCATCACAGATGGCAGTCACTCAATTAGTCTGGCAAGGAATGGAGCTGAATATGTCTAGCCACTAGACATGTGTAAATACAGTCGCCCACCTTGATTTCAGCAGACCTTACTTTGCCATCAAGTCCAGGGGAGATGTTGGTGACCATTTCTACTGGCCACAGTGGGAATGGTCCCCAACCACAGAGGTGACTGAGGGCCCATGATCACAACAGTCTTACCGATGTCTAGGTCTGGCTTCTCTGTGTGCCATTTTTGCCAGGCCTGAAGGCTGGGAAGGTAGAACTTAATGAAGTTCTTCCAGAAATGATCAACAAGAAGCTGGCTATGGCACCACCGTCTTCTGCCCAGAAGCTGTGATTCCGGATACAACACCTGTGATAGGGATGCATCTGGCTGTCCAATTAGCAGGGAGTTAGGGGTAATTGAATCGGCATCAGCAATTTCTGATGATGCATAGCCTAAGGGCTTGGAGTTGAGGATCCCTTCAACTTCATTGAGAAGTGTCCTCAGCACCTCTTCTGTCACCAGCTGTGCTCCAAGGGTTACCTTCAAGGTGTGCTTTACTGAGTGAACCTCTCGCTCCCATCAGCCGCCAAATTGGGGGGCATTTGGAGGATTGAATCTCCAGCGGATCTGCTGGGGAGCAAGCTGGGCTTGAAGGTTTGATTGGAGGGCTAAAAACGCCTCTCACATTTCACGCTCATCTCCTTTAAAATTGGTGCCCTGATCAGATAGCAATTCAAATGGCTTGCCTCTCTGAGCTATAAACCATCTTAAAGCCACGAGAAAGGGGTCTGTGTCAAAACTGGACAGGATGTCAATATGCACGACCCGAGTAGTCATGCATTTGAATAATATTCCCCATAATTTCTCACTTCTTCGCCCTATTTTGATGGAGTAGGGCCCAAAGCAGTCCACACCTATAGAGCAGAAGGCTGGCTTATGCAGTCGTAACCTTGCTGGAGACAATTCAGCATCTTGGGGATGTCAGGTTTGTTGCGCCATATCTGACACTCAGTGCAGCTTCTTTGATGTTGTTGAATGGCCTCCCTGCCACGTGGAATCCAATATTTGCGACGAATCTCTGCAAATATTCTTTCAGGGCTGGGATGGTGTAGCTATTCATCAAAGTCTTTAATGATCTGCTGTTTGACTGGGTGTTTGGCATCAAGCATGACTGGATGGATGGCCTCTGGATCGAATTGATTTCTGTGGCGTAGGTGGCCACCTACGTGGATGAGCTCATCATTTTCATCATATTCTGGGGGCAGAGTGAGGAGGCGGCTGCTGGTTAGCATTGGCTTTTTTGACTTCAGCTGGGCAAGATCTGTGGGGAAGCAGTCTTGCTGCACTCATTGAAGGAGGGAGGTTTGGGCCTTATGATACTCATCAGCTGCGAGTGCATCTTTTGCTGCCCCGTGTAATGATTGAGCAATTGCAGTTCGGAGGTCACTAAAGGTTGTGAACTGAGTGGCACCAGGTATAGGCAGTGCAGATGCAAGTCCACAGAAGGCTGGCTTTCTCATTTCCTCAATGTGAACTGACATTGTGTAGAGTTGGGGATCTCTGGCCTCTGATCTGGGCTGATGAGCAGAAAGGAAGGGCCACACCTCCAGCGGCTGTTGGTTGTTACTGCAGAGAGGGGCTTCCCCTGCGTAATGTCATCTGTAGGATTTGTGGCAGACTCCACAAAATGCCAGGTGTCACCTACAGTGAGGTCCTGGATCTCCGCCACCCTGGTGCCCACGGACACCTTATAGCAGCATGAATCCAACTTCAGCCAGGTGAGTACAGTAGTGGAGTCAGTCTATAATACAACCCACTGGATGGGTAGTGTTAACTCAGTTTTGAGTAGTTTGGCTACTTGAGCGCCTGACAAGGCAGCACACAGCTCCAGGCATGGGATAGATAGTTGCTTCTTTGGAGCCACTCTAGACCATGCAGTGAGGAATGCCACCTCGACCTCACCACAGGGACACTCAGTTCTGAGATATGCCACAGCTGTATGCCTGCTCTGAGGCGTCACAGAACACATGGACCTCGCGTTGACTGGTTGGGAAGTCCAAGTTAGGGTTGGTATAGCATCTTGGCAGGGTGATGTTATGCAGGTGAGACAACTCATCCTCCCACTCTTTCCAAGTGTACTGCAGGTGCTCTGGTAAGGCTTGGTCATCCCAATCTCTTTTTTTATCTCACATGTGTTGGATGAGGACCTTGGCTTTTGTGGTGTAGGGTACCAGAAACCCCAAGGGGGTCATACTGACTGGCTCACACCTTATAAATAGAGTGCATGGTGATCTTATCTGCTCTAACAGCTCTGGACTTATAGGACAGGGTGTCTCAAAGCCACTTTGTGCCAAGAGAGTCTGTAGCTGGTCCACCAGGGCGTTGGCCTCCTCTTCAGAAGCTACACTTTGTAGACAGTTGTCGACATAGAAGTACTTGAAGACTGACTCCCTTACTGCATCACCAGGCTGAGTGTGGTCCAGGGTGTGTTTTTGGAGAGAATATATAGCACAGCAGGGGCAAGTCATGCCAAATGGGAGCACTCTCCTTTGTATACAGGGGGCTGTTCTTCACATTTGAGATCTCTCCAGAGAAAGCGGAGAGTGGCTGGTCTTCTGGGAGGAGCCTGACTTGATGGAACATCCCACATATATCACTGCTCACAGCAGCAGCATGTTCCCTAAAGCGTAGGAGGACAGCAAGCAGAGAGGACCCTAGTGCTGGTCCGGGGAGCAGAAGTTTATTAAGGTCAACACCTTGGAACTGAAAGGAGCAATTCAAGACTACACTATGCTTCCCATTATGTTCTGCCACATGGTGGCGGATGTACCAAATTGTTGATGTGTCTTCTGCACCAGACTCCAGTTTGACAACTTAACCAGCTTGTTCCAACCTCTGTATCTCTGCTATGAAGGCTATGGCTTGCGCTGGGGCTTTGGAGAGCCTCCTCTCTGTGCTTCTGAGCTGGGGGAGCATGGCCTCCTTTGGTGCATGTAGTTATGGGACGTTCTGGACACAGAGAAGAGGAGTGGCATTGCAGTAGATGCCCTCTACCTCCACCCACTGGGTTTTGTCCTCCAAGCAGTTGATGGCTTCTTGATCCTGCCGGATCTCGTGTTGGCCTTTTCGCTCCGCCAGGGGAGCACATCCATCTGCCATAACCTTTCAACTTGTTGGTACAGGTCTGCTGGTGGAGCCCCATAAGCTGTGAAGAGGCAGTGTTGCTCTGTGAGGTATTGTTTAACCCCATGGGTTGGACCCTGAAGTGTCCATCCGAGGCAGCTTCTAATGGCCACCGGAGCCCCGGGTGGCCCAAGGTGCACTGGTTCCAGTGGTGTTATTAAGTTGGGGTGGTCAGAACCCATGAGCAAGGCAGGATGGATGCTGTCAAACTGCTGAATGGGAAGATCCTTCAGGTGCCCGAAGTTCCACCGCAGGGCTTTGATAGGCTAGGTGTGCCCTCCGAGGCCAAGGTTTAGTGCAATGAAGGGCCTCTTGATGTGAAGAAGTGCATAGGGGAACTCACTGGAGAGATAGTGAAAGAGATGGCCACCCCATGAAGCATCTGGAGCTCCTGCCTCACTGTTCGCAGAGGCAGATCTTCTGGTTGATCCTTAATCCCCAACTGCTGGGATGCTGAGTGGAGAAGCAGGGTGCGCTCTGAACCATCATCCATCGTCCAGTATGGCATATATCTCCAGAGTCTGATCTCTATTCTTGAGCACCACTTGGCAGACTTTGAGGAGAATGCGGGGTCCCCAAGGAGGTTTACCTATGTAGAGCAACTCTTCAGCTTCATTTAAGAGAGTGGGCTTGCCTGGTCCTAATTTTACTTGGTCTGGCTTCTTGTCACCCCTATCAGCCCTTCCTGGGGTTCTCTCACTGATCTCGTGTAGAGCAAGGAGGTGTTGATTATTACAAGTCTTACAGCACATTTTCAAGTTGCACTCCGCTGCTCAATGGTTTCTACCACAGCGCCAACAGCAACCATTGTCTTCTACCCGGGTACGTTTCTGGGTAGCACTGAGAAGCTTGAAGTTGGCACAGTTGTTGAACGAGTGCTTGTTGTTATCACAGAATGGGCAAAACTTCTTGGGGGTGTGATGATCAGCTGCTCCCATGGTTATTTCTCCTGGTGATTTAGGGCCTGAGCCCAACAGGAGAACCGAAGCCTTGGCGGTTGACTTCACCACCCTTTTCATCTCTCTGCCCTTTGGGTTAGCATCCCTCCTTGAACTATTGCCATACTGTGACACATCTTCCTGGACCTGGAGTTCATATTCTAACCAGTCCGCCAAATCTAGTTGTGTAGGGATAGGTATCCTTAAAGGGTGGATAAAATGTCTAAAGCTAGACCTTAGATCGTGTGGAAGTTTACCCAGCAGGCGAGAAACATGGGCTCCACAGTCCAGTTCCACTCTTCCTTTCCTCCTCAGCTGCTCCAACATGCTGACCAGAGATCTTGCGCGCAGGGCAAACATTCTGAATGACTTGATATCACCACTGTTTATGTCGGGGCCATCCATAAACTCTGCAATGCGCTGAAGAGCCAGCTGATGTGGTTGCCCATATTGCTGGTTCAAGGCCGCCGTGGTGTCAGTGAAGGGGTAATGAGAATTGCTGTAAGAGTCAGCAATAAGCAGAGCTTCTTCCAGCCTCAGATGATCCACTAATATTTGGAACGTAAAGCGTTCTGTGGCATCTTGAGCCAGGATATTGTCCAGAGCCATCCTCAGTCTGGCAAACTCTCTTGGATTAGGGTGGATGAAATCGGGGATGGTTGAAGCAGGTTCCCGATATGTCCGTTCCTGACCTCAAGATTTCATGTCTGGAGGGATGGTGCTCAGGTAGATATCTATGCCTCTCCGGCGAATAATCACCTCCAGCAGGGTAGCCAAGATGACGTTGGGCTTGGCTGCTTTCGGTCTGGTGACGGAGCCATTCTGGAGAATAATGGCGCTTTCTGGAGGTGGTAGATCTCTCTGGGGAATGGTAGTGCCCAGCGAGATGACTGTTCTCTGGAATTTCGTGTTGTTCATCTCTGTACCTGCGATTGGTGGGTCCTGAGCGGGGTGCAGTGAGTGCTAACTCGGAGTAATAATCCTTGTAGGGCCATCTACATAGGAATGTGTCATACTTTCTTGCATTAACAGTGTGTTGAGTCAAGTAGTCATCTCGTACTGAAAGGCGGTGATATGACTCTGGATGATGTCCGCGTTCCAGGTCATGGCCGGGATGCCTGGCTGACAAGATGGGGTGACGTGTCTCCCTTTGCAATGCTGCCCCCACCTCATGTGGGGGAATGTATGACTTAAGCCTTGGCGTGGCACCTTCCCGGGACTGGACCCCCCCCCCCCCCTGGGAGGGGCTCTTACTCGGCTTGTCGCTGTTAGAGAGGCTTTTCGACATGTTAGCATGTCTGTTAAGAAACTAACTGACGTCAAAATTAACATTTTAACAACTTTTAATACCAAACAATTTAAAATGCCCGCTGTCCAACGCATGTAAATACTGCAATGCGTCGGTGGCAGTCATGGTGCGTCACGTAACGGCGTCTGTAACCAGACATATTGGCAATAATCAAGAATCAAATTCAGACTATTTCTCTGCACTGGAGAACGCTAGTTGTTTGCTAGAACAGGGCAATGAACTTCGCGAAGGAAATGATGTGACCAAAAACACGTCATAAATAGTGACATGACGCGCACGATCACGCGCAAATTACGAGACGGCCACGTTGTCCGTCCATGGATCTTATCGTAACCTTTTTTTTGTGCGATTGACCTAAAACTATTTTAATTCAAATATATACAACTTTAGGGGGTGCGGCAGGTCTGTACCCCCCCCACACACACACACACACACAAAGTTATTGTAACGTGCATGGATAAGTAGACACGTTAGTCCTTGATTAACGGGTCGGACCCTTTAGTCGACTGGTTAACGTTGTCGCTTGCGGAGTGAGAAATACGGGTTCTCGTCCCGGCTGGGGCGGATCCCGGACTGCCCCCCGAATTCGCTACATTGGTGTCAGAAGTGGGATGGTGAGACCGTGAGGTCATCGGAAGCGCGTGCGCTCAGAGGCGTGAGGGAGCTGATATGCTAAAGCGCGAGGACGCGCTTCCCGAACGAGGTGGGTAGTGTAATGTGCATGGGTAAGTAGACACGTTGGTCCTTGACAAACGGGTCGGACCCTTTAGTCGACTGGTTAACGTCTCTTGCGGAGTGGGAGACACGGGTTCGCGTCCTGGCTGTGGCGGTTCCCGGGCTGCCCCCCGAATTTGCTACATTATTAAACTTCGAAAATCCAAAATGGTCCCAGCGGGTATGCCAAAAGAAAGGGAAGGAAAGCGAGAGACGCGCCACAATAAAAAAAATGCCCCACTAATAAGTAGTGTTTTCAAAAAAAGCTAAACAAAGTGAAGAAGAGGGCATTCCGACAGAGGATGTCGAGCTAGCTAGCAGTAACGATAGTCTGGAAGCGTCTACCATCGGTTGCAGCAGTGCACTGCTGCATTTGAGGACTTGATCACAGTTTGCAAAGACAAAAAAAGCCAATAAAGAAGAACTTCTAAAGGTAATAACATTTTTATTATGCGGTCTGTGCATTGAGTAGTATTACCTGTCGTGATTGTGTGTTGCTGTATATTTTGTGGAGAAGTTTATTTGATATGCTGTTTGCATAACGTTTATTGCATCACTGTGGTGTGATGCTGCTGATGTGGTGGGGCGTGATGATGTGGTCTGATGTGTTGGAGTCGGTTTGTCAAATTCATTATATGTTGGCTTTTGCAGTTCTGTGTGAAGTTGCTTAGCTCACGCAGTGAGCCTTATTTTGAGTCCTGCATTCAGCGGTGCTGTGTGATTACATTAGGGTGGCATTGGTGTAAGCCTATTCCTAGTCAGTCACATTATTATGTATCCATAATAACTGGTGTGCTGTCTGCTTGGGTGGTTTTCAGTGAACACAAATATTGCTATAGAGTCATACACTGCCTGATTAATCTATTGTTTCCTTGTCTTGTGATTGAAGTGACAGTATTTGGTCTACTGAACTGTATACGCATGCCTTATTAAATATCCAATTTTCTCATGTTCTATTTTTAAGTTTAGAACAAAATCAAAACAATGAAAACCGCCCATTATTGGTTTTCTGAATTTGGATTCTAAATCGAATATATAATGTTTGAATGATAAACGAATAATACCTGCTCAGCTGGACTGGTGTGATTTTGTCTGGTGGATTTGACATGCCAGCTTGTCTGGAAGCTCAAAATAATTAAGGTGAGGTTTAATGGCTCCGTGGGATGGGCGTGGTGTGTGTGGGAGGCGGTGTCGGCGGCGGCGGCGGGGTGGGGGGCTATGAGCTTCAGTGCCCAGGGGCCGCTGGGGGTACTAATCCAGCCTTGGTTAACCCAAGTATGCAGTCAGGTAACCAGCACTGAGGACAGAAGACATTCTCTGAGGGAAAAAAAGTTAACAAAATGTGATCTTGCCATCTGAACAATTATCAATAACACAACACTAGACATACGGACCTCTGCCATGACATACAGAAACCAAAAATTTCCCTAGGAACTAAATGCATTTTCTTTAGCCGGAAAAGGAGTTTGTTTTTTGTAATTCTTCCATAGGCTTCATTGGAGTTGGGACCGTCGACTGGGACCCAGTAGCATTTAGAATACGTTTTTATTGAAATGTTGGAATTTATAATGCTTTTCTTTTGGAATTTTCACATTTAGAACGCGTTTTGTTGGGACTTTAGAATTTAGAACGCTCTTCTACTGGAATTTTACAATGTATAATGCTTTTCTGTTGGAATTTTATAATTCAGAATGCTTTTCTTTTGGAATTTTAGAATTAAGAACACTTTTCTGTTGGAATTTTAGAAAGCAAGTGCAAGGCATGCGCGGCGTCAGCAGTAGCAGCAGTGCTACATGTCCTCCTACAGGGGGCGACATGTGACCAACCCCTAACCAACCCGGAACTTTGAGTGATCAATCACTTCTTAGAACTTTTCAAGGGGCTCTTTCCGGCTGTCTACTTTATAAATCCAGTGTTTCTCTAAGATTATTGTCCAGTTAGGATTGTCTAGTTTACTTGGGGGGGGGGGGTACTTCCAGATGCTTCTTGAAACGACTACGGCGCATTCGCTAGGACGGTAGCCCAACCTCTCTCTCTTCAAAACAGGTAGGACGCGGTCGAAGAAAAGCGATGCAGCCGACTCGCACTGGCACTGGAAACTTCGTGCCTAATTCTCTGTAAACTTGGAGAATAGATTCAGTTCTCATTACCGAATGCTTATCGCCGTGGACGCCAGACCGAGCCTTACTGAATGTACGTTTGCTGAGACATTTACTACGCGCATTCAGCAGCCGGTTTTATCTAAACTTTTGTTCACGTTGAAAGGACCTCATTCACTGTCGTCTGGACATAACTTTACTAGACTGTACTGCTGACAGTCATGTGCGAAGAGTAGAACGCGCGAAATACTTGTATTCTTTTTTCGCATTTTTGTTGCTTTATTCCTGTTTTCTGCGTGCGTGTGTGTGCGTGCGTGTGTGTGTGAGTGAGGGGGGCAGTTTCCCAAGCCATGGCCTGTAGTCCCTGCTGGTACCAATGACAACAGACTAAAGTGTGTGTGTGTGTGTGTGTGTGGGGGGGGATAGTCAGGTTAGGAATTCTGGGCAGCTTGAAAGCCTCCCCCTTTACACCCCCCCCCTAGAAAGGGAGAGGGATGACTTTTGCAAGGTCATTCAAGGAGGCCTGTGGCACTTGGCGTGTCTAACAAAAGGCCTGCTTGCAGCTTGTGTTACTAAAGCTTCATTAGGTAAAATACAGTCACAGGTGAACATTGGATATGGCTCTCATTTCATCCTCTTCTCCCTATCCGTGTTTCTTAAATTCACTTTTCATGAATGTCATTTGCTCACTTTTGTAATGTACAGCAAACTTTGTTAGAGTGTTGCTGTTCCAGTTGTGAGGGCGAGTAAACTGTCGTGAATGTGGGTTTTCGTCATTAAGCCAACTACTATACGGTACTAAACATTATATCCTGTACATATCAAAGGGAAATTGGTATATATATATACTGTATGTTTGGAGAAAAAGAGGTGGGTCAACTCTTAGATGTGTTTATGCTGACTTCACTTGTGATCACAAGCAAACACATAAATATAGACAGTAGCATTAGTCACTACTTCATTTAGGAAACTTTGCCAACAGACACCAACACACACTCCCTCTAGTTAGGCTTTTGCAAGTGGAGATGAACTCCCCCTGTATACTGTAATGAAAGAAATTGAAATCACCATTTTTCTTTACTGTTCCCAGTAATTAGATAACACATTTTGTCCTAAGGCTGCCACGACAGCCGCAGTAGCGGATTGAGAATGCAGAGCAACATAGAGATAATAGCAATCATGTCTTGTGTTAGCCCCATATGTGATGTCAACTCTTTGTATCCTGTCACGCTGAGATTTGGTCAAAGAAGTTAACCATGGACGGCTATTTAGAAAAAAATCACAAGATTTTTTTTTTTTTGCATCTTCGAAGGCATGCTCATGATCCCCAAGGTCTCTGCATTCCCCGCTGGTGGGGTAAAATGTTTAGCCAAGGTGAAACAAATGTTTAAATCCATTATCTCGACAGCCTGTCCTGCGAGGAAGAGCAGCAGATGGTGCCCTCATCGAACTCAGAATTAACAACAAAGGCTGTCAAAATATTGGATTTAAACGTTTGTTTCACCCCAGCTAAACATTTTAGCCCACTGGTGGGACAGCAGAGATCTTGGCGATAATGAGCATATATTCAAAGATGCTATAGCTGAGTTGAAAACGGGTACAAAAAAAATAGCCTCTTGATTTATTCTTAACAGCTGCCTATGCTAAGTTATGTGACTGAATCTCAGGTTAACATAAAGTTACGAAGAGCTGAGGTCAAACATGGGCCTAGTCTTATGGATGGTTATTCTGCTGGTCTCAGGATATTCGTGTTCTTCACAAAAGTGTAACTTGTTTACGCAAACAACAAATGAAAATAAAACAAGTAAAATTGTCTTAGAACAGCGTTTATGTTGAATTGACAGAAAATACCTTTTAAATAACTGCAAGTGTGTTTCATGTGAGGCAGCTGGAGGCACATACCGAGACTTGAAGGGCTAGCACAGATTTATCCACTCCTGGATTGCAGAGGCATGCAGAATGCCACCCAGTCTTGCATGAGGCCTGTAGCATGTAGGGACAGGTCGTGAACATAGAGGAAGAACAGTGCTTTGTCCCTGGTGTGGGAAAACCCTGTCTGTTGAAAATCTTCTGTGCTCAAGTGGAATTTCCAGCTTTGAAAATCTGTTGAGCTGACAAGTCCAGGGACCCAACTTTGAGAAATGCTGTCTTGATCAAGGTCTAATATTTCTTTCTTGCACACCTGGTATGGTCATTTGACATCCATCTTTTGTTTGCCCTTCTTCTGTCTTTCTCTTGTATAGTCTCTTCCAGGCCTGAATCAGAATCAGTAGAAAGTCTGTCTTCTATAGATGCTATTACTAGCAATTAGGTCTTTATTTCAAGAAACCCCAAACAGTTCTATGGTAGTTTGGAAGTTGGCAGCCTTTTTGTAGATGCCAAAAAATGTTTTGGAGTTGCATGCGCTTAATCAGAATCAGAATCATGTTTAGTGGCCATTTAGGTTTGCACACACATGGAATTTGACTCCAGTTTCATGGCTCTTTCAGTGTATTTAACATAGAATAACAACACTACAACACAACCATCACAAGGATTGACTTACACAGGCGAAATAAGAGGTGATAAAGTGCAATGGTGCAGAGAATATATCAGATGCTGAAATAGATGTTAGCAGGTTACTTACATACTATATGCCTGAGGTAGGTGGACATGACAGAGAGTACCAGTATAGGTACAATGTGCAGTATATACAAAAGTCACACTTCTTACTGACTATAACAAGTTACTCATGTTCCATACCTGAGAGGAGCTATTTTGAAATTTCAAAACAACTCTAATTTTTTTGACATCAGAAGGTGAGGCGAAAGAGTAATATGACACCTAGTTGTTGCCCCTCAAGCTTTTACACAGATGGGCCTTCTTCTAGAGGCTGGTTTAATTCCACGTAACAGTGTTGTGAAAAAAAGAAGTCTAGACTGCAATGGCAGCTGTAATACCAATGGAAGGTAGGAGGACGCTGTCAAGGAAGATGGTTTCAGTTGCATGTTTTCACGCAGGTCTAATCTTCTTGACACTAAGACATTCAAACAGTTGTTCGACCCAGACAAAGGCAGCCCACAGGCAGTCTTTGTTATTGCTAAGCTATAACATGCCATTACCAGGAGTTTGCCCTTGAATTTGCTGACTCATACCCCTGTTCCCGATTGTACCAGAGAAAATCTGCGTTCCCTCAAATCCCTTTAAGATTATGTATTTAGCATGGAATTACCAGCTGTTGCTTTATTTGTTGGGTAAGAAGTAAAGTTGACCTTTGGCATCACGTTGCGCTTGACACATTAGTACAGTCTCTGCATCCTGGTGACAAACATGGCCAGCCAGAGCTGGCATATCATCTGTTACCCGAAGACAAACCTAATGTCATTGGGTTTTTCCTTTTGCTTTTTTTGTTGTATCTGTGGTCATCAGAGATTAGCAGGACTACAGTTTCACATCAATAAATGGCCCTTTTGATCTGGTATACACACTCCCATGTTTGTCTTGGTCCCTATGAGTCTCGGTCAGCATGTTGCTTTGATGGCAGTCTTTATCAATAGAAATCCTGTCTCAGGGAGCGAGACAGAGAGGTGAGAGGTGAGAACAGTATTGGTGTGTCGTCGTTTTGACAGGACTATTGCTTTAAAATCAGCAATAAAATCGCAGCTTTGTTTTAGTGTTTTAAATGCGCTCTCTGTGAGACTGTATAGGGGTTTTATACATCACACACCATGCACAAGCAGGCACGAGCTCCCCCTTTCTTTTCATTATTATCTCGAGAAGAAGGAAAAGGGCCTGGATCCAACGACGTTGTTTCCACGTGCTGAGTCGAGAGAGAGAGAGGGAGCAGGGAAAAGAAAAAGGGGAGGGGTTGTAGCCAACAAGAGCTTCTTCTGTATACTCTGGGAACACTATCTGAAGGCTGAGGAGGAAGTGAGTGTGTGTGTGTGTGTGTGTGTGTGTGTGTGTGTGTGTGTGTGTGTGTGTGTGCACGCACGCGTCTGTGTCTGTATAACAGAATGAGAGCCGTAAAGAGAGGAGAAGAGGGTAGTTGGGGAAAAGGGAGAACAGAGGAAGCAGGCTACGAGTTCTACGTATAAGCTGGTCTTTATATTAAACTGTGCACTGCCAGCATTTGGCACGTTCAGCTTTATATACTCGCCTATAATTACACAGTGAAAGAGGAACTTAATGCTCTATATATTCATTTTGAAAGTGAAAATTGCTTATTGGCATTTTACATGTTTTTGTTTTGTTTTTTTTCTATTTAGCTGGCGCTTTTTTCCAAAGCAACTTTGAGAGAGCCAACAAGTAGCTATATTTGCGTCTCCACCTACAGGTATCATGGAGTCTAGATAATAGTCATTTCATGGCCAAAAGTCAGTGGCATGTCAAGTGCTTACAGTATAAATGTGCATTAAATAGATCACCAGCAGTAATATAAGTAATGGATGGGGATTCAAATGACAACTTAGCTGGAAAAATGCCTCAAATCAATATAACGGTCATAGTTAAACACTTGGAGACAAAGTTTTTAGGCCTTGCTCGAATGAAGCGAGCGAGTATGTAGCTGTGATGGAAGCCGGGAGGGAGTTCATGCCAACATTTTGGGGCCGGGGGGGGGGGGGCCCACCTGTGCTTGTCACTTTTGAAGTGAGCATAGACAGTAAGCCTTCCAGAGGTGGAATGAAGAGGTCATGCAGAAGTATACATGTTAATATGGGTTTTCAGATGAGTTGGTGCAGTTTTTGGATCTGCCCGGAAAGCCTGGGCAGCAACAGGGTGCCAATGAGTGTAAGGATACAAAGAGAGGCATGACTTGTGTGCATGAAGTCAGATTGAAAACCAAGCGTGCTTAATTGTTCTGGGGTTTTTTTTTTTTTTTGCAGCAGCAGTTGGCTTGCACGGGCTTGGAGACCAGCGAGAAGTGTGTTAGAATTGTCTAACCCAGAGATGACTAGAGCCTGGATTATGAGCTGCATAGCATGCACTGATAGGCAAGCTTGGATATCCACCAATTATGAAGCTTTACCCTATGTTAGCAAAAATGATCAAACCATGGGGCATCCGGGTGGTGTGGCGGTCTATTCCATTGCCTACCAACACGGGGGTGGCTGGTTCGAATCCCCGTGTAACCCTGGCTTGGTCGGGCGTCTCTACAGGCACAATTGGCCATGTCTGTGGGCGGGAAGCCGGATGTGGGTATGTGTCCTGGTCGCTGCACTAGCACCTCCTCTGGTCAGTCAGGGCACCTGTTTGGGGAAGAGGGGGAACTGGGGGGAATAGCGTGATCCTCCCATGTGCTACATCCCCCTGGTGAAACTCCTCATTGTCAGGTGAAAAGAAGCCGCTGGTGACTCCACATGTATCGGAGAAGGCATGTGGTAGACTGCAGCCCTCCCCGGATTGGCAGAGGGGGTGAAGCAGCGACCGGGATGGCTCGGATGATAGACCCCTTTTCTGTTAGTAAACGTAGTGATGTTTTTTTGTGGGCGGAGCTTAGCTGGAGGCAAATATCCATACCTACAGCAGACAAAAGTATAGTTTAACGTTACCTTACTTACCTGATATGAAGTGTGCGCTACAAACATGAGCATTTTTGATGATCTCCTCAGTCCTTTCATCTTATCGCGTTTAACCAAAGTTGTCGCCGATCTTTTTGACTGGGAGTGGCAGCTTGTATGCAATAAAAATTCAAGTTTAGTTTATTACTTCTTCGATTTTGTCATCCAAAAACACAGCATGAAGACATGTTTGCTAACGTTAGCTAGATGATGTACGCTTGCCTGAGGACGTGATTCGTATTTAACGTTACTGCTTCTGGCTTTGTTTTGCCTCCAGCTGACGACTCGATGTACTCATTATGTAGGCTCTAAAAGGGTCAAGTACAAATGGGGAGAAAAAAAAACAAAACAAAAAACCGATCAAACCGTTATTCAGTTTAACGCTGCTTAGTGTTCGGTAATGTTTTTATTTGTACATAGCAATGTCATTGAGAATTGACTCTATGGCTGTTAATTAAATTTTTATTTGAGGGATCTGTATTGCTGCCTATTATATCCCTTATTCCATTAACTCCCTGTTATATTTCATAAACTTTCTTTGTGGTTAATCCTTATGATGGTGAAGAATCCTATGCCTACGCTTATGTAGAGTGATTATACCATAGTTATAAGCCTTTACTTTTTCGCCTGCTCAGGACACATTTCAGTAAAGATTTAAGTTTTGTGGGAAGACTCTTGGCATTTGTGGTACCGCCAACATTTTTTTTCGAGCAAACCAAATTCAGATACTTTTTCAAATGGGTAAAAAGAACCAACATAAAATCAACTTTCTGCATTGAAGATATCCTTCTACATTTTAAGATATCCTCTTATTTGAAAGCGCTCAGACCAGAGGAGGGACTTTCTTTACACTTTTCCATCTACTATATTTCCACAGCCAGTGTACCGAGACGTGCCAATATGCCACAACAGAAGGACATAGTGAAGATAGCCATTCAGATGCCTGGGGCTTACCCACAGCTCATACAACTGGATCAGGTAATACCCATCGCAAACATCACCACACACACATGCATACACATAGGGTAGCCTTCATACATGTATAGTCATACATTTATATGTTTAGCATATACAGACGGGTGACAAATGAAAGGAATAACCTGAATGCTTGGCCCCTACAGTGAACAGGTCCGGGGCTGTTATGCTGTGGGGGGTATTTTCCTGGCATGGTTTGGGTCCACTTGTCCCCTTAGAGGGAAGGATCACTGCAATGCAATACTAAGTTATTCTGAGTGATCACTTTTTATCCTGTGATGAGACATTTCTATCCTGATGGGAGTGGTCTCTTCCAGGATGACAATGCCCCCATCCACAGCACACGCGGGGTCACTGAATGGTTTAATGAGTATGAAAATGGTGCAAATCATAGGCTATGGCCTTCACAGTCACCAGATCTCAACCCAGTTGAACACCTATGGGAGGTTTTGGACCGACATGTTAGACAGCGCTCTCTACCACCATCGTTAAAACACCAAATGAGGGAACATATTTTGGAAGAATGGTGTTCATCCCGCCAGTAGAGTTCAGACTTGTTGGATCTATGACAAGGAGCATTGAAGCTGTTCTGACAGCTCATTGTGGCTCAACACCTTACTAATATTGGTTTTTCCTTTAATTTGTCATCCATCTGTATGCATGCACAGTACAGAATAAAAAGAACAGCTGCATTCAAGTTGCTTGTTCTTTGTGGAAACTAAGGTTGTAAACGATTAATTGAAGTTCAGTTAATTGCTGTTAACTATTTGATCGATCAAGCGTGTTTGGTGTTGTTGTTTTGTTTTTTTGTCTTGAATACACTAGCAAGGCCAACAAGGACCAGCCATACCAAAATAAAAAAAACAAACCTCTCAGGTCAAAGCTAACAAACAGATTATTTTTGTTGTACTTTTAAGCAAACACATAAACAGTTTTAGAAATAGGAGTCTTTGCTGAAACTGATAGGTGATACCACTAACATCATTGCCAGTGTAGTGTGAAACAACTACTGCAGGAGGATTGTTTTTAGCAGCATCTTAAAATATCTTCCAAGTGTGGTGAATATATGTGTTTATGATATCAATCCTTGAGCAGTCGATAGCAGACCAAGAAGGCATTACTTTTGTTATAATAATAATAATAATGATAATAATAATAATAATAAACCTTATTTGTATAGCACCTTTCATACATAAAATGTAGCTCAAAGTGCTTTACTTTAAAAACAAGAGAAACAATAAAACTCAACAACAATACAGATAAAATAAGTTAAAAGTAATAAAACATAGACCTAGGCAAAAAACATAAAACAAGGCAAGAAATGAAACCATAGTACAAGATAAAAAATAAGAGTAAAAGAAATAAAATGGAATTAGTTAAAAGCAAGAACATAAAAATGGGTCTTGAGCTGATTCTTAAAACTATCTATGGACGTTGCTTCGCTTATTTGTTGGGGGAGTCTATTCCAAGCCGTCGGTGCATAAAAACAAAATGCTGCTTCGCCATACTTTATGTAGTTCATTCTAGGGACATTGAGCAGGCCAGCACCAGAGGATCTAAGAGAGCGGCTCAGAAAATAATCGGTAAGCAGTCAGATAGGTATGAGGGTGCTAAACCATGTAGAGCTTCAAACACAAGTAAAAGAATTTTAAAATCAATTCTCAATGCTACTGGAAGCCAGTGTAAAGATGCTAAAACTGGGGTAATGTGATCTCTCATCCTGGTTTTTGTTACGACCCTTGCTGCCGTGTTCTGTACTAGTTGCAGCCTATCGATACTTTTTTGGGTAAACCAGTAAGAAGTGCTTTGCAATATTCTAGACACGAAGAGATAAAAGCATGTGCCACCTTTTTGGCATCTTCCAGGGAGAGGTAGGCTCGAATTGTAGTAATATGTTTTAGGTGAAAAAAGGCACCCTTTGTAACATTGTTGATATGTGATTTAAAATCCAACTCAGAGTCAATGATGACACCCAGTTATGTTAAAGTTACTGTGACAAGGTTCAGGCACTTTGAGGAGGAAAGACACTCTTGAAGCAACTTCAAAGTAGCAAGCTTTATCAAGCACAACAGCTAGCACACATTAAATTGGATTCCCTTTTCAGGAACAGTACAGTACCTTTAGTAACCCCTTTTACAGCAGTAAAGCAGTCAACAGTCATCTGGAACAAACATACATACTTCAGAGTGTCATTTGACAAGATGTTTGGACTTCCCCAACTTAGCCTGTCCAACTCACACACATTGATAAACAGAGGTAAATATTGTTTACAGGTGTTTACAGGGGCCTATCTCACATAGCAGGATTTCTTGTGTAGTTTTTTTTAATTTCAATCTTAGTTTGATCCAACGCTGGATTTTATAGCTGACAAAAGTGGATCACTGTTTACCGGGGTACATTGTCACATTAAGTTATAGTACACACCTAACCTGCTGTGGGACAGCTTAAGTTCAGGATCACGCTCATAAGCAGATCTCGGACCAATCAACTCTCAGCGCTGTAAGAGATGCCATTACCACACATTTTTGCCACATGAGAAATATCACTATAAAAAGGAAATTGTGAGACTAAAATATTTATTGCTTTTCTCGCTGCCAGAAAAAAGCAAAAAGGACACGTCAATGCTTACAAAACATACTCTAGATAAAAAAAATTAAATTGTCTAATAGGCATATAGCTAGTCCATTCTTTTCATATTCCAAACTTATTTCCAATTTGAGGTTTTTTTTTTATGCGGATTTTTCCCCTTTTTTCCCCCCAATTGTACTTGGCCAATTACCCCACTCCTCCGAGCCATCCCGGTTGCTGCTCCACCCCTCTGCTGATCCGGGGAGGGCTGCAGTCTACCACATGCCTCCTCCGATACATGTGGAGTTGCCAGCCGCTTCTTTTCACCTGACAGTGAGGAGTTTCGCCAGGGGGACATAGCGCATGGGAGGATCACGCTATTCCCCCCAGTTCCCCCTCCCCCCTGAACAGGCGCCCCGACCAACCAGAGGAGGTGCTAGTGCAGCGACCAGGACACATACCCACAATCCGGTTTCCCACCCACAGACACAGCCAATTGTGTCTTTAGGGATGCCCAACCAAGCTGGAGATAACACAAGGATTCGAACCGAAGGATTCCCTTGTTGGTAGGCACTGCTACGCTACCCAGATGCCCCCAATTCAAGAGTCTTTATTGGAGCTCCTTCAGTTTGCAGCCTAACTCTTGTGTCTATACGTACAGGGCCCTAACAGAGTCTGTTTGTACCTGAGAAAATAATTCACTGGTTATAAATTATATTGTGGCCTACCAAACACACCTTAAATAAATGGGCTTTTATAGACACATGAATATGTGATGATTACCCTGTATAGAAGTTATTGTATTATAGGTTCAGGGGGGTGTAGAGAATTTGAATCTTCCTAGAATTTACATAAGAGTGAAGGAGGCAGTCACCTCATCTGGCAATATGTGTTGACACAAAAATATCTGCTATGTCAAATGCAAAAGGATGCATTTACTTCTGCAACTCCATTAGAGCACACAATGTCTCATCATCATTGTCTTCCCCCTAAGAAGAAAACATGGTAGTGTATTCATTATATAACCCATAAAAGCTTGTGATTCTTGCACAATGCTTGCTTTGATACCTCTGTGTGAGGCTTCATGATTGTGTGTGCTGGTTCCAATAATTTTAGAATTTCCTTCAAAACTGCAAAAGAGAAATAGACTCAGCCATATGTACTTGTATCACAGTCGTTAAGCACAAACTCATATACCCTATATTAAAGAGGTTTGCTCGGAGTTGCCAGCAGCAGGGTCAGAGCACACGACTTCCTGGACCCCATCCATGATAGAACGCACTTCATTTTTAGAGAGGGCCAACTCCTCTGCTGGAGCATATTCCAGCAGAGGACACCCTCCTGTACTTTCTGGTTCACTTTTTCCAGTTTGCTGAAAATTATCCATCCATCCATTATCCAAACCGCTTATCCTGCTCTCAGGGTGCTGGAGCCTATCCAAGCAGTCATTAGGCAGCAGGCGGGGAGACATCCTGGACAGGCCGCCGGACACACACACACACACACACACACACACACACACACACACACACACACACACACACACACACACACACACACACACACACACACACACACACACACACCTAGGGGCTATTTAGTACGGCCGATTCACCTGACCTACATGTCTTTGTATTGTGGGAGGAAACTGGAGCACCCGGAGGAAACCCACACAGACATAGGGAAAACGTGCAAACTCCACACAGAGGACGACCCGGGATGACCCCCAAGGTTGGACTACCCTGGGGCTTGAACCCAGGACCTTCTTGCTGTGAGGCGACTGCGCTAACCACTGCACCACCGTGCCACCTGCCCCAAATCATATCAGTTCTTATTTTGTTTTACAGTACAATCAAAACACCATGGCATGGCAACAACTTACTACTTTCTATGATATTTTCAGATTTAATCTTGATCTGCATCCAAGATCTATTCACACCACTTGGATTGCAGCTATAGAATAACGAAGAAAAATTAACTTAGCCTACAAACCATCGATGCAAAGTACACTACATAGCCAAATGCATGCGGGCAGCCGAACATCACACCCATATGTGCTTCTAAAGCTATGCGATTAATATGATTTGCCCTTTGCAGCTACAACAGCCTCCACTCATCTGGGGAGGCTTTCCACTAGATTTTGGAACATGGCTGTGGAGATTCACTCCTGTTCAGCCACAAGAGCTTTAATGAGGTTGGGCACTGATGTTGGGGCTTCTCCCCAGCATCAGTGCCTGACAGTTGACGTTCCAATTCATCCCAAAGGTGTTGGATGGGGTTGAGGTCAGGGCTCTGTGCAGGCCAGGGGCGGATCTACAGGGTGGCAAAGGGTGGCAGCTGCCACCTCTGGGACACAGTCTTGCCACCCCTGTTGCCACCCCATTTATAAATCAGATAATATGTTTTTAAAGTATATTTTATGTACATGCATGGTGAAGGTCAATGAGACCCGCGCCAAACTCATCTCAAACAGAAGTCGCTGATTTAGAATCCCCCTCCCCCTCACAGGCACGGATCTACAGGGTGGCAAGGGGTGGTAGCTGCCACCTCTGGGACACAGTCTTGCCACCCCTTTGCCACCCCAGGAAAAAATCTCTAGATCCACCACTGGTGCAGGCCAGTCAAGTTCTTCCACACCAAACTTAGCAAACCATGTCTTTATGGACCTCGCTTTGTGCATGGGTTTTTTTTATCATGCTGAAACAGGAAAGGATCTACCCTAAACTGATGCCTCAACTTTCAAAGCACACAATTCTCTAAAATATCATTGTATTCATTCATTGTATGGGCCAGCCAACGCTTGGCATTGTGCATGATAATCTTAGGCCTGTGTGCAGTGCTCGGCCATGGGAACCCGTTTCATGAAGCTCCTGACAAACAGTTCTTGTGCTGACATTGCTTCCAGGGGCAGTTTGGAACTTGGTAGTGATTCTTACAACTGAGAACTGACGACTTTAACACACTATGCGCTTCAGCACTCAGCGGTCCCATTCTGTGAGCTTGTGTGATCTGCCGCTTCACGGCCAAGCTGTTGTTGCTCCTAGATGTTTCCACTTCACAATAACAGACTTACAGTTAACCAGAGCAGATCTAGCAGGGTGGAAATTTGGCCAACTGACTTGTTTGAAAGGTGGCATCCTATGACAGAGCCACACTGAAAGTCATTGAGCACCTCAGTACAACCCATTCTACTGCCAATGTTTGTCTGTGGAGACTGCATGGTTGTATGCTTGATATTATTCATCTACCAGCAATTGATGTGGCTGAAATAACCAAACCCACTCATTAGAAGGGGTGTCCACATACATTTGACCATATAGTGCACTTGTTATGGCAAGTGAAGATAATACATTTATGAATTTATTATAATCACTGTTCCTTAAATAATAGTGCAGTGATAATGAAACATGAAATTACACAGTCAGCAGTTTTCCTCAGCTCATGTCCTCAGTCTTGGCAGCAGCGATGGTGTTGCATTTCATGGTTATTGATTTATACGCTATTCTGCATGTTTCTATGTTATTATTTCTTGCTCCTCTGCTAGGAAACAAGGACCCTGAGACCTCTTGATGGCCGTTTGCAGCAAACGTCACACTCCTATGTGTGACATGTGTGTTGTGATGCCAGTTAACTGTGATGGAGTTTGTTAGGTTTTGTGAATCTGATACTTAGCCAGGAACCCTGACTATGTTGAACACGTTTTGTAGGAAAGGCCCCAGATGAGCCACTCCTACTTATACGCACCTCCATAAACATATCAAAACCACGTCCCTGCCACAGCTGCCTATCATGGTACAAATGGGAATCAATCAGAAGAAAAAACTTTAACATAGTAAACGTACCAATACTTTCGAGGTTCTTATTTTCCTTAGTTCTGGAGTGTCCTCTTTTACACCAGTTCCTAATTGGGTGCGATGCGAACAAGCGCACATCAGATTGTTTCAGTTTTTTCCAAAGACGATGTCCTAACCTGCTCCATGTGTCAGTGATCAGGTGAGTGACGTGTCGCTTGTTTGAAAAATTGCTCACCCTGGCTGTATTCTTGTGGTTTTGCTCCACCTCCAACCTGTTTTCATTGGTCAAAATAGACACTGACGTCCTTGAAGTTTTCGTTTCCCCTCCTGTCAGCAGTAACACCAGCCATTAAAGGAACTTAAGAAAATTAAATGACTGAGGAAATGATTAAAACTTAAGAAAATTACATTAGTTATGAATAAATAACTTAGACGCTCATTTGCAGAGGGAGAAATCACAAGTGGTGCCAGAAAAAAAATCTCATCCCCTCCTTGTGCTGTGACATCGCTCGTATTATATCTGGACAATTTTCCGTGCTCCATCCACTAAAGTTGGCTCACTCGTTGTATGTTACGAAGAATAACTGGTTATTTTGTGAGTATTTTTCCTCTTTCAATCATTCTGCTGGTATGCATGCTCCATGCTGCATACCCACACCAACTATTTCAATTGAAATTATTTACCTTTCAGTTGGTCACATTGCTTTAACTTTTCTGAACAGGAATGTGTGCTTGGTAAGTTTGGGTATTTGAAAAAATATAGCTTTAAGCTGTTTTAAACACCATGCCACCTTGGGTGGCACGGTGGCGCAGTGGTTAGCGTGGTGACCTCACAGCAAGAAGGTCCTGGGTTCGAGCCCCGGGGTAGTCCAACGTTGGGGGTCACCCTAGGTCGTCCTCTGTGTGGAGTTTGCATGTTCTCCCTGTGTCTGCGTGGGTTTCCTCTGGGGGCTCCGGTTTCCTCCCACAGTCCAAAGACATGTAGGTCAGTTGAATCGGCCGTACTAAATTGCCTCTAGGTATGAATGTGTGTGTGTGTGTGTGTGTGTGTGTGTGTGTGTGTGTGTGTGTGTGTGTGTGTGTGGGCCCTGTGTGATGGCCTGTCCAGGGTGTCTCCCCACCTGCTGCCCAATGACTGCTGGGATAGGCTCCAGCATCTCCGTGACCTTGAGAGCAGGATAAGTGATTCGGATAGTGGATGGATGGATGTTTTAAACACTGGAGCAAATTTAAAATGAAATGTAAGCGAGTATTTGACTTTAATGTGTAAAGCCATCTTTTCATGGACCAACATTTTCCTGCGTTTACCACACCTTTTTAGTAGGGTGTCTTACTTCAGGAGGGCACACTTGATATGATGGTTGGATTACAGTATGAACTCTGTCTCTGCCTGGGTCACTGAGTCTTGGTCATGTACTGTACCTTACACTGCGTTGCTTTGAAAGGTTTCATATGAGAAATAAAGCGGCAGTAGACAACACTTTTGCTTTAACTTATCATTATGAAGTAAATGTTGATTGCACAGTGTAATGGCTATAGAATAATGACATCAGCATTTAGATTGGTTCCCTATAAGCCTCGCTTTCACTATACAATTCTGTCTACTACCGGGTACAATCTCATGGGAAAATGAAGGCTCGATTTGTGGCACAAAGGAAATACATCAACCATTGGGGAACCAAAATAGGAAGAGGATAGCGCTTTTATTTTCCCCGGTAGCTATCCCCAGTAGCAGAAATGGCGAACAGTAGAACAACCGAATTGACAGTGGAAACTACCTGGCAAGAGAGAGAGAACCCCGTCGACTGAGGAGGATAAGATAGAAACCAAAGTAAAACAAGAGTGAACCTCAGACGGGCATTCATTCGGTGGAGCATGCTGCAGTGTTGTATCGAACTCTGTTTCCCCATCGAGATCTGTTCCCCCCAAGCAAGGCAAAAGTGTTTGCATTGAAACAGGTAAGCTATAATTTACGATTAGGTTAAGGTAAGCGTTAGGTTAAGTTTAGGGTTAGGTTTAAGTTAGGTTAAGGCTTGGATTACATTGAGGTTAGGCTAAGGTTAATCAAGTGTCCCGGCATCGAACTCTGGCTAGGGGAAAACAGCGTTCAGTGCAACACCTGGGACTTGAGAGGGTTCCAAACTGATAGTCAGTTGGCATTCTCTCTACTGGATGAGTAAGTAACACAACTTGCCTACTTATTAATACCACCAGATGTTTTACTCTGCCTTTATCATAGCAGTGAGATCAGGATTTCTAGTTCAAATTGGGATTCTTATGGTTTTCTTTTTATTTAACTTTTTTTTAACCAGTCATTAAAGAACACGTTCTTGTTTACAATGGCAGCCTGGCCATTGTAAATAAGTATTCTTGCTTTGGACACTAGCCAGGCTGCTAATAAATGGAAAGTGATCCGGTTGTGTTTGTGACAGCGGCGCAAACAATAAAAACACTTTGAGGGGCGGAGGGGGGGGGGGTTTCAACAGCCGCTTTATATGTATAGGGCACTTCCTAATTGGTCTTCAGTGACAACAAGTTTTATCGCCATGACTTTACGCACAACATTCCAAATGGACCATTAAGCGTGTTAATTTAAATGTGAATGTCCATTCCATCATTTTAGTTTATTAGGTCCTTGAAGAGTAAAGTGACAATAAGCTTCACTAGTCCATCAAATTATCTCTTGCTGGCCCAACAGAGTCCAGCAAAAAATCCTCATTGGCTTTGCAGGATTAACCAAGAACTTCTGATTGGTTGACCTCCTTAGCCACCACTAATAACAGGGCAGCCATTGGGTCTACCACAGAGCCCGAAGACATTCGATTGGTTGACCACTGGGCTGACCACTAATGGTAGGATAGCTAAGACACAGATATGGTAGTAGACTGGCTTTTTATTTATGTGCAGATGGATCGCAGTAGTGTTGGGGACATTCTCCATTAGCTAGGAAAGCAATTTTTGGGATTTCCTCTTTTCTCAAACAGTGTTTGCAGCCAATGAAAACATTTGCAATACTAAAATCCCATAAAAGCATATACTTACAAAGGCATGTGTACAGTACTACAAGAAAAAATAATTTGACTGTAGCTTGTGTGTATTTTTGTTATTGTTAGTTGCATATATGCAACAGGTGTTTGTTTTCATGGCCTTGTGTGTTTGTCTGTCCATTTCGCTGTGTTTTTTGTACAGAAAAAGCCTCTCTCTGCTGTTATAAAGGAAGTCTGTGATGGGTAAGTGGATTTGTGCATGTGTGGTCGGTTTTGGCTATTTGTCTTGCAGCCTGCTTTTCTGTTAGTTTTTATGCAAGTGTTTCCCCAATATTCAATAATAAGGATGTTAGACTGGACATTATCTGTGTGAGTATAAATCTGTGTGTGTGTGTGTGTGTGTGTGTGTGTGTGTGTGTGTGTGTGTGTGTGTGTGTGTGTGTTTTAGATGGAATCTCCCGGGTCCTGATAACTATGCTCTGCAATATGCTGACGGTGTGCAGACATACATCACTGAATCGGTGAGTCAGATCGCTTGCAGAGAGAGGGATGCTTGTTGCCCAACAGTGACCTCAAATGTTACCACAAGACCACCCTACCCCCTCCTCTGGAAGGGTTATGTTGGGGCTATAGAAGTAATTATAATGCCATTGGATTGTTTTGAAACAGACAACAGGTATTCACATTAAACATTCATGCTGTAGGTACAGAGATGCAATGTTATTCATTTTGGTGTCAGTCAACTTTTATGTGAATGTTCATGTTGTGGTGTACTTTCTCTTGGGAGAGGGTTTGGACAGTACACTTATTACACGTAGCATATAGTATAATACACAGGCAGAAAATTGGGCCAAGGAGGTGTGAACTTGCTACATAGGTTAAGGCCTAGACTTTGACACTGAGTAAAACTGAGTAGGACCTTGGTCTCATTCCTGGTCTTGATCAATTTTTTTTGCAGTGTCAGTTTGCAAGGTCAACATTTTCACACTGACAGTCAACCTGCATACTTGGCCAGTCCCTGTTAAAGGGATGTAATACACTGAGGGTCTGACTGAATTTAACACGAGACTGGATTAGAATGCAAATTTATCACCCCAATCTAGCTTGGAAAATTGAAGGTGCCAGTCATGTTTTAATGTAACAAAATAACAATTGTCAGCTTATTTTTCACCTCAGTGGTCAGCAAAACGATGCCGTTGACATAGTAACTCATAAGCTTTCTGAACCCTATCCAGGACTACTGCATCCAACACTATTTATCATTTTATTGCGAGACTTCAAAGGTACACTAGCCAGAAATGTTGAAGAGTTGACTTGAAACATATTGTTTATTCTATTCATTCACAGTGTAGGACTATGTGTGGCCTTGTGTTGTGTTTGTTTTATGTGTATCACGAATTTTGGCTGTGATGTTACTGTCTTCTAGTCTTGAGTTTAGACCAGCCCTCCCTCCTTTTCTTATGTTTTTTTTCTTCTGCTACTGATTTCACAGTTTGTGAGTAGTAAATTGTAGGCACCTACTATATTTGTCCTGGTGGGGTTTTGTGTACGTGATATTGTGCTGTTCATGTGGGTGCCTTTGAAGCGCTGTGTCCCATTGTCTACTAGTAGCTATTTGGTTTCTTCTCCCTGTTAGTATGTGTGCATGCATATGTATGTATTGTTTATATAGAAGTGTGTTGTATCATGTCTGTTGTGTGGTTTGGCTGTGAATGCGTTGAATTTATTTTCTTTAAAAATGTTTTGAAAGTTTTTTCGTGTGTATGTGTTTGCACATTCTAGAATCGTCTGGACATTAAGAATGGTTGCATACTACGTCTGACCAAGGCACCAGTGAGTCTGCATCTCCACTAGGCTCTTAGCCACCCTTTCTCTGTCACCTCCCTCCTTCCACATTCCACCATTACCTACTCACTACCTCTCTCTTGGTCTTATCAGTTCTTCAACTCTCTGTCTCACTCACGCCTGTGTGTATGGCTAAAATTCCTGCCAAGAGTGAGTCACAAAATATACACAGACAGTAGAATAAATCAGCATACACTTATCACCACGAGGTGATCAACATAGTTTTGAAGAATAACAATATGATGTGAATAACTCAAGTCAAAGGGGTCCCTTCTGTTAAATAGCAGTAAATACTTTGGGGGACTCGGTTGCATCTTGTTTTGAGCTCCAAGGCAGTGGATTCATTAATTTTCCAAGGATGCTGTTTCTGATTTTCATTCTCTGAATGCCTTTTGGTGTCGTATTTCTTTACTGCATTAATATTTAAAGTACCCCTCCAGACAGGGTTTAAAGTTCACAAATACTCTGAGATGATTAATGTATTGTTTAACATGGTTTTCCCACATAAAAAGTAAAATAAATAAATGAATAAAAGTAAGTACATCTACTCTTTCTCTTCATTGAGAAATTCAGGATCTATGAATATGCAAATGTCACAGGCCTTGCGCCCTGCCCACCACCGCTGCTTGCTCTAGGTTGACCGCTGAAAGAGTGATGCACATCAAGATATATTGTTAAAGCAAACATTGAAGGGATTCAGCCATACATGTTTGAGCCCCAGTCAGACCCAGACTCGGACTGTTGTGCACCAAAATCGGCGACTAGCAGACGTATCAGAATGGTAAATGTAGTTAGAATTTTTTCTTTGTTTATGTTGCTTGTCAGCTTGTAACAGGCAGGGCGTCTAGGTAGTGTAGCAGTCTATTTCGTTGCCTACCAACACGGGGCTCACTGGTTTGAATCCTCAAATTACCTCTGGCTTGGTCGGGCATCCCTACAAACACAATTGGCCATGTCTGCGGGTGGGAAGCCGGATGTGGGTATGTGTCCTGGTCGCTGCACTAGCACCTCCTCTGGTCAGTCAGGGCACCTGTTTGGGGAAGAGGGGGAACTGGGGGGAATAGCGTGATCCTCCCATGCGCTACATCCCCCTGGCAAAACTCCTCACTGTCAGGTGAAAAGAAGCGGCTGGCGACTCCACATGTATCGGAGGAGGCATGTGGTAGTCTGCAGCCCTCCCCGGATCAGCAGAGGGGGTGGAGCAGCGATTGGGATGGCTCGGAAAATAGGGTAATTGGCCAAGTTCAATTGGGAGAAAAAGGGGGGGGGCTTGTAACAGGCAGTGGCTGACACAGTAGTGGTTGTGAAACATACAATAATATCTGCTACGATGATACAGTGTGTTCACATTGCCACATTGTTATTACGTAATTACACACAAGAGGTCCAATCAAAGTTTGCAGAAAGATATATTCTGCCTGGCTGAAATTTTTATATTATGTGTAATATCTGTTTATCTTGATAGCCAACCAAGTTTGCTTGGAAACTGGCTCATTGGCAGTAGTCTAAAATTCAAAAGTGCTGAGACGTCAGGCAAAGGCGACCCACACCGGAGCAGGGAATCCCCCAATGCCGCTGTCAGCCCCCGGAGCCCATGACGACAGATGCCTTTAGTGGCTCCGCTGGAGCAGGGGTGGGGGGACCCGTGCAAGCCTGGTCAGGATTGAAGTCCAGACTAGAGAAGAGGTTTACATTGCACACCGTGGTGTTTTTTGGGTGAAAAATTATGCACTTTGGGCCACCGTCATCATTACATATGACTGAACTTTGAAACATTAGCTAAATACATAGTTTACAGTTTTACTATTACAAAACAACTAGCAGCAGCTAGCAAAAAACTAACAGATAATGCTATTTATAAATCACAAAGGAAATTTGTTACATGCAGAAAGCTTTCATTTGACTGTTGGTTGAGTAAAAGAAATACATAGCTTACATCCTGACTTCCATTCACCATCGCAGTCCAGGATAAATGGTTGGCACAGCATCTTTAAAACTAATTTCTTGTGAAAACCTGGTGACTTTTGCATTAGGTAATGGAAACTCTCCTCACTGAAATGAGCATTGCAGATATGCAGTCCCTCCAGGTTTGTAGGCATGTGAGCTCAATGTCTAAATAAATTCCAACCATTTCAGCAGTATAGTGGGATTTTTTGGTAGATAATGGCTGGAAGTTCAAGGTTCTGGTTTACATCCAAAAACTGCACACTCTACCATGTTTGTTGTCAAAACGTTGACTATGCTATTGGCTCTCTGTACTGACAAGTCCACTCTGCGAGGCTTCAGGTTTCTTTGCCCACCCTGCATTTGCATATTAGACAGCAATTGGCTTTTGGATTTGTGGCGTACCAAATCTAGCTTACCCAGGGTACATTTGAATCTCAGATTTTAGGGAAGTGCACAGACAGCTCCTCTTCCAGTAGAGGAATGTGAAAACACCACTCTAGTGACAAACTTTGCACAGTTACAAGTCAGTATAGTCAAGGCCACACATTTTAGGGGACACAAACATAAAAAAAAACAAAATTTTGAGTGGAGGGGTACTTTGTGGATGTATGTGTTTGCAAATGCACATGCTTCACAATATGTTTGTACGTACTTGTAGGTCATCGTTTGAAACTGCCTGTACATTTGTATATTTTTACTAATTTAGGGCCGGTGTGCAGAAGATCTTTACAAGGGCATCCAAAGTTCAGACTCTGGTGTGCGCTGTGATTCACTTAAGCAACTGGCCAGTGTTTCCACAGATGTGACCTTTGCTCAGGAGTTCATCAGCCGAGATGGACACTCCCTATTGGTTAAGATAGTAGAGGATGCCAACGAGTAAGTACTCTCTGTTGGTGTGTGAGTTTGTCTGCACTAGCGTAAATGTTCATGAGTGTGTGTTCATTATCAGCCCCTTCCCTTTCACCTGAGGGGTGTGTGTGTGTGTGTGTGTGTGTGTGTGTGTGTGTGTGTGTGTGTGTGTGTGTGTGTGTGTGTGTGTGTGTGTGTGTGTGTGTGTGTGTGTGTGTGTGTGTGTGTGTGTGTGTGTGTGTGTGTGTGTGTGTGTGTGTGGTTGGCTATACTGCCAGCAGGAGGTTGTGAAATGTCTAGTGCAGTCTGCTAAGCGAGTCATTGCATGTACAGATGCCTACAATCTCCCTCCCTTAGCTTCTGCTTCTGGCCACCCCAGCCGGGGTCCAGGAAGCAATGTTTAAGCCTTCTGTGGTCAGTACATAGTCTCTCTCTCACCAAGACTTCTACTATGCCTCACCGTGGCAGCCCATGGTAACTGGCGTTTCGCGACCTCTGGCTGCTGGCTGAATTAGGAAGGGATCTTGGAGCTGCAGTCATCCCTAGAGATGTTTTCACCAACTACTGCCCCACTAGCATGTGGGTAAACTTAAAGAGGTACGATGGCTAGGGGAGTATACCCTGAACTCAAATCTGCAGCTGGGGATAGGCACAGGCGGAGTCCAGAAGACCAGAACACTGGCAGTCCCTTGCAGCTCCAGCCAGACAGAGGTTGTCATAGAGCTCCTCATGCCACTGGACATCTGTCTGATGGAGCGAAGATGGTGGGAGTAAGGACTCTGCACCCACCCCCTCACACTAATCCTTTCCCTGTGGTGCCCAAAGCCTTGTCAACCTTTGGGCGCCTCTGCAGAAGGGTTTTTGAAAACAAAAACCTGAAGGTCAGCACCAAGGTTGCCATGTACAATGTGGTATGCACCCCCACTCTGTTCTATGGGGCAGAAACCTGGACCCTATTTAGACAGCACATCATGAACTTTGAGGCCTTCCATGTCCGATGCCTTCAAAAGATCCTCGGCCTGTCCTGGGAAGATCAAATCCCCCATACTAAGATTCTTTCCATGACCAACTCCATCTACATGGAAGCAGCAGTGGCAAAAAAACATCTTTGTTGAATAGGGCATACTATCCGCATGCCTGACCACCGCCTACCCCACCAAACCCTCTATGGGCAACTCAGCGATAGAAACAAGCCGATGAGGGACAAAAGAGGTGCTATAAGGACTGTACCAGAGACCTACCAGAGGCGCTACAACCCCATCCATCTTGAACCTCTAGCACAAGATAGATCGGCCTGGCAGGTCACCTGTGCCAGGGTGACTGAACAAATACATTACACCAACCAACAAAGGAAGACTGAAACACATGCCCAATGACACCAGAGGGCTGTTGGCATTACCCCAACATATGGGCTCCCTTGCCGCACCTGTGGATGCATTGACCTCCACAGCCACATGAAGTGGCACCAGCATCAAAGGTGTTGCCCCCCCCCCCCCGAGAAAGCGTCATCATCGGACAGGATGGACAGCTAAGAGTGAGAGAGGGAGAGAGAGTGTATGTGTGCATGCGTGCAATTTAATCTGTTATTTAGTCATTGACATTCTCCACTGAAATGGTCTGAATGCTGTGCTCTGGTGTGTGTCCCTGTGTTCATGTAGGGTTATCAGCACATGTTTGATGCATAATATTTGACTGTGTATGTGAAGTTATGTTTAATATCTGTATTTGCATTGGTTTGTCTCGCATGCTCGGTCAGAGCTCCTGTGATCATGACCCACACTTTGACGGGTTTTATGGAACTGATGGATCATGGGATAGTCTCCTGGGAGAACCTCTCTTCTGTTTTTATCAAAAAGGTATGTCTGCTTGCACCACCCCCCTATGTCTACTTTCTCTGCTCTTTCACATTTTCAGTCTCATTTGTAGCTATTTGTTAATTTTACTGATTGCCTGCCTATCTGCTCCCTCTCTCTGGACCTTCTGCTCGTTCCCTTACACCTCCTCCTTTCCTTTAAGATTGCCAGTTTTGTCAACGCCAAGGTAGCGGATGCTTCAATCCAGCAGGTGTCCCTGGACATTCTGGAGAGCATGGTCCTAAGCAGCCACAGCCTATTCCTGCAGGTCAAACAGGAGGTCACTCTGGAGAGGCTGATTGCTCACCTGCAGGTGTAAGTTTCCAATTTGTAAATCATAGCAGTGGATTGTTTTACAGCAGCTGGGGTACATGTATAGTTTGCAGTTGTTTAGCTACTTTTGTTACTTGCAATTTAGGAACTAGCGTCTTCTCTCTCCTTGATAAGAATAACAGTCCTTTTTATTTTCTATATTCATTGTATCTCTTCATCCATTTTCACTCCTGTTTTTGGAGGTGAGCAAGTATTTTATACAGTTGTTGAACATGTTTTAAGCCTGGTTTATACGTTCCTCTTCCTTTTTCATATTCAGAACAAACCAGCAGATACAGACAAAAGCAATGGCCCTACTTATGGCTTTACTACAGACAGCTGGAGATGCAGACAGACAGGTACTTGTCTCCTCTCTCTTCTACAACACTATGGGTGTCCATTCCTCATGGCCAGGAACAAGGTGAGTCAAGGATGCACAGGTAGAGAAAAAGAAAGTCAGGTACTTGTCTGCATCCTTGACTCAGCTTGGTGTTTGTTTGTCTTATGCCCCCAAATTATGGCATCAAGGTAGGTCCATCTAAAATTCTCTTGCAAAAGTTCACAAAGACACAGCTGTACCCATTCCAAAATCTTAACAGCATGCCCACCATGTCCGCAGTTTTCGTGACATACCAATGCTGCCGCTGCCTTCTTCTCCATATTTTTGCACAGCAGGCAGAACCACTTTGCAGATGTCAAAGAAGTTATATTCCGATGAGATGCTTTGGGGCATGTAAATGCACCATCTCATCAGATCACTTAATTTAGCATTCGTGTAAACAGTTAAGTTGGAATCTCTGATCAGAATGATTTCAATCAGGTTGAAGGAATATTGTCCATATAACCACAGCTACTATCTACCTCTGTCTCGCTCACATACACGCCACAATTTCTCACCCCGGGGTCAACACCCTTCCCCCACCCTTCCTCTAATCAGTTAAACCAATTCATTAATCCTCAACAAAAGGAGGTCTAGTTGGAGATGTATGTACCAGTGATGATGTCGTCAGAGGTCTACAGTTACTCTTGTCCCGCCCATTGACCTCTTTACAAATGTCTACTTTTGGCCATATACTGGCACCTCTTGTTAGGACTTTGTCATTGCACCTCCATCACGCCTTCCCTTATTCAGTAGGCAGTGACAACCCTACTGTCTCCTGCAATTTGGTATATATTTTCTGTTTGTGTTTTCCAGGAGCTGTTTGCATTTTTGGCAAGGAAGAACCTCCGTCAGTACATTTATAAAGTAAAGTGTTTACATATTTACATTCCCATTTGTGTCGATGTCACTTTTGGAAATTAATTTTCCCAGTGAATAAGTAAAGACAATGACCTGTTGAAGCTTGCTATGGTAGATATTGAATTTAAATGCCGAGTCAACGGTGTTTCTCTTGCAAGAATTATATTCTGACAGGAGAAGGTTTAAAGAAAATGTTATTTTTAATTTTCAACTGTACAATACTTCCCTTATAACTATATTGTTGTAAAATTAGTAGTCACTCATTTGTAGTGTAATGTTGAGAAATGGGGTTCGTTGGTGAATGGTTCAACACCACTGCTACTCGCTGCTGCTATTTATCCAACCCCTTCACATAATGCCACACTGCATGTGAATTAAGTACCTCATATTATCCATAATGTCCTCACGGCTTTGATTTACAAAACAGTTAAAATTTGTTGGGTTTAGTCTGGAAAGTGAGAAACGGTGACCTCAATTTGTTTCAGTATCCTATACATCAGCAATGAAGCAGCGGACCCTTAACCTGTACCCTTTTTGTGTTTTTATTTATTTGTCTGATAATTTACAGAACATCATCCATAGTTCCGGTTCAGTCGGGGATGAAATGGCCCACTACCTCTATGTGCTGCAGTCAGTTACCCTAAATCACCTGGAACCTCGTATTAGGACACCTTTAGATTGTTACAACCAGGTGAGGGATGGAGCGACCAATATGGGCAAACCACACACATACATCAAATCTGACTGGACTATACATTGCAGATTAGCTATGGGATTAGATCATAGACAGCTGGTGACACTGCCTAGACCCTGAAGCATAATACCAGCTCTGTGGAAGTATTTTCATAAAGATAGGCTTCATACATTATTTCATTACTTCCAGGGTGTATTTCATTAAATTAATCTTCTTTTTTTTAAGTTTACATAGGACCTTGGTTACATTATTTTTCCTGGATAGAGAAAAAGCAAAAGGAAACAAAGGGAAAGGGATGGGTGACAGCATGTTGGTACTACTGTCACATTATTTGGACAAAATCCCTCTTAACAGTCAGTGTATGGGCAGTTTTTTTAAAGATCTATGTGTCTGTACAGATGTTATGACCTAACATGGCTAGCTTTTCTTTTGACAGTATTTGATTTTTCGTGCTAGAAATTCAAAGGATTCTGTTGATGAACTTATTATAGTTGATCAATAGTAAGTCAAATTCTTTATCACTAATATGATCTTGTTTTCAATAAATGGCATTTTCAGTTTTATATCAGTTAGTATAGACAAAAAAGTCAGCACTCAAAATATATGCATGTCAGTGAACAAAATACTGCATAAACAAAGATATTCTTACTTCTAAGATTAATTTTCTTCAAAGAGTTGAAATGCTCCAAAATTTTAAACATGCCACTTAAAAAAAACCCACTGCTCCAGTGGATGTCCAGCTTTTACCTCCCTGCCTTCTACCACCCTTCTCTTCGCTCTCCACCAGGAACAGAGGGATATCCTCCATGGCTTGCGCCAGGCCGCGTTTGAGACAGAGAGTGAGAACAGTCTGAGCCACGAGAGACGGCGTTCGCTCTGCGCCAAAGAGTTCAAGAAGTTGGGCTTTTCTGTGGGTTCTCCTTTAACAGTCTTTACTTTTCATCTATAGGTATTATCGTCTGCATTAGCATGAATATTTATAGGATTGATATTCATCATATTATTGTGATTAAGAATCCCTTTTGTTAATTTTCTTTCAGAACAACAGCAATCCTGGACAAGATTTGGTGCGGACCCCACCTGGTCTTTTAGCATTAGACACCATGGCCTACTTTGCCTCACGCTATCCTGATGTTTACAGTAGGGTGAGCGGTTCATTTCCTTAACTAGTGTTTTATTAGCTAAGTTGAAGAGGTATAATTCACTTTAATCGACTTGTTTTTGGAGTGACATTCTTGGACTCCTGTCTCTGTGTTGTGAAGGTGAATACTGAAATGATGAATTTTTAGCTATCAGTCTTATCCAGACCATGACAAACCTAGGCAGATATGAATTAGATGTTTAAGTTTAACTGCAAGTTGCAGCAACCGATGTAACTAAAAAGCCTGCTCCCTTTCTCACTTTTTTTCTTACTTGGGCTCTCCTGCCCTCACATCACACACTTCCTCCTTCTATCTGGGTTTTTTTTGTCTTCTTCTCTGCCAGTTTGTCTTAGAGAACAGCAGTAGGGAGGATAAACATGAGTGTCCATTTGCCAGGAGTAGCATCCAGCTCACGCTCATCCTGTGTGAGATCCTTCGTATTGGAGAACCTCGTAAGTTGTCTCTCAGCCTTCTATAGCCATGGCTTCTACCCTTATTCCAGGTCAAACTCCTGCAGAGACCATGTTTGTTGCTAACTGTATGTCACCATCTCTCAAATATCCCCATCCCATCTTCCTCTTGCAGCCTCAGAGACAGGGTCAGACTACCACCCTATCTTCTTCAGCCAAGATCGTCTGATGGAGGAGCTTTTTTGTGTCTGCATCCAGTTGCTCAACAAGACATGGAAGGAGATGAGAGCTACGCAAGAGGACTTTGACAAGGTACTATAGCCTTGGGTAGTATAGCAAGTCAGATGGGAAAATTTCCCTGCCAAAATAATTTTCGCACGGTAAGACAGCATTTTAATTACCCTTTAGCGGTCTTTTCACTTCACTATGACTGGAGTGTTGCATGATGGCAATGACTAAATAAAAATAAAATAAACTGTGAGAGCCCAGAATGGACCTCTGTGGTGCTCCAGCCCTGAATGTTTGTCATTCAGGAATATAGAGCTACACTGTGTTAAAATTAAGGTCCTATCTGGCACAATGAAACAAATAATGCCTACTGAGTGTGTTGCAAAGGTGCTTTTTTCAAACCCACGCCCAAGACAGGAGGACTTTGATGAAGGGGTAAAAGATGGTATTGCAGCCCAGGTGTCTTATGCTGAAAAAGAGACTGAAGATTTTTTTTCCTTTTTTTTAAGGAACATACTTGGAAGCTGGCTCTGCTACTGCTAGGAATTATGGCTCACTCACTGGTTCGGAATATTACAGTGGCTTGTTGTCTGTCAGCCAGTGTGTACATGGATGACACAGGGTATTCCAGCTGTAAGCCTGCCCTGGCCAGATAAGACCCGCAAACTGCCAACTGATGGGTTTGTCAAACCCTTTCGCAAACCAGTACATTTT
Source organism: Lampris incognitus (assembly GCF_029633865.1). Classification (NCBI taxonomy): domain Eukaryota; kingdom Metazoa; phylum Chordata; class Actinopteri; order Lampriformes; family Lampridae; genus Lampris; species Lampris incognitus. The sequence continues at coordinate 41,783,572 of NC_079216.1, forward strand.
TTCTCATGCAAAGAATAAGTTGGAGTGGCCCACCAAAACAAAATCCCACAAGCTTAAATGAAAATAGATTCCCCCAAATGACAGAAAAACATCAGAAATGATTCTTTGTTTCTTATTAAATTTGTTAATACCGCTGGATACAATCAATCAATCAATACATCTGTTATTCATGATACTAAGTCTTAAATGAATATCACTCTACCAAAAGCAGATTTAGGCATAATAGAGAAAATAAATTGAATTTCATACTACATTTTTGAGTACTTGGTTTCTTTCATTTCACAGGCAGTGAATCCAATATGACTACACTGTAAATGTGTAACAAGACAAATCAACTACAGTTAAAATAGCTTTGAATTAAAATGTGAAAACCTTAATCAAATAAAAAGAAAAGCTTCCAAACCTATGGAAATGACATTATTGTCCGTTCTGACAGCCTTTCAAACAGACTTTTATAGCAGTCTTGTTTTTGTTTTCAGTGAGTAGAAACATGGTAGCGACTATACCATGGTGACTGTGTGAGTCCTTTCTCATGCTAAACACTCTACCTACCCCCATAGACAGAATTTAGCTAGTACTAAGTTACACGTAATTAGCAGACACTGATCACAGAGCACAGTCGTGCTTGAATAAATCAAGATCTTTTTATGGAAAGCAGTCTTGTTTTGGGAACAGTGTTGAAAAGTCAGTTCTCCTGAAAGGAATAGTCTTTATGCTGAGCTACATTTTAACATTACCACAGTCATCAAGAACAAAGTGCTCTCTCGGCGATCATAAAACACGGTGACCTTTCAACCTTCCAGGAGCGAGCCAATGTCCTGACACTCAGGCCAGCAGACTGGCCTTTGTGTTCACCCACAGCCCGCTACTCAGGGTGCTTTGGGGCAAAGACAAAAGGGGATTACGTGGACAAAGGGGAAGCGTGTTGGGTGGCAGAAACAGAGGGAAAAAAGAACAAGAAAGACAATGCGCCCAGGACATCAGCAATAATTGCACAACAACAGGGAGAACCTCTGGAAACAATACGAGAGAAGAGAGTTGGATAGACTGTGGGAAAGGGGGATGACATATAGCTATCAAGATGAGAGGAGAGGACGTTAACCTTAGGGAGAGGGGAGAGTGATGGTGAGGGGAAGGATGCTGAATAGTTTTGTTTGATTGAATAATTCAGAACTTATACGTAATGAATTAATTTAGCTTTGAAAATATTGCTTTTTACATTAATTTGGAGCATTTTACCCTAAATTGGAGTATGTGTGCGTGTGTTTCCTGAACACAAAAGACTGGAACATGTTTATCACTCTGGTCTTGCCATCACTCAGTTTGTGTAGTCATCATAGGTCACATGTCCATCAATTCCTCCTTCCATCCCTGTCTTTCCTTTCACCATCCCCCCCTTCTCTCTTTTTCACTCTTTTGTCTCTCTTCCCTCTTTCTTTCCAATCAACTGCCTCCCCATGCCATCAATTGAGTGCTAATTATTCGAAGTTATGTGTTTTTAGCAGCTAGTTGGCGCTTGTGCATGCACGTGTGTGTGTTTGAGATCGGGGTCATTACACCCCCTTTGATAATCGTTATCAAACGCATGTGTGCACTCTCTCTCGCTCTCTCACACACACACACACACACACACACACACACACACACACACACACACACACACACACACACACACACACGCTGCAGGGTTTGTTGAGACAGGGACAGCTGCCAGTCATTATTCCTATTGGCTAGTCTAGCTGCATGACACAGGGAGGGAGAGGGGCCGGACAGGGGTGTTTGAGTGACTATCAGGGTGTCTGTTTACAAAACACCCACAGACCTGCACTTCTTCTGTCATAGAGTTGATCTTTCTCTTCTTTTTCCTTCATTTTCACTCCTGGTCATCCCCCTATTACTCCCTTTACTGGGGACCTGAATGAATTTCTGTTTCCTGATGAGACTGGAATTTATATTTGGAGTTGTACTGTACTGTACTTGAAGGACGAAAGATGGAGGTGAGTTTTTTTTTTTTAAATTCATCATCAGTTGGGATTTACGTAAGTCACTTTGTTGTTTTTTTTTTTTTTAGGTTTGAAAGTCAGTCAGTTTAACAGTAGCAGTCTATCTCAATCTCTTCTGTTACTATAAAATGATCCTTTTTGACTTGGCCAAAAAGGATCACTTTGAACCGTAATCAATGACTACATAATTAAAAAAGTGACAACCTACTTTTTGAGAAAAAAATTAGACAAATTGACACGTAAAGGGACCTATTGCAATATTGTTTTGTCTGAAAGGAATGTGGCCACTATCATGCAAAATATGCCTTAATTTAAATGTATTTTGGCTCTGTAAGGTGTTACAGTATGGCAGCAGTAGTTTTATGTCATTTGCGTTTTAACACAACTTAGAATCACAGTTTAGATTTTCCACGCCGGCGGGCTATGTGTTCGCTGCTGTCAACATGGATATTGTTTGATTATGCTTGGACTGGGCCTATGCAGTCTTTTGTTGTAATCAGTTGTCGTTTTGGTCATATTAAACTGCCCGTTAGTAAGTGGGGTATTCATGTCAACATGGAGGCTGTCGTACCATTTTGTCAAATCACCCTACTACTACTTTCGGCTGCTCCCGTTAGGGGTCGCCACAGCGGATCATCCGTTTCCATTTCTTCCTGTCTTCTGCGTCTTCCTCTGTCACACCAGCCACCTGCATGTCTTCCCTCACCACATCCATAAACCTCCTCTTTGGCCTTCCTCTTCTCCTCTTCCCTGGCAGCTCCATATTCAGCATCCTTCTCCCAATATACTCAGCATCTCTCCTCCACACATGTCCAAGCCATCTCAATCTTGCCTCTCTTGCTTTGTCTCCAAACCGTCCAACCTGAGCGGTCCCTCTAATATAATCGTTCCTAATCCTGTCCTTCTTCGTTACTCCCAGTGAAAATCTTAGCAAAAAATTTTGTCAAATCACCCTATGGTTCAAATACTAAACCCCTGTCTGAATTCATGTATTAAAGACTGTCAAAGAGCCCATAATGTAATGCAAAGGCAAGTTTGTTTTGACATTCATTATTTGTAGTAGTTATTCGTCTTATAGTCTGTAGTAGTGTGATGTCCACCCGAACTGGAAAGCATTACTTGCTCCTTAATTAGTCACTGATAAGCCATAATTACAGGAATTGAGTGTCAACAAGAATGATCTAGGGCAGCACTGCCGTCTGTGTGTGTGTGGGGGGGGGGGGTGCAAGCATGCGTGTGTGTGTGTGTACGCACATGCAAGCTTACATTTGTACAGGTCAGCAACTCAGCATTATATGATCCTAAACAGGCGTGGGGAATAATTGTAGAGTTAAGGTGCAGTATTTGCCAAGCATCTCTGGGCTAGTGCTGTGCTTTACTGGGAGAAAGGTCATTGTGACAAACAGAAAAATTACATTTTTAGGGCGGTGAAGGGGAGAAGGGCATGAGCAGTGGAAGAAAAGCAGATGTAGGGAGGATCCAGCCTGGATGTGGTTTTGTGGTATCACTATGGATTTTTATATTGATTTTCCACAATTTACGACTGTGTCCCATCTAGAGGGTATTATAGATTTCACACTCACTGACATGCAAGCACATAGTTTGACCTTGTGGCCTGAGCTCTCATTTGGGTTGACATTTTCAGTTTATGTGTGTAAGCGTGATTTTGGTAAGTTATGGAGTACACACACACACACACACACACCCCAAGTAGGGGCATAGTTGATGACTCTTCTCTCTGTGTCTCCTGCCCTAGGTGATGCAGGTGGTTAGGGAGCAGATCACCAGGACGCTCTCCAGTAAGCCAACTTCCTTGGAACTCTTCAAGAACAAAGTGAATGCTCTCAATTATAGTGAGATACTCAAGCTCCGACAGACAGAGCGACTGCACCAGGAAGAGACGCTCGCTCCACCCGTACTGTGAGTAATAGGATGTGTGTTGGTTTATGTTACAGCGTGACACCCCTTAGTTAAATCTCAATCCTGATTCAAATACTCACCTCTGTGTCTGGGTAGCGTAGCGGTCTATTCCGTTACCTACCAACACGGGGCTCGCCGGTTCGAATCCTCGTGTTACCTCCAGCTTGGTCGGGCATCCCTACAGACACAATTGGCCGTGTCTGCGGGTGGGAAGCCGGATGTGTGTATGTGTCCTAGTCGCTGCAATAGCGCCTCCTCTGGTCGGTCGGGGCACCTGTTCAGGGGTGAGGGGGAACTGGGGGGAATAGCGTGATCCTCCCACGCACTACATCCCCTGGGCGAAACTCCTAACTGCCAGGTAAAAAGAAGTGGCTGGCAACTCCACATGTATCGGAGGAGGCATGCAGTAGTCTGCAGCCCTCACTGGATTGGCAGAGGGGGTGGAGCAGTGACCGGGATGGCTCAGAAGAGTAGGGTAATTGGCTGGATACAATTGGGGAGAAAAAGGGGGGGGGGGATAAAAAAAAATACCCACCTCTATGTTGCCTGAATTAATCCCTTTATGTAAGTTTGAGTGCATCACAGATGGGATATTTCACTTTGGAGGGTGCTCACAGTGCCAGCAAGTTTCAGGGTTTGAATCAAGTAGAATGGAATTGTAGGACTTCGAATGCCCACAACAGCCAGCTAGCATTAGTAGCTGTAGCTGTTGACTTCCCAAGCCCTTTAATTTTTAAAATGTACCGTATCACAACATGGCAGTCTCATAGAGGTCATTGTTCCACAAACACTGTATTTAATGCCAAAAATTGTTAGATGTAGAAAGAATGTGACAATACATGTATCAGCCAAAACATTGAAATCACCTGCCTAATATTGTGTAGGTCCCCCGCATGCCGACAAAACAGCTCTGACCCGCTGAGGCATGGACTCTACAAGACATCTGAAGGTGTCCTCTGGTATCTGGCACCAAGACACAGCAGATCCTTTTAACCGGCAGTGCGGAAGTTTTGTCTCCCCCTTCTGGCAGTGAGAGTAATAACTTCTGCTACACCAATGGTTATCCGTGTTTGTCATCGCCGTTGATTACTTCTTTTTTGTTTTTGTTTTTTGTTTTTTTTGGTACTTTAATCCTTCCTCTGAATGCAGTTTCTTTTTTCTCTGTCGCATCAGAAATTTTTCTTGGACGCTTCTTAGGTTTTTCCGTCATAGCCTCCAAGCCAGGAAACTTTATGGCAGAAAGCCCTGAGGGCAAGCCAATTGGAGGCATGTGAATGCTTTCGTCACAGGTAAGTTCAACTTTGGCAAAGCAATCATCGTTGGTTGACATAAAACACATCACCTCCGGTGCACCAGTGTGGGAACGCAGTGCAGGAATGTCGCCACAGACACCAGATTTAAAACTCCGGTATACTGTGAAATACAGAGATAATCAATGTGTTATTCTCCTCACCTGTAAGTTGTTTTAATGTTTTGGCTGATCACTGTACATATGGTACATAATTGAATCCTTTCTTTCAATGACTCTATGAAAGACTACCCCTATGGAATTGACTTACTCACTAGTAGCTGTGCTGTTGTGTGTTGTATCACTGTCCGCTATCATTGCTCTGTTTATTACTAAACAATATGGGTCAGACTGTAGGACACTTTCACATTAGGCGGTCACCCATTCATGTTGAGTTTATGCCTGACCAAAACACTTTCTGTACTATTACCTGCATTTATTTACTAATATACAAATGAGGTTGCCTTGTTAACAATTTCATCTCTACACAGGTATGCTCTTCCTCTAGAATGTAACACAGACATCTCCTGAAGTGAAAACTGTGTGTGTGTCTGTCTGTGTGTGTGTGTGCTTGCATGCATGCGTCTTTTTTTCCAGTGAGCTCAAAGAGCGTCTGAAGCCAGAGTTGCTGGAACTGATTCGCCAGCAGAGACTGAACCGGTTGTGTCAAGGAACCCTGTTCAGAAAGATAAGCAGCCGGCGGAGACAAGGTGAGACAAACACACGGTGACACCAGCAAGACACATACAGAGGACAGTAAACCGTTTCTTGTCCCCCTAACCTGGACCTGTGATTGGTTGTTATTGCCAGATAAACTGTGGTACTGCAGGTTGTCACCCAATCACAAAGTGCTTCACTATGGCGATGTGGAGGAAGATACAGAAAATCCACCAATAGAGACACTGCAAGAGAAGAGTGAGTAGCCACAAATGGAAATATTGATATAATACAAACTGAGATGACGTACAGTTACATATATTTTAAACATGGCTTTGATCCCCAAAAATATTTTTAATAGAGAGATTATTTTGGCAGCAGTCTAAACTGTATCGCCATTTCTAAATCGCCAGTCCCAAATTTACATTGTTACATAGTATATCCTACACTGACACCCGAAAAAGGTATTTGTAAAACCTGCAATACTAATGCAGATTAGATGCCATGGTTGTTGGACTTGTGCAGAGACAGGGTTTGATTGTTTAATTCAATATGATTGGTTACATCATGTTTTAACAGTGGACCCTAGGAATTAAATATACCTCATATCCTTGTCTTGTTAGTTTCTCTTGTTGAAGTTTCCTGTCCTGTCCTCAGTTCCAGTAGCAGATATCAAAGCCTTGCTTACAGGGAAAGACTGTCCTCACATGAAGGAGAATAAAGGCAAACAGACCAAGGTCAGTGCTTACTATCCTCTATGAGTTTGGTAATACTCACCTCCCACTTCTTTGCAAATGCCATGTGTCAGCACATGCATTTATTGTATGTGTACATGTTTCTTGGTGTGACTCTTGCCATAGGAAGTGTTGGACCTGGCATTTAGCATCACGTATGATGTAGAAGAGTACAGCCTAAACTTCATTGCGTCCTCCAGAACTGATGTAAGTCCTGTTCAGCACCTGGAGCAAACTTATACTTCTGCTGAAGATATCCCAAAAGTTGCCCTTAAGTAGAGAAAATTTCTGTGTACCTGCTTTTTCTTTCAGTTTTTGTAACTTTCAAATTATTTTGATTCTTTTTGTATGCATGAGGTGTTTGTATAGTATAATCTTTGACCTCCTCCCCATTCCCTTTTCTCTCAGTTCTGCCTTTGGACAGACGGCCTGAGCGTGCTCCTGGGACGGGAAATGAGCAGTGAATCAATGCGCAGCGAGCTGGACATCCTCCTCTCTATGGAAATTAAGCTCCGTCTTTTGGACTTGGAGAACGTACCGATCCCAGACAATGCACCGCCTGTCCCGAAGCCACCTAGCAACTACAACTTCTGCTATGACTTCAGCCAGGCTGAGCAGTAGTGTGTGTGTGTGTGTGTGTGTGTGTGTGTGTATGTATGTGTGCGCGTGTGCGTGCGTACGCGCATGCATAGTGAGATCTGACCTGTGCATCCATGCACTAATTTCCACCACACTGGTATCCAACCAAGACATTTGATTTACTATACCACTTGATAACTGAGGTCTTTCAATGGCGCATACCCAGGAAAACGAAAACACATCTCCACTTACATTAGGACATATTCGGTGATCGTCACCAGTGAACAACAACAAAAGGTCAGTTTTTTTTTTTAACAAACACATTGACCATACCCTGATAATAAAGAATAAAACTTAGGGGGGGTGGGGGGTGTGTGTCTCCCCCCCCTTTTTTTGTTGTTGTTGAGGTTTTGATATCATTCTGTGGCTTCAGTTGTGTTCCCTATGTATTCAAATCCGAAAATTCAAATTTTGGTCGAAGTACATCTGTTTTAGCATCAATATGCTATTTTCCCAAGCCTTTCTATATCCTATGTGACCTGACATAGGGTTCTGCACTTTCTTTTAACACTTTTGTCACTCTCCATGCTTACACTCTGTGAATTGCATGTGTGTGTGTGTGTGGGGGAGGGGAGGGTCGGGCATCAACGCTAACCCGCGTCACTGCTTATGGCCAATGGCTGATTGGGCATTTCCATTTGAACAACCCGGAAAAGATGTCTTGATGCATGCTCAATAATCCAGGTAATAAAATCAAAGAATGTTGAATCCGTTCATCTGGATAAAACGTTTATGTTGTGTTATAAATGTTGCATTCAGATGAATTGATTCTATCTTCTTTGATTTAACCCGGAAAAGAACGCTGATGATATTGCCCTTTAATTACAGCTGAATACAAAATCCTTTATAGCTGGAGACCGTATTTCCCCGGATTATAAATTGCTGGTTTTTTACTCGTCTGGCTGGTCCCTACGCCTTATACACTGTAATTTTGTCGGACAAATACACTGCATTTCAACTAAGGCCACTAAATGGCACTGTTTAATTTTGTGACTCAATTATAAAATACTGTACCACGATATAAATGCAACTTATACACCGAAGCGAGTTATATGTTTTTTCCTTGCAGCAATGCATTTTTTTTGCCAAGATCACAAAGGCCACATATATGTCGTGTTGCATTCCTCCATAACCACTTAATCATTCCGTTTCCTACCATCACTCTTATGTTCTAATGGGAGCTCTTGTAGCAGCAGGTCCTAAGACTTGGAAAACTGTGAGACTTTTATCATACAATACAACAGCTATTGACAAATAGTTGTACTTTAAGGCCGTTGTATAACCATTTTGAAATTGCCAAATACATATTTATATGCAATATATATGTACCATTCCTATGTGCATATTAATTGGTGTGGCTGTTTGAGGCTTGGTGCTTTAATTCATTAACTAAGTTTGTCTCATGCTAGAAAGGTCAGTTGCATCATGTCAATACTAAATCATGAGGCTACAGCCACTTCTGATCTTTTTTTTTTGCATTTTATGTTGGCCTGTTCAGTTGTGATTTTCTCATGTTAATGTCTATCAATCAGGTACCCAATTAAGCTTCATCACAGTTAGGCATTGGTATGATGTGGTACAAAACAGTCTGGCAACTGCCTACACATTAAGTTGAAAAGTGTTCGCTGTATGGAACCCTATGGCTTAATAGTGAGAGTTTGCTCTTATGCATAAATGTTTTTATGCATGCTCAATAATCCAGGTAAGAACCTTCTTGATTATGCATAAATGTTTCCAAATGTCTGAAATCAAATCTGTCAGGAATGCTTTTTTTTTTTTTGAGGTACTTGGACAAATAATCTTTTGAAAGTGAATAATGCAGACCTGCATTATGTACAAATCTGACAATTCTTGTTTTACTGTAAAACAGTAGGACCATTAACAGGAAACAAACTGTGCCACATTTGGCATAGTAAATTAATGCTTGTGCTTAGAACTTTTAGAGTAACAGGACTATTTAATAAGTTTTATATTCTATCAACAATCATCACTGTAAATTTGTCATGCATGCTATCTTTTGTCAATGATTCTTTGACAACGCCGCCTAGACTAGGATCAAATCGTGAAATCAATTACAAAATGTTCAACTGTTCTCAGAAATTTCACTGACATGGTAATATGGAGCCTATTCTTGCACTCCAAATGTGGTTGATACCAATTTTGCACTTGATATCCAAAGCAAATCTATTTTGACTACTACATTTATGTACATACACCTGTCTTAATTAGTACAGCCATGATCCTTCACTGCAATTCAGTCCTCAAGACACAGCAAGCTTTGTCAATGTCCACTTCAGAATATGCAATTTGCTACCCAGATGGGTTATTTCACATGAATAAAGACAGTTTGATATATAAAGCATACTGAGGCCATGTGTAATTGTTTGTTTACAAGCTTAAGCGGGAGTATAAAACCAAATCTTAATTTCTTGATACAATATAATTTATATTTGACCCTTTTACAATATTTATTAGTGTTTTTACATTTTAAAGTTTTCCCTCTTTCATAGTGGATCATAAAGTTTAACAACAGTACAAAATTTATTAAAAACCTATTTAATGTACATAGCAAGTAGTATTTTCTCTACATAAGTTACAGTGCTTGGCCAAGTCTGCTTATCAAAATATAAAACGAGGGATTTTCCTCTATGGAATCAGTATTAAAATCCTTTAGTCAGTTTGGACGGTATCAACAGCTATAGTGGGCATGCATTAACCAGTGATATGTAGCAAGGGAAACATGTTTTGATATCGTGTTCGCCCATCGCAAAATGTTGCTTTTCCTTGTACCATTTGAATGTGTAGGATTTTATTAGTCCACCATTCATCCAGAACAGATGCCATTACTTGGTGTTTTGCCGATGGTGCTGAAAAAAAGTACATGGTGCTGAACATTTCTGGTCACTAAGACAACCCTTAAATTCTTTTGGCTTTATTTTTGAGGTTGTCCGCAGGTCACAAAAAGTTCAATTCAAAACCTTTTTAAGACCTATTTTTATTTTTGCTTGAAGTTATAGATTCTACTGGGGTAGATGCTCTACCCACAGGAGGAAACCCTTTAGAAAATAAGTGCTGATGCTGAACTACTGATGCTACATGGTGGTAATTTCCCACAGTGGATACAACTGTAAACTGACAACGCAGAAATGTTTTTGGGGAAAATAAGTAGATGTGCAAATTGCTGATGTGTAGGTAAAACTCAAGTAGCGGGTTTTGGTCAATTGTTCACAAACAGCCAGACAAACATTCAGAGTGTAAGTGTGAGGTCAGCCCCACCTACAAACCGGCAGTGGATATTTTCAAGGAACGGTAGCTGGGACTGGAGGAAGTCTACAGTTGTTATGTTGATGTCTTTGCACATTGAGATGTCCAGCGTTCTGAGCCTCTTGCAGTGCTGCACCAGGAGGGATAGAGATCTGGCGGTGGTTGGGACACAGAGTTAGCCTTTATCTTTCTGTAATGTCCATCAAATGCATGTACCTGTTTCTGTGCGATATGTGCATGGGGACAGTTGTGTGCACATGCCCACAGCCACACAAAAATACATTTATAGAGATAAATGTGATGCTCACCTGTCGGTAATGTTATCACAACAGGATAGGTAGAGATACTGCAGTCTGTGGAGATATGGTACAGCCTTTGCCACTCCATTGTCACTGACGCGAGGGCAGTGGCTGAGCGCGAGGCTGGTGAGGCTACGACAATGCCACGCAACCGATGCCAAGCTGGCATCTGTGATTTCCGGCAGCATGGAGAGAGAGAGGCGTTGGAGGTCTGGGTAATGTAATACCTGGTGGAAGATGGAGGAGAGAAATAAACTATGTAATGACTCAGAATCGTATTGGTGCCATCCATAAAATACCGAACATCAAGTTTATATTGCAACCCACTGAAAGTGTGTAAAACATGTTTCAAGTCATATTTATCTATGAGTAATAAAAACACCAATATAGCCTCTAAATTACAAGCCTATCTTCAGACAAATTTTGTGTGGTCCCAGTTCTATATGTGACACTAGAAATAATCTGATTGAAGAAAATAAGCCTTATGCACCAAGCATCCGTATGCACAGATCTGGATGTAAAGTGTGTAAGAAATCTTGTTGCATTTTCTGTTGTTTTAGATTTCTTTGCAGATAAGACCAAAATTTGAGAGTGGCATGTCATGGGGGTGTCCGGGTAGCGTAGCGGTCTATTCCGTTTCCTACCAACGCGGTGATCTCCGGTTCGAATCTCTGTGTTACCGCCGACTTGGTTGGGCGTCCCTACAGACACAATTGGCCGTGTCTGTGGGTGGGAAGCCAGATGTGGGTATGTGTCCTGGTCACTGCACTAGCGCCTCCTCTGGTCGGTCGGGGTGCCTGTTTGGGGGGGAGGGGGAATAGCGTGATCCTCCCACACGCCATGTCCCCCTGGTGCAACTCCTCACTGTCAGGTGAAAAGCAGCTGGCGACTCCACATGTATCGGAGAAGGAATGTGGTAGTCTGCAGCCCTCCCCGGATCAGCAGAGGGAGTAGAGCAGCGACCTGGACGGCTCGGAAGAGCGGGGTTGTTGGGGGCTGCTTGTAGGGTCTCCCAAGGCAAATTGGTCCCAGGGGAGGGACCAGACTAAGCGATTCCCAAGTGTAAATACACCAGTAGAGCTACAGCACCTTGCCCGGAATGGGGAAACTGGGGCCCCCTCCTGGAGCCAGACCTGGGAAGGGAGCTCACCGGCAAGCATCTGATAGCCGGCCCATGGCCCATGGGGCCCCGTTGGGCCCCCCCTTGAAAAAACACCATGGAGCCTCCACCCCGTGGACCCACCACACACAGGGATTAGCATTGGGTTAGGGTGCTGACTTCTGGCCAACAGCTGTTTAGATTCCTTAAAATCCTTTTTTAAAACGATGCGATTTTTAAAAAAAAATCAACTCTCTATGTGGTCTTGTTGAGGTGTTAACTATGCAAGAGTTGAAAGACAAACATTCAAGGCACATGAGGAAAAGAACAAATTTGGGTTGCCAATAACGCTTCGTGACTCCGACATCGATTTCTCTTGTATAATAATCGAAAAAACAAGGCATCCGGGTGGCGTGGCGGTCTGTTCCGTTGCCTATCAACATGGGGATCGGCGGTTTGAATCCCTGTGTTGCCTCCTGCTTGGTCGGGCATCCCTATAGACACAAATGGCTGTGTCTGTGGGTGGGAAGCCGGATGTGTGTATGTGTCCTGGTCGCTGCAGTAGCGCCTCCTCTGGTCGGCTGGGGCGCCTGTTCAGGGGGGAGGGGGAACTGGGGGGAATAGCGTGATCCTCCCATGTGCTATGTCCCTCTGGCGAAACTCCTCACTGTCAGGTGAAAAGAAGGCATGTGGTAGTCTGCAGCAGTGACCGGGACGGCTCGGAATAGTGGGGTAATTGGCCAAGTACAATTGGGGAGAAAAAGGGGGGAAAATTAAAAAAAAAAGAAAAAGAACAGAAATTCAACTTTAATTTGAGAATGTTCTTGCATAGGGCTGAATGTCTGCAAGCCCTAAGTATACACCTTGCCACTATACCTTATTAGGTCCAGAATGTATGTTGTAGCTAAAGTGAGTGCAATAGATAAACAAAAAAAAAACTGAATCCCGCACATGTGTGTGCACACAACCTCCTTTACTCACCTGTGTGATACTGCTATCAGTGAGTTTGGAGCAGGCAGACAGGTCCAGTTCCTGCAGCCTACTGAGTGTTAGCAGTGAAGCCCCTCCCTGCTCTCTGAACAGGCTCAGGTCCTCCTCTGTCACCAGCTTGGGTCGCTCCTGGAATGGCGTGCTAGGAGGCCAGAAGAAGCCCATGTTGCCAAAGGTTCTTGTAAAACTGGGACCTTTGTCCTCCGATAGGGAAGAGAAAGGTGGATGGATTGTCAGTCATGATTTGGACTGTGACACGTAATAAAAACTACCAATAACAAAACAACTAACTTAGCTTAGATAGGTGACTAGATATGATTCTAGGTCAGAGGACAGAAGAATATGGTGGTACTGCTGCATGTGTGGCTCCCTTGGCTTTATCTGCTTTCCAAATTAAAAGTTTAGATTTTTTTTCTGCGGGTGAAGGCTCCCACCTTGCACAAGCATTTCTTTTCCACAGCATTCAGTTCTCATGTAGCATAAGAATATAAGTCACATGAGTTACAGGGAACACGTTTGTTCATTTGAATACAGTTGCACATCAGTAGACCAGGCAGCTCTCCAGCGGGTCGTCAAGGCGGCCCAGCACATAGACATTTATCACAAACGCCACCTTCGAAGGGGTCTCAGCATCAGCAGAGATCCCACCCACCCATCCATGGACTTTTCTCCTCCCTGCACTCTGAGAGACGCTACAGGAGCCTCAGAGCCTGCACTACCAGGCTCAAAAACAGCTTTTTTCCCCAAGCTGTTACCCACCTGAACCTGGCTACCCACTGAATGTCTGTAAATATGTTTATACCCGTGCTTTTTTTTCTTCTTATCATTAGCTTTTAGTCTTCATCTGTATACATCTTATACTATGTTTGCTGTTTTTCTATGTCTGTCTTGCACTTTTTGGCGAAGCCGCAGCCCTCATTTCATTTTTAAGATGTGCCTGCACATTGTTTTAATGACAATACATTGAATTGAATTACAGAAGACTTCCTTAACAACAACACAAACTTGTGAAGAAGATCAGATCTTTCACATTAGAGCAAAGTGGAAGAATTAGTGTCTTTAGCGTCTTGCTCAAGGGCACTTCAATAGGAGACATTGCTGTTTGTTAATTAAGTAACTCTGTATATTGCAGAGATCAAACCTGCATCTTCAGTTCAGTTCAGTTAAAGCCCTGGGTGTCTGTCCATCCGCTAGGCCAACCTCCTTTACCCCCCCCCCCATTTGCTTTCCCCTTCTTCCTCTCTGGTTTTCTCATTTCGTCCTCTCTAACCTCTGCTTCTCTTTCACTCTGCTTCAATATTCTACTCCTCTATCTGTTCCGTTTTTCCCCTTTTTATTGCCACTTTACTGTGTTGAAAGTAAACCTCTTCTCTACCTTGTACTCTCTCGTCACATCTCCCCAAGTTAAAAACATCTTATCAAAAAGCTCTCACAATCAGAGACTTTTTTTTATGGCAGCTGTTTCCCCCCCCCCTTTCTTATGGTTACTGGTGATCTCTCTTCGAGTACTGCAGTCATAACATGGCTCTCACCATCTCCTGGGCAGGTTCATACTCCATCGTTGGCTCCTCCATTCCCAGCATACCCCAGTCCGTGATTTCCTTGCACCCGCCAAGCCGCAGCACCACCAGCCCTTGCAGGTAGGTGGCAATAGTGCGCAGAGATAGGTCGGTCAGGTAGACACAGGAGGTGAGGTCCAACTCGCAAAGTGTTGAGCCAAGAAGTTGGGCGAGAGAGAATATCGCTAAATCCTGGAGGGAGAGGGGGAGGATAGAGTGTGTTTGTTGGGGTGTGTATATAAAGAGGTGTAAGACCTGGCATAGTAACAGAGACAATTATGATAGTGATGTTTTTTCTTCTGTACACTAGATTTCTTTTGTCTTTCTCTCTCAGGCACATGCAAACAGACACATGCACATACAGACACAAACACACTGACCCTTATGTATGTGCAGCTCTTCAAGCTGAGCTTGTTTAGCTTTGTTTTGGCAGTATCCCTTCCCATCAGGCCTTTCACCATTTCTGTCCCACTGACATGCGGACATTCAGATAGGTCCAGACTCCTCAGTGACGACACGGATATCAGGTCTGCCAGGCCTGCAGACGGCATGCAACTTACATCAAAACACAACACATTCAGGAGGGTAATATGCTTTCAAAGTGAATCTTTGCACAGGGTGTCACAAAACAAGACAATTCACAAGATTTGAAAAAAATTCTCTTGACTCAAATCCTCTATTTATAGAGTTCCCTCAGTTCTGTGACCCTACAATGTTGCATCTATATCAGAAGAGTATATGAGAAAAATTGAATATTCCTCAGTTTCTCATGATACACCATTCATTTAGGTAGTATTAGTATGATCAGTATTAGAAATAGTAGTAGCAGCAAAGGTACTATTCATAAAAAAGTAGTAGCAAAAGGAGTAGTGTTTGAAACAAACAGTACAGTCAAAGATAAGCAGACTTTACTCATCTAATTAACTATAGGAATTTATTATTGCTTTTTGCGGGTGAAACAACCAAATTAAAAAAAAAAAAAATCAGCAGAATAAATCAAGCACCCTTTTCTGTGACCCTCCAGTCCCGGGAAAGAGAGAGGTGTTTGAGTCCCTTCAGGCCCTTTGTTATGGCATGTACTGATCTGCTGGTCAGCTCGGTACAGGCACTGAGGTCCAGTCTCTGCAGACTAGGCTGGTGCTTCACCAGAACCTCGACTGAGTAGTCAGTCAGCTCCTTACAACCCTGCAATCGCAGCTCCTCCAGGACCAGGCCAGGAACCTGGGAAAGAAAAAAAAAAGAAAAAGAAAAAACTGATTAAAATTACAAAAAAATGAAGCAAACGTTTAAATCTGCTCTGAATATGCATGAAAATCTCATCTATTCTTTGTATCAACATGTGATCTATATCTGGATACATCATATGGATAATGAACAACGGAATCATGAATGTTGCATTTACACAGGATATTTATATGCATTCTGGTTGCCTCCATTGTTTCCACATTGTGAATGGATTTCTTTCTTGGTGTGCACTCGGCAAAAGAAAAAGGGAGGTTGGAAATGTGTCAGGTCTGTCTTAGCCATCAAAAACAATAATTGAACAAAATATGAAATAATTTTGATATGTTTTTATTTTCTTTTGGATAACAGTTGTTTTAAAAACACGTATATCATAGAAAAATAACTGCTTTGTAAGTTACAACAACCACCCATTTACTGCTGTGGAAGTGGTTCATGCCAAATTTCAGTCAGTTTGAGTTGCACAGCAACCTTTAAAATGAGCCACAATACCTTGAACTAATGGTTGCTTAGATGTTGTTTTTACTTCCTGGGCAGTGCTTTCTTAACAATGTGAGCATGCTGTATGGATTGTATTTCCAATTTGAAGAGTGATGCATGCTGTGTGCATTTACAACCTTATACCTTGCATTAACATGCACCTTTCCACATCCTTATAACAGGGTATGTATTGGATAATTCTAGGTGTATTGGAGTATTTCTAAGATCTTTTTTTAAAGGGGTGCACACAGAGGCCATAATTCATTGGGAGGGGTCAACTTGATGTCATTTATGGAGATGAGTACACTAGAACAAATAAATATAAATCACAGTGGTGAAAATATTTTTGACACTTTGGCTCATTACTTTTTAAGCACTGTACTATATCTTCCCGACAGGTAAATGTAGCAGCCAAGAAAAGGTTCAGCAATAGAGGTAAGTATTAGGTAGGCGTAAGGGTTTAGGCTTAAAATTTTTTGATTCTGCTGCAGAAGATTTAGAAAAACTCAACAAATTCTAACAAAAATAAACAAAATCATATGACTTGTTAATGCAGAAATTAAGACCTCATGAATTCAAATTTGAGACAATTTAATGACTTTTAAGACATATTTGTAAAATTGATTTTAAGACTTTTCAAAGAACCATAGACACCCTGTTATAAGATGCTGGCATACAGATGGCATGCTAATAGTAGGTTCAAATGGTGTCAAAAGAACACATCTCTGTTTCGTAATGGATTAAATTAATTGGCTCAAAAAAAAAAACGGAACAAGGGGCACCCGGCACCTCCAGAGTCAAATGGTTACAGTGCATAACACATGGCCACACGGTCACAACCGTTGTCGGTTTGATCCCAGCCGAAGATTGGTTGCATGTAATACCCTTCTCTCGCTCACTCCCATTTCCTATCTGCCTTTTTTTTTGTGGATTTTTCTCCCTTTTCTCCCCAATTGTACTTGGCCAATTACCCCACTCTTCCAAGCCGTCCTGGTCGCTGCTTCACCCCCTCTGCCCATCTGGGGAGGGCTGCAGACTACCACATGCTTCCTCCGATACATGTGGAGTCGCCAGCTGTTTCTTTTCACTTGACAGTGAGGACTTTCGCCAGGGGGGCGTAGTGCGTGGGAGGATCACGCTATTCCCCCCAGTTCCCCCTCCCCCTGAACAGACGCCCCGACTGACCAGAGGAGGCATTAGTGCAGCGACCAGGACACATACCCACATCTGGTCAATTGTGTCTGTAGGGATGCCTGACCAAGCCAGAGGTAACACAGGGATTCGAACCGGCGATCCCCGCGTTGGTAAGCAACAGAATAGATAATAACGCTAATAATAACGCTACCCAGACGCCCCTCCTGTCTGCCTTTCACTGTTAAATAAAGGTGAAAATACCCCAAAAAAATAAAATAAAATAAAAAAACAAACTGAAATGAATTAGTAAATTGAGACTTAAGTAAAACTAGCTATTTTGGCATTTCATTCCATTTATTGTGGGGCTCCCTGTACCTTTACTATACCTGTCATGTTAAGCACATTTAAAAAGAAAGAGGTTTCAAGTGCATTTCTAAAGGTGATGGAAGCAGAATCTGATGTTGCAGTGTCCCATACCTTTGCAACTGTGCGTAGTGACTCAGGGGTGATGGATGTCCTGCTGAGGTCCAACGCAACGAGGGTGGGTGTCTGCTCCATCAAAAACCTGTGCAGGTTTCTGAGTGACAGTAAGGCTGATGAGTCCTGGCCCACTCCCACCGGACACCCTTGATATGGGTCGAACTCAAAAGCAATATGGCAGCCAGCCAGTGAGACCCGGTGGAGACTGGG
This sequence comes from Lampris incognitus, assembly GCF_029633865.1. Classification (NCBI taxonomy): domain Eukaryota; kingdom Metazoa; phylum Chordata; class Actinopteri; order Lampriformes; family Lampridae; genus Lampris; species Lampris incognitus. The sequence goes on from NC_079216.1 coordinate 41,801,570, forward strand.
GGTGCAGCCAGTGAGCCTGTTGAAGGTGAGGTCTGAGAGGTAGCGCAGATTAGACAAGTCCAACTCCTCCAGACCAGACAAGGCCAACCTCACCTGGAAAAAGACAGGACTCTATAAGGACGGACTATACTCCAAAATGGGACAATAACCACAGCTGGAATAAACCTATGACACTAAAAACACAGTAACCAAAATAAAAGTTTATGGATAAGAACAGCTTGAAGTACTAACATTGACATTCATCTGCAGTAGAACATGTACATGAGTCAAATTAGAACATTTCAACAGGAGGTAGAAGCCCCCCCCCCCCCAAAAAAAACACCCTTGTTTTCATAATTATACTCATTGCAATCATCATCACCATCATCCTCAAGTATACAGAAAACTAGCGATATGGAGAACAAGTAACTGCCAACACAAAAAATGCAGTTCAGATAGCGATTGAGAGATGAGTTGGGGGAGGAAGGAAGACATAGTGTGCATATTAGAATTGTGTAGAGTATTTGTGGTACATATTAGTATAATGTTTGTGTATTAGTGTCTAACTAAATTAGAAATTTTTGCTGTTGGTTTATCAACAGTGACACACAGATTCAACATTAAAAGGTAGACACAAGGCACAAAAGAAATGATAGTCAGGATGTTGAGTAATGCTGTCAAGCACAGCTACCCTGAGTCATATTGAAACAGGGACAATGGCCAAAGAAGGGAAACTTTCGTACATTGTCTGAATATCTGTCCAGTGTTGACTACTTGTAAAAACTACCTGCTTTCTATGCTCCTCCCTTGAGAGAAAAGCTCCAGACATAAAAAGGCTGTCAAGGCCCCTGAGGTCCAGTCTGCGGAGAGAGGTGAGATGGGGAAGGAGGGCCAGCAAAGAAGCCTCTGTTATGCTGCTACCAGGCAGGGCCAAGCTCTCTAATTTAGGGCCCAGACATAGACCCACCTGAGGGGAAGGAGGAAAAGGGAAAGGAGGATGAGAAAGAAAAAAGATTCCAGGTTCAATTCAAGATTAAATAATTCATTGCCATATCAACTTTACAGTTGATTTGGAATTTGTTTCAGTGTGCTTAACAGTAAACATAACCACACAATATATACAAGGAATGTCCACAAAAACATACTGTTACAATTATAATTCAGTTAATGCAACCATATGTATGTATGTAAAGACAGTAGGTTGTATTTTACCATTAGATTCAAGTAACTTCTTGACAAAAATCCATGTGTGATTTGATGTAAGCCTTGTCAACTCAAACTGACCATATGGCTAATTGTTTGGTTAATGGCTACCAAACAATTTGGTTGATGGCACTGATAAGCTCGAGACTGGCTCAGTGCATAGTATTATCATATGGGAAGTGAATTCTGGTAAAAGGAACTTTCACAGCACAAATTCATATACTACATTACAAGAGTAATGATGTTAATGTCTTTTAATGAGCTATGTAGTGACATTAATGAGCCGTGAAGGAGGAGGCTGGCAAGATGGCGGACTGAGCGGGTGTACTTGCTAGAGCGTAGGTTAAAGTTCCTCAATAGTATTAAATAAGGATTTTTTTCCGCTCAAAGAAGTTTTGGATTACGAGTCTAAAAATGCCAAACAAAGGAAAAGAAGTGAAATATAGGAAAAAAGATAAAGATATGACAAAGAATACCGAAGCTAGCAACAAGGATGAGGGACCGGATGCATTTCTACTTCATGACTACGTGATGGAGGCTACTAATGCTGGGCCCGATGCATGAAGTGTCGACGAGCGAGAAGATTCTCCGTTAAACACACCATCTAAGGGCTCCCATTATCAGAAATGGGTAAGGCGAAATGAGGAATCTGCAATTGAGTCCATTCTGACTGCAATAAACACCCTGGTTACCAGATTTGATAAACAAGAAAAAAAGCTGGAAGATATCAATACTTAGATTAAGGAGAATAGTACAATGATTGGCAGCCTGGCAACAGCATTGGAATTCAATTCGGCGAAACTCAAAGAATGCAAAATTAAAGTAACTGCTTTAGAAGAGAAAGTGGTAGCTCTGGAAAAAGAAAACACCAGTCTTAAAGAAAGAGCGGACAAACATGAAAGGTATAGCAGGCGGTGGAATCTGAGAATAAAAGGCATGAAAGAAACGGTAAATGAAAACAAGGGAGGAGGTGATTAACCTAGTCAAGAAAGTTGCACCGCAATGGGCACAGAACATGGATGAGATGGTAGACACTGTTCATCGGGTGGGGAGAAAGCAGGAGAAGAAAACGCACCAGGTCATTATCCAATTTGTCAAACGTCAACACAGAGCTGGGATCTGGAGAATGATGAAGTAGTTGGAAATATGCAGGAAAGCGGGAGTTCGCTTTACTGAAGACTTAACCATGGCAGATAAACAGGCTAGAGAAGCTCTTTGGCCTCGGATACAAGAAGCGAGAAAGGCCAGGAAGAAAGCATACTATCGCGGACCCTTTGGATTCATTGATGGGCAACAGATCTAGTTGACAGAGTGAACATTGATATGTAATCTGACCTGTAAAGACATTAAATAAATGATGGAAGGGGATGGATTTTTTTTCCCAGAGGAACTTCTGAGTGGAGGATACATTTAAAGACTTTGGTTCTTTTCATTGTTCCTAACAAAGTGTTGTGAGGTTAAAATTTTTTTTATTTCATTCTATGTTTTCTCTAAAGTCAGAGATTTCTTTTTCATCGCTAAATGCAAGAGGTCTTAAGGATAATGTAAAATGCACGGCTACTTTTTGTTTTGTAAAGGTCTTAAAGCACACTGCATGTTTTTGCAAGAGACTCATTCATTTGAAGAGGATACTACATTTTGGAAGAACCAGTGGGGAGACCAAAATTCTTTTTTCTCATGGCAGTAATCGATCTGGGGGTGTGGCCATATGTTTTTATAGATTCACTGGGGAGGTAGTAACATTCAAAAATGATAAGGATGGTCAATGTATTGTTGTGGTTATAAATTTAGAGGGGTCATTTGCAATTTTGATTAATATCTACGGATATAATAATATTGGTCATTATTAGGAGCTCTTACAGAAATTATTGCTGAATATAAGCAAACTTATGGTATAGGATTTACTCTAATATGTGGAGATTTCAATATGGCACCAGATGAGTGGTTACATAGATGTCCATCTTTTCATAATGATTACCGTTACAACACTGTATTGAAGGAATTCATAAATGTCAGTTATTTTATTGATATTTGGAGAGAAAAACCCCATATAGGAGACAATTCTCTTGGATAAAACCCAATGGGAGATCAAGATCCAGAATAGATCTTTGGCTGGTGACTCCAGAAATCACAAATTCTGTGACTAACGTCGCAATGTTTGCTGCTCCATTGACATACCAATGTGTAATTGAAATAGCTCTGAAACCAGATAAAAATCATAAATGTAGAAAAAATTATTGGAAGTTCAATACTGATCTGTTAAATTTAGAAGAATATGTTACGGAAGTAAAAGCATTAATGGTGGAAATTAAAAGTGATACAGAAATAGATACTACAGGAAATGGGAATATTTTAAATATAAGGTCAGGACTCTATCAATTAAATTTAGTAAAACCAGATGTCAACAGCAAAGGGAAGATGAATATAAATTGGTTCAAGCAATTAATGAATGTTGTAAAACAATTGAGTTATCAGATGAAAACAAAGCAAAGATATTGAGTTTACAAGCCAGATTAGATAACTTGTTCATTCAAAGGGCACAAGGAGCTTATGTTAGATCCAGAGCTAAATGGATAGAACAAGGGGAGAAGAACACATCTTATTTTTTTGGACTGGAAAGGAGGAGACAAGAAAGAAATACAATAAATGTTTTGATGATCGATAATAGAGAATGTTCTGACACAAAGGTAATTTGTGTCACACGCAACCACTGTTGCACAGTGCAGTGCGTTGGTTCACCGAAATGCTTGCTGCTACTGGGGGTTGATTCAAATCTATCTCTGGATGATGGCGTACCACGTGAGTCATCAAGTTTGTAGTGTTTCCAAAATACTTCACCTTCACTTTGCAAAGCCTGGATATTGTTTTAGTCTTGTCAAGCTCCTTCTTCCGCTCGAGTTCATAAAATCCAAAGTATGTCCAAATTATTGCCTTCATTGCCAATGGGGCAGGTTGTATTTGCTTTTCGCTCAAGTACTCCTCCATTGCTCGCAGTCTCTCCATGACACACACTTCACTTCCGGCTTGCTCATGCTAAGGAGGTGCGTCTGGGCGGAAACCGCGCGGTGTCATAGCGCTATCTATAGGATTTAGTGAGCTAACTCATGTCAGGGAAAAATGGAAACCAGCGTTGTCGCGAGACTGAAAAATATGAATCGATTCTTGGAATCTATGAATCGATTCTCAATAGGCAGAGATAGAATCGCGATTCTTATGTGAATAAATTTTTTTGCACACCCCTACTGATCAAAAACATACTACTGCATGACCCGAAAATTACAAAGCAACAATGCACCTCCAGAAGCAGGGTCCTGGACAAACTGAACCCATCTACTTGGCTGATGATTAGACTACAACATGACTTTCGGCTCAGACCTCTAATCAAATCCAGAGAGGAAGCAGAGGCTGGGAACCGGAATGTGACGTTTTTCTACACAAAGACAAAAACAGAAAGAGATCAGGCGACACAGATGGAAAGAGGGGAAAAAAGTAATGTAAGTTTAACTATGCTTTCATTGAATATTTCCACTTCCATACCATTAAACATGTCCCTTCCATCAGTTTACATTGGCATAAACTCAATATGGAAACACACACACACACACACATCAGAAAGAAATAACTCCTATACAGTGCATCCGGAAAATATTCACACCCCTTCACTTTCCCCACGTTTTGTTATGTTACAGCCTTACTCCAAAATGGATTAAATTCTTTTTTTTCCTCATCAATCCACACACAATACCCCATAATGACAAAGTGAAAAAGGTTTTGTAGAAATTTTTGCAAATTTATTAAAAATAAAAAACTGAAATATTGCATGTACATAAGTATTCACACCCTTTGCTATGACACTCAAAATTGAGCTCAGGTTCATCCTGTTTCCACTGATCATCCTTGAGATGTTTCTACATCTTGATTGGAGTCCACCTGTAGTAAATCCAATTGATTGGACATGATTTGGAAAGGCACACACCTGTCTATATAAGGTCCCACTGTTGACAGTGCATGTCAGAGCAGAAACCAAGCCATGAAGTCAAAGGAATTGTCAGTGGACCTCCGAGACAGGATTGTATCGAGGCACAGATCTGGGGAAGGGTACAAAAAAATTTCTACAGCTTTGAAGGTCCCGAAGAGCACAGTGGTCTCCATCATTCGTAAATGGAAAAAGTTTGGCTCCACCAGGACTCTTCCTAGAGCTGGCCGCCCAGCCAAACTGAGCAATCGGGGGAGAAGGGCCTTGGTCAGGGAGGTGACCAAGAACCCAATGGTCACTCTGACAGAGCTCCAGTGTTCTCTGTGGAGATGGAAGAACCTTCCAGAAGGACAACCATCTCTGCAGCACTCCATCAATCAAGCCTTTGTGGTAGAGTGGCCAGACGGAAGCTTCGGCTCAGTAAAAGGCACATGACAGCCCGCTTGGAGTTTGCCAGAAAGCACTTAAAGGACTCTCAGACCATGAGAAACAAGATTCTCTGGTCTGACGAAACCAAGATTGAACTCTTTGGCCTGAATGCCAAACGTCACGTCTAGAGGAAACCAGGCACCTCTCGTCACCTTGCTAATACCATCCCTACAGTGACGCATGGTGGTGGCAGCATCATGCTGTGGGGATGTTTTTCAGCGGCAGGAACTGGGAGACTAGTCAGGATTGAGGGAAAGATGATCGGAGCAAAGTACAGAGAGATCCTTGATGAAAACCTGCTCCAGAGCGCTCAGGACCTCAGACTGGGGCGAAGGTTTACCTTTCAACACGACAACGACCCTAAGCACACAGCCAAGACAATGAAGGAGTGGCTTCGGGACAAGTATGTGATTGTCCTTGAGTGGCCCAGCCAGAGCCCAGACTTGAACCCCATTGAACATCTCTGGAAAGACCTGAAAACAGCTGTGCAGCGACGTTCCCCATCTAACCTTACAGAGCTCGAGAGGATCTGCAGAGAAGAATGGGAGAAATACCCCAAATATAGGTGTGCCAGGCTTGTAGCTTCATACCCAAGAAGACTTGAGGCTGTAATTGCTGCCAAGGGTGCCTCAATCAAGTACTGAGTAAAGGGTGTGAATACTTAGGTACATGCAATATTTTAGTTTTTTATTGTTAATAAATTTGCAAAAATTTCTACAAAACCTTTTTTGCTTTGTCATTATGGGGTATTGTATATGTAGATTGATGAGGGGGAAAAAAAAGTAATTATGAGGCTGTAAAATAACAAAATGTGGGGAAAGTGAAGGGGTGTGAATACTTTCCGGATGCACTGTATTTTGCATATCGCACAACTATAGCTTCAAGATGATTACCTGGAAACGCAGGTCCTGGCTGGCATCATACCAATCACGGCAGACCAATGAAGCTTCCTTCCTATCTGAAGCATGGAGAAAACTCAGGATGTAAACGATGATCTGCAGCAATGGGAGTAAATACTAGTTAACACGAGACAATCCATTGTTCCCAGAAAGAATCCTGTTCTCTAGGGCTATGTACAAATTCAATTTATTGATCACTAACTAAGCAGTTACCACCGTACAGCACGGAAAGTCTAATGTCCATGACTCAGGCAACGACAATGAACAATGCGGTGTGAATGAAGTATTGATCTTTGACAGGATTAAACAAAGACAAAATTATTTAAATGTCACTTCATGCAACAACAAAAAAAGAAAGAAACGTGGCACCTGGTACCCAACGTAGACTTTAAGAGCAACACAAAAAGAATACAAGGGGGTGTGGGTAACGATCGTTTAACCATTAAGCAGACTACTGAAGACTGTGTATTTCTTGATGCCATGGTCAGAATGATGTGACGCGCAGCTTGTATGTAGACCACACAAAATACATAAATAAACGTGTCCAAAGGACTGTTCGCTGGTGTTAAACGAACGTCACAACCGCAGCTCAAATTCACCAGCATATGACTGGTGGATTATAATGGTTACCTTTTTACTACCGGTTGGAATGGACTTGGTCAGTAAATCCATTCCAACGCAAGTCCTTATTCAGCAACGCAAATCCAAGTTCGCTTACCGTGAAAAAATAAAAAATGTTACAAGGTACACAGCGAGTTGCTAAATCGTGAATGGTTACAGATTTTTCTTTATGCATTAGCTGACGCCTTCGATCACGTTGCAAGGCCCCCATCAGACAAACAAATGCAGAAAAGAAAACACAAGACACCAACCTAACTCAACTCACCTCGAGTGGTAGATCGGGTGTTGCCGTCGTAGTGTCATTCCAACCGGTATCATCCATGTTAGCAACTCTCGATTATATATGAAAAAGGTGTCTGGCTTTTCACAGGGATCACAAGTTATGCTAGTTGACTTTCTTAGTCCGCTCATTAGCTAGCAGCGACATAAAATAACGTGAAAATGCTGTTACGTGAGCTGCAGACATGAGTTGTGTTAGTAAAATAGCAGGTACCATACACTTCCTTGTTCGTAAAACATTTGTTAAAATACCATGCACCTCGAAACTATTATAATGGTGTTCAAGTAGCATTAGCATTGGCTTGTGACAACCAGCCTATCATTGGCGCTATTTATCGATAGACCTTCTTAACGCTGTTGATCTGTCCGATCAGCTGACCAGTGTCCAACGTCAACATAGGAAAACCGTAAAGACTTGTGGGAGCCGTAGTCCCCCCCCCCGTTCAACCCCAGACGTAGAAATCGTTTGGGGGGGGGGGGGGGGTCCAGATCGTTGTATTTTTCTGTCGAACCTACACTAGTATAGATGATTTAAAGCTGGAATTTGTGATTTTACCAATCTGTCCATCCCAATGGCAGCGAGAACTACAAACAAGTTGTGGCAACCATTGTTGCAAGTGTAGGTGCATATAAATAACAGAGTCGGGCTCTGTCGCTTAGTAACATGTATTCACCGGCTGTGCCCGTAACGCAACTGAGGCATGTTACACAGGGCAAGTATACATCAATCAGTGCCCCCAGGGGGGGTTGTTGGCTGCATAACATTACCCTACAACAACCATTGTCGCTTGTCAACAGTAAACGGCTCCCACCCATATAAAAAAAGGCATCCTCAGACCTAATGTATTATAAACTACACCAGACTATTTGAGAAGATCGTTTCATCTGTAACACTGATTGTAGAACTGGTAGATTCCATGTCCTACAGAAGGATCGGCACATTTGTCATCACGTTTCAATCCTTTTTTTCCCTGTTTTAGTGGAAACTTGTTTGCCGCTGTAGCGGTGTGTGTCCTACCCGGATTCCAACAGCGGTGTAGGGGGAGCGTCTCCAAACATGGGACATGGTAAAGATTCCAGTTAGCAGTATTTAACCGGAGTCCATGGTCCAGATGGATACATAACTTTCGATTTATAAAGAGAAAATTCCGGATTTCCTCTTTGAGATCTCTGAAGTTTACAAACCACCTTATTTTCCACCAAGTATCCGCAAGAGTTGTGATATCTGTTCGGATAACTTCAAAAACTTCATTCCCTAGTGACGATAACGCAGAAATTTGCATTTCTGAGAGAATTTTTTTGTTTCAGTTTGACTCAACTATAAGTTAAAGCAGCATATCTAATTAATGAGCTAAACCTCATTACTTTGTGGAAAAGGAGCAGGGGCGATGTTGGGCAGTCATAAAGCTGGAATGAAATATATTTCAAACATTTATTTATACAAAATTCTACAAAATTCACAAGACAGGGCTACAGAGATATAACAGCGGTAATAAAAAGCAGGATCATTCACTTTTTTTAAACAAACATTTCTAGATTGTCCATTGTCCTCTTATCACCCTCTTTCAATCACACACACACACACATGCACACACACGTACGCGAAACAATCACATCAACATTCGTACTCCTTTCTACACAATGCCTGGCAGTATGAGTAGCTGGTTGAAATAGCCCATTTTCTTGGGCTGCAACTGTGAAATATAGAAATTCAGAAATGGTAATCTCTACAAATTATTATTGGATATTAATATGAACACATTTGAAAAAACAAAAATGCCATTCTGTAATTTTGCAATACATACACAGGGTATATTGTGAAGCAATACAATACGTTTACATAACGTGAAAATTAAAATTTATCTAGTATGATCAAAAAGCAAATGTATTTACATTAATGTACAAAGCATATCCGCCATAACAAGACATTTATAGACAAAAACATGCAATTCACTTGTAAATTTACGTTTTCCCCTAAAACGACGGAATGAAATATATTAATGAATGGATGTTTCGGTCTGATGATTATAGGTCTATGTATTCTTAACAGTGAAATGCGATCTTTACATTAAAGGTTAAGATTCACGATTGAGGTAAATAGATACTAAGATTAAGTGGAGCTGCCTGCTATATACATTCATGATTCCCACTACCATTAAAAGAAGACTTGACAATTTGCAATCAGTGGTCATGGATATGCTCTAACGGTGAGCTGTCAGTCTAGCTATATAACAAATGTTTATATACAATATACTTTAACTATTATTAGGACATTTTGCAAAGCAGTCGGACCTGCAGATTCTATATCTCATAGTACACACAACACCTTTCACCCTGCAATATGTCTCACATCGGACGCACACGCATATACAATGGATGGACACAGGCACACGCAAACCATTAATTGTTTGTAGAGCATTTTTGAAAACTTGAAAAAAGTAAAATGTGAATCAGCGGACGTTGCCATTATCTGGTTTTAAATGAATTAACAATCCCTTCGCCGCAGGTTATAAAATGACCGTATGGACTTTTAACACTACATACACCATATGACGACTTCTAAATGCCAAGTGTTAGACTATTAACTTATCCTGCCATCAATATCCAAAATATTATCTTAATTTAAGACAGAATCAGGCAGGCAACAGAAAAAGTATCAACTGAGTTAATGTATGAAAAGTGCGTACTGGCATATGGTTGCAGGCGCCTATTGTTGCAAAGGATGCACAATACATGGAAAACATACTCATCACAGTTCAAAAGAGGTGAATGACAAACATAAGGCAAATCATGTCTTCAGTTTTGCAAAATAACATGTAAACATTTAGCAAACAACAACAGCAAAAGCATTTTCTCATTTTGAAAGTATAGAATTTAACATTTAGGGGTGTCCGGGTAGCATGGCAGTCTATTCCATTGCCTACCAACACGGGGACCGCTGGTTCGAATCTTCGCGTTACCTCCGGCTTGGTCGGGCATCCCTACAGACACAATTGACCGTGTCTGCGGGTGGGAAGCCAGATGTGGGTATGTGTTCTGGTCGCTACACTAGCGCCTCCTCTGGTTGGTTGGATGCCTGTTTCGGGGGGGAGGGGGAACTGGGGAGAATAGCGTGATCCTCCCAGGCTACGTCCCCCTGGCCAAACTCCTCACTGTCAGGTGAAAAGGAGCGGCTGGCGACTCCACATGTATCAGAGGAGGCATGTGGTAGTCTGCAGCCCTCCCCGGATTGGCAGAGGGGGTGGAGCAGCGACCGGGATGGCTTGGCTTGGAAGAGTGGGGTAATTGGCCAGAAACAATTGGGGAGAAAAGGTATGGGGGGGGATCAACAAAAAAGAAAGAAAGAGAGAATTTAACATTTAGATAGTACTGAAGAAATCAGTTACTGATATGGCTTAATCATTCCAAACCATGCAGTATTCACACGCTTCTGCTCCACTTGCTCCACTATAGTTAGAATCATTTCAGATACTGATGAATCGTGGATCTGATGCAGCTAATGTGAAATGGTCTGAAACCCTGAAAGGGTAATCAGGCAAAGGAATGGCTTGCTCCTACACAGATTAACAAAACCAGATTAACAACAATCGACACAATGCTTTGGGATTAATAGGGGAATGGAGGTCTGCAATATATGTGACCTCATCAACAGATTATGTGCATCAGAAAGGAAGTATGTCATCATTGTAAAATTATGCATGCTCTTCCCTTTGCTGAGACACTTTAGCATAAAGATACATACGGAAAAGAGGTGTCTGGCCACAGGGGCAATAAAAATATTATTTGTTACATCTTGCAAAATCTAGAAGTGTATTAGCAACACATAAATTCCAATCAACCTGCACCCCTAAAGAGTCATGCAGGCACTGTAAGAGGGCTAGTGATGGTGATTGCAATGTGGCAATAAATGGCTGACCACTGCAAGATTTAGTTCAGTTATGACTAGTAAATCCTTGCTAAGCAATCAAATCCAAATTTAGAAGATCTTGATGAAAATACACCACTGTTACTCTTTTTAACATCATGCATCCATCAGAAATAAATGGCTAGAATGTTTTTAAACAATTAATCCAAGAGATTTGCATTTAAACATACAGTGTTGAGTCCCTCCCTGTCTTTGTAGATACAGCCCTTGAAAATAATGTTTTCATTCACTGGCTTTGGGTATATATTAGTGATAAAGAGCAGACCTGTGTGAGATTCCAGTTAAAATTGTGACAAATATAGCACAGCAGGTAAAGTGTCCCGAGTCTAAGCTTTGAGTTTTTAGTGCCGCTCTTCTTTTTTCTAATTTTTTCATCCCCTTTTCTTTGACGTTCACTGTCAACCTGAAATGGTCATCAAAGTTGACTTTTCTTCCTCCTCTCCACTGTCACTACAGTCTCACCTCCTTCCTCTCCTTTATCTTCCCTCCCATTAGCGTCTTCTCTCCTTCATTCATTCCCTCTCACCCTCTACAGAGTCACTGCTACTTTTTCTTTTCTTTCCTCTTCCGCCCTGCTTTCCCTTCCTCCCCCTTGCCTTCCTCCATGCCTTGGTCCATGGCAGCTGTTTCCTCTCTGTCACTGTAGCAACGGGATGCAGAGTGAAGTACTGCTGAGTTGGCTGAGGTGGGTGTGAAGGAGGCTGTGTCTGCTTCTTTGTCTGGTCCAGAGCTGGAGTTTGGAGAGGCAAGGAGGAGGGAGGACGAGATCGAGGGCTGGGAGAGGAGGGAGATATACAGACAATTGGGGTTACAATTACATCATCTTGTCTCAGTCTAGAGGTTTTACAAGGTATTGTGTATTATCTATACAGTATGTTTCTGTTCTGTGGGTGTCAGTGATCAAGTGTGACATCACCCTTAAGAATAAAACAGCCAGTACACAAGAGATGGTGAAGGAATAGGAAAGATAAAGAGGGGGAAAGAGAAACTGAGACAGAGAAAGAAAGGGAGTGAAGGATAGAGTTTCTATACATATACCACTCAGGAAGGTGGGTTCCGTATACAGTATACATCCATAGCCATACATTTTCGTATTTATACAGTAAATGCATCTAAAGTTCTCTGGAATATCCATGCTTGTGACTGTGGATCTAAAAGGTCCTCAACCTCAACCTCTCTGGAATCACAGTATAACAGAGGTCTACATGTTAAAAACAGTTCTTAAACAGAATCAATATGTTATATACCTATACTTCCCAACATACACTACCGTTCAAAAGTTTGGGATCACCCAAACAATTTCATGTTTTCCATGAAAAGTCACACTTATTCACCACCATATGTTGTGAAATGAATAGAAAATAGAGTCAAGACATTGACAAGGTTAGAAATAATGATTTGTATTTGAAATAAGATTTTTTTTACATCAAACTTTGCTTTCGTCAAAGAATCCTCCATTTGCAGCAATTACAGCATTGCAGACCTTTGGCATTCTAGCTGTTAATTTGTTGAGGTAATCTGGAGAAATTGCACCCCACGCTTCCAGAAGCAGCTCCCACAAGTTGGATTGGTTGGATGGGCACTTCTTTGAGCAGATTGAGTTTCTGGAGCATCACATTTGTGGGGTGTGTACTACTCCCTTCAGAGGACAGCACAAACAGGCTCTAACAGGTACTATTTAATGAAGATGCCAGTTGGGGACCTGTGAGGCGTCTGTTTCTCAAACTAGAGACTCTAATGTACTTATCTTCTTGCTCAGTTGTGCAACGCGGCCTCCCACTTCTTTTTCTCCTCTGTGATTAGAGCCTGTTTGTGCTGTCCTCTGAAGGGAGTAGTACACACCGGTGTAGGAAATCTTCAATTTCTTAGCAATTTCTCGCATGGAATAGCCTTCATTTCTAAGAACAAGAATAGACTGTCGAGTTTCAGATGAAAGTTCTCTTTTTCTGGCCATTTTGAGCGTTTAATTGACCCCACAAATGTGATGCTCCAGAAACTCAATCTGCTCAAAGAAGTGCCCATCCAACCAATCCAACTTGTGGGAGCTGCTTCTGGAAGCGTGGGGTGCAATTTCTCCAGATTACCTCAACAAATTAACAGCTAGAATGCCAAAGGTCTGCAATGCTGTAATTGCTGCAAATGGAGGATTCTTTGACGAAAGCAAAGTTTGATGTAAAAAAAATCTTATTTCAAATACAAATCATTATTTCTAACCTTGTCAATGTCTTGACTCTATTTTCTATTCATTTCACAACATATGGTGGTGAATAAGTGTGACTTTTCATGGAAAACACAAAATTGTTTGGGTGATCCCAAACTTTTGAACGGTAGTGTATATCCTCTATTAACATGGGTGGGTAGTAATGTGTTACAAGTAACGCACATGAATAAAAAGGAAGTTTTTTTAGGGAACCAATACTTCTCCTGTTCCTTTTTAAACACTGTACTTTTTCTCTTTACTCAAGTATATTTTAGAGCCAGTAATTGACTTTTTACTTCACTACATTTGCCATTTATACCTTCGTTACAAGTAGTCTGCTCAAAATGCAGGGATTGAGTGTCAGGGAGGGGGAACAGCGTGCGAAGAACACCTGTACTGCAGATGCCAAGTTGCATAACAGTTACATAACAATCATAACAATCAAAACCAGTGATCTGGTGTAATAGCCATGGCCATTAACACATGCTATCCTCAGTGAACGTTAATAGCTACAGCTTACAGAGGAAGCTGGAAATTGAAGGTGTAGTGATGAATGTTATCAGCGCACAAGTTGGGTGTGAGATGGAAGAGAAAGAAGAATTCTGGAGTGAGTTGGATTAAGTGGTGGAGAGTGTACCCAAGAATGAGAGAGTGGTGACTGGAGCAGACTTCAATGGACATGCTGGTGAAGGGAACAGAGGTGATGAGGAGGTGATGGGTAGGTATGGTGTCAAGGAGAGAAATGTGGAAGGACAGATGGTGGTGGATTTTGTGAAAAGGATGGAAATGGCTGTGGTGAATACGTATTTCAAGAAGAGTGAGGAACACAGAGTGAAATAAGAGTGGAGGAAGGTGCACACAGGTGGACTATATCTTACGTAGAAGGCGCGATCTGAAAGGAATTGAAGACTGGCAAGGAACATATAGCTAGGCAGCATCGGATGGTGGTCTGTAGGAGGACTTTGGAGACCAAGAAGAGGAAGAAAGTGGAAGTTGAAGAAGGAAGACTGTTGTGTGGAGTTCAGGGAGGTGTTAAGACAGGCACTGGGTGGTAGTGAAGAGTTGCCGGATGGCTGGACAACTACTTCAGAAACAGTGAGGGAGACAGCTAGGAAGGTACTTGGTGTGTCATCCGGACAGAGGAAGGAAGACAAGGATATTTGATGGTAGAATGAAGACGTACAGCAAAGTATACAGAGGAAGAGGTTGGCAAAGAATAAGTGGGATAGTCAGTCAGAGAGATGAAGAAAGTTGACAGGAATACAAGGAGATGCGGTGTAAAGAGAGAGGTGGCAAAGACAAAGGAAAAGGTGTATGGTGAGTTGTATGAGAGGCTAGACACTAAGGAAGGAGAAAAGGACTTGTACCGATTGGCCGGACAGAGGGACCAAGCTGGGAATGATGTGCAGCAAGTGAGGGCGATCAAGGATAGAGATGAAAATGTGCTGACAAGTGAAGAGAATGTGTTGAGAAGTTGGAAGGAGTACTTTGAGGGGCTGATGAATGAAGAAAATGGGAGTGATAGAAGGCTGGATGAAGTGGGGATAGTGAATCAGGAAGTGTGGTGGATTAGCAAGGAGGAAGTGAGAGCAGCTATGAAGAGGATGAAGAGTGAAAAGGCAGTTGGTCCTGATGACATACCTGTGGAGGCATAGAGATGTTTAGGAGAAATGGCAGTGGAGTTTTTAACTAGATTGCTTAGCACAATCTTGAAAAGTGAGAGGATGCTTGAGGAGTGGAGAAGAAGCATACTGGTACCGATTTTCAAGAATAAGGACGATGTGCAGAACTGTAGCAACTACAGAGGTATAAAGTTGATCAGCCACAGCATGAAGATATGGGAAAGAGTAATAGAAGCTAGGTTAAGAGGAGAGGTGGTGATTAGCGAGCAGCAGTATGGTTTCATGCCATGAAAGAGAACTACAGACATGATGTTTGCTTTGAGAATGTTGACTGAGAAGTATAGAGAAGGCCAGAAGGAGTTACCTTGTGTCTTTGTGGATTTAGAGAAAGCATACGACAGGGTGCTGAGAGAGAAGGTGTGGTATTGTATGAGAAAGTCAGGAGTGGCAGAGAAGTATGTAAGACTGGTGCAGGATATGTATGAGGGAAGTGTGACAGCGGTGAGGTGTGCATTTGAGCCCATCTTGAACCCATCCACCTTGAACCCATCTGTCATTTAACAGATGGATTCAAGGTGGAGGTGGGATTACATCAGGGGTGGGCAATTTTATCCAGAAAGGGCCAGTGGGGGTGAAGGTTTTTGTTCTAAATAAGCAATTACACACCCGTGTCTCCTAATCAAGTTCCTCAGCAAAGACTCTACTGGTTGATTAGTGGGATTAAGTGTGTAACTGCTTGGTTGGAACAAAAACCTTCACCCAAACTGGTCCTTTCTGGATAAGATTACCCACCCCTGGATTACATCAAGGATCAGCTCTGAGCCCTTTTTTGTTTGCAATAGTAATGGACAGGTTGACAGATGAGATCCGGCAGGAGCCTCCGTGGACGATGATGTTTGCAGGTGACATTGTGATCTGTAGCAAGAGTAGGGTGCAGGCTGAGGAGAGCCTGGAAAGGTGGAGGTATGCACTGGAGAAAAGAGGAATGAAAGTTAGTAGGAGCAAGACGGAATACATATGTGTGAATGAGAGAGAGGACAGCGGAATGGTGAGGATGCGAGGAGTAGAGGTGACGAAGGCGTACAAGTTTAAATACTTGGGGTCAACTGTCCAAAGTAATGGGGAGTGAAGAAGAGGGGTGAAGAAGAGAGGGCAGGCAGGGTGGAGTGGGTGGAGAAGAGTGTCAGGAGTGATTTGCGACAAAAGGGTACCAGCAAGTGTTAAAGGGAAGGTTTTACAAGATGATTGTGAGACCAGCTATGTTGTATGGTTTGGAGACAGTGGCACTGACGAAAAGATGGGAGGCAGAGCTGTAGATGGCAGAGTTGAAGGGGCAGAGCTGTAGATGGCAGAGTAGAAGATTTTCATTGGGAGTGACAAAGAAGGACAGGATTAGGAATGAGTATATTAGAGGAACAGCTCAGGTTGGATAGTTTGGAGACAAAGCAAGAGAGGTGAAATTGAAATGGTTTGGACATGTGTGGAGGAGAGATGCTGGGTATTACGGGAGAAGGATGCTGAATATGGAACTGCCAGGGAAGAGGAAACGAGGAAGGCCGAAGAGGAGGTTTATGAATGTGGTGAGGCAAAATGGCAAATCCACCTCCTTTCTTATGCTGTCTGGTTTTGCTCACAAAACTGAAATTGGCAGGGTTGACTCAATAAGAACAGTTGCACAGTTGTCTTGGTCTAACCAAGTTTCAGCTAAATATATGTTTCCCCGCCCATCGCCCAATGACTGCTGGGATAGGCTCCAGCATCCTGCAACCCTAATTAGGATAAACAACTTGGATAATGGATGGATGGATAAAATCATTGATTAAAAATGTTTTTCCTGCCAAAGAGCTGATGTTTAGCAGCGCCAAATTTAGTGTGTTAAACGTAAATGGTAAATGGACTGCATTTTATATAGCGCTTTTCTAGTCTACCAACCACTCAAAGCACTTTACAGTTTACGCCTCACATTCAGCCATCCACACACACACACACACACACACACACACACACACACACACACACACACACACACACACACACACACACACACACACTGATGGTGGAGGCTGTCATGCAAGGCGCCAACCTGCTCATCAGGAGCAGTTAAGGTGTTCAGTGTCTAGTATTGTCTTGCAAAGTAATACTCAGTGTCTTGCAAACTAATACTTGCACAATTATTTGAGACAGGATGTGGCTGCTGGTGTTCAACTGGAGTCAGGTTAGATGAAGTAGCTGTGTGCTTTGAGTACATTTAGTTCCTCCAGAAGCTGGTCAAAACAGGAATTGCAGACATTGGAGTTGCTCTTCACTGTCCGAGGTGGGCTGTAACAGCAGCAGAAGGTCCATACCCAGTATGCAGAGGGAGACATGAGGTGAAGGGGGGGGGGGTAAGGACCCAGTCATTCCTAGTAGACAGTATGCCCTGTAATGTTGACTGCGGGAAGATCACCCTTGGTTTGTCTGGGTGGGTAAGAGGGTTTGAGAGGTGGTGGCGGTGGTGGTGGTGGTGGGGGGGGGGGGGGGCTGGGAATGATCCATGGTGTAGCCCTTGTTTTCCTGGGTAGAACTAATTGTTGGTGACCGTGGTAGTGGGATGTAGTTTAGCGTCGGCTGGAAACGGCGAGAGAGGGAGGCTGATATAGCGATCAGCCTCAGGTGTGCCTAACTGACAGTCTATACTTTATATACTGCAGTGAAGCTGGGTCTACATGCTGCACACAGAATGGCAAAGAGAGATGGAGAAAAGGAAGAGATGCAGATTTCTGAAGGTAGAGAGCGAGAGAGCGGCTCCAGGACCAGGTACCGGCCCATACAGATTACCACCAGAGAAAAAGAGACAATAAATAAATAAATAAATACTTTCCACATAACTGTGTCCTCGTATCCATACAAACCCTCCTCCCATGACAAACAGTCTCTCACAGTACAAAAGTTGATTTTTTTCCCCTTGCAGTCAACAACAAAACCCTCGAGTAGATGTTTCTGATTTTTGTTATCTACAACTTATCATTTGGAATCTCACCTAGAATTATATATGCTGTCTGTTACAGGTATATGATAAATTTCATTCTTGACCTCATTCCAGTGTTTGAAAATTTTGAATATTGATATCTCCACAATGTCTCTGCTATCAAGGCGAGATGTTGCAGAGGAGTTTTAAAACATCTGACTTTCTAACCAAACTCCCTCCAGGTTGGACTATAAGTTCATTTTTGGCCTTCTTTGCATCTTCTCTACCATGTATCATCTGTAATTTAAATGTTTATCTCCTCTTCCCATTTTCCTTTGATGTCCAGAATAGTAACCTACTTAGTTATGTGTTTTGAAGAACACTGCAGTTCTATTAGCTGCTGTTAATTATTTCATTAGTGAAGAATTATTTCAAGTTATATCGTAATTACATATTTGTTGCCATTCCGCGTGTCTGTAAGTGGCGTCTGAGATGTAAAAATCTGAAAAAGTAATTTCTAAGAAGGTCAAATTCCAGTTGAAGTTGACCAAATACTTCCCCCTAAAATGAATGATCTATGACCATACCCTTGTCAGCCTGCTATTTAAGACTAGGAGCCAATTCAATTGACAGAACGTTATTACTGTCTGCTATGTCTTTTACCACTCTTTTTGTCTATTTGTTGAAGGATTGGTTGTTTTCTTACATTTAACCAAACTTTTGTTGTGGATCTCGCCCATTCAGTGTTTGGATGGATGGATTGATATTGATCCATCTTTTGACATCAGGGACTGTACAGTCATCAATTTAATTTTTACTTTTGGAGGGGGTGGGGGGTCCAGATATCCATATATAAATCCAAACAATTTTGGCGTTTAACTTGTATGGATATATTACTGGCACCAATGCAGATTAGGGGTATTTTGGAAATTAACTGGAGGGAATTTACCTGCAATGAAATACTGGACTTGTTGCTTTGTTTGCTCTTTCCTTTGACCTTAGCCAGGGCTCCTTTGAGTCCAGAGGATTTCTCTGTCATCTCCAAGGCAGCTCTCAGTAGTTTAGGGGTCTCTGCACTGGTCAGGACCGTCCTGGCCTGGGGAGGCTCTTTAGCCTCTTCTTTTGGCTCAGGTTTCTTCCCCTTAGCTAGCATCTTTCTGTAGTAGGAGTCAACATATCAGAGTAAAAAAAGACAACAGGAAACAGAAAATGTAAACCTTAGCAGTTGTATGTCAACATGGGCTGCTGACACATACATGGTGAATATTGCATTGGTATTTCAACCAACAAATGAATTGTATGGAAAGTCTGACAGCACCTATACAGGACAGATCTGGCATAGAGGGAGCTTTAGAGCAATTGGAAACATTAATCAACTTGTTTAAAGATGAGTCATTTGAGTAATCTCTCTCTCTCTCTCTCTCTCTCTCTCTCTCTCTCTCTCTCTCTCTCTCTCTCTCTCTCTCTCTCTCTCTCTCTCTCTCTCTTACCTGGCCTTTTTACGGAGCAGTTTCTGGGACTCGGGGTAGTAGACAAGGATTTCATTCAGGTCTTTCTTGTCTAGAATGAAGAGGTTCGTGAAGCCATGAGCAATCACATTGGCCGTTCGCCTGTTACCTCCGCCAACTGTAAGCAAACTGCCAAGTTATAGGGCATTAATTATCAAGATGGCTGAATATAAAAGGACACTTTAATGTCTATCACTCTCAGTTTCAGTGCAATGGTTGTGAGCTCTGCTTAGCATTTGTGATTTGATGCAAAATCTCTGGAGAATAACCAAAAATTAGAAATTGGTGGGTTTTTGCAGTAATTCAGATATGCCACACAAACTCTGAGAGGTGACAATCCTTCTTTCTCTTCTTAATCCAACAAATTCGGCTCAAACTGCAAATTGGAGCTTTATTAATTCAAGGAAAATGACAGACTGAGGGGAATGAAGAGCCCTGAGCAACGAGAGTTAGACCACAGTTAAATGCGGTGCCATAAAAGCAATGCATTTCAAAGTGGATGGAGCCTGTTTTCAATTCTTTTAGCATCGTCAGTAAAAGAGGAACACTGGGAGAGAAGATAGGTGGAGCTGTGACCAATTCACCTTGTATGAAGAGCAAGTAGGCAAATTTAAAGAATAGATGTCTTTATGTACGCTCAAAAATCCAGATAAGGAAATCACGGAAGATGAATCAGTTTATCTGGACACATCTTTCAGTGGGAGAAACGCTTCATCACTCATCCAAGCGACTTCATCACTCTCATCTGAATGCAGGTATCCCCCAACCTTATAAACAACACAGTTGCATAACGACTGAAACCAACGACTGGTTGCACATGCAAACTGGCGTAACCATTGTTGTGTTTATAAACACTACTGTGAGACGGTGGATAGCGGAAAAGGAGAATCAAATCAAATCAATTTTATTTGTATAGCCCAGTGTCACAAATTACAAATTTGCCTCAGTGGGCTTAATAGCAACACAACATCCTGTCCTTAGACCCTCTCATCGGATAAAGAACAACTCCCTAAAAAGTACTAGTACTGTACGGGGACAGAAGAAGAACAAGTAGAGGAGGTCAGAAAGTTGGATGGAAGTTACGTATGCGATTGAGGTTAGGTGTTGCTGATTAAAGTTGAATAACAGTTCATTCGTCACCTGTGATTCACTCACCAACATAACAACCATTAATTAGAGTTACAATGGCCATGTGTGCTATTCACAGAGGGAATAGTTGCAACCACAGCATTGTAACGCTGGCCAAGAGGATGGCACAACACAGAAGAGCTAACATGTCAGGCCAGGACTCCGCAGTCTACATCCATCTACAGGCCAGTGGCCACTCTTTCAAGGATGAGGATGTGCACATCCTTGATAGAGAGGAACGCTTCTTTGAATGGGGGAGTCAAAGAGGCCACTTATATGAAGAGGGAGCCATTTTACAATGCTGTGATTGCCACTATTCCCCAATCCTCTCTGAATACCACACATTGCAATTATAACTCTAGTTAATGGTCACACCTATTTGCATATGGAACCGATCATTGGTTTCGGCTGTTATGCCACTGTATTATTTATAAGGCTGGTGATACCTGCAGTCAGTTGAGACTGACCAAGTCACTTGGATGAGTCATGAAACGTTTCTCCCTCTAAACATTGTGTCCAGATGAACTGATTCAATTTCTGCGATAAAGAATTGATGGTTTGTCACAAGGACTGTTGCTCCCAAAAGGGACAATGCAAGATCTTCCATTGATTGCACTCTCAACGTCATCTGTACTCATGCGTTGCTTAACACAATACAAGTAGTATCCACAAATCAAAATCCCATATTGTCACAAATAACCTAAAGATATCAGGCAGCGAGGTTCTCTGAAAATGTTTTTACGTACAATGGGTTAAGTGATTTATGTTAAAGCACATTATTTATACCTTTTACACAAACTTTTACAACACCTTTGAATACCTGTTTACCTGATCTCTCCAAAGACCGACCCGGCTCTAAGTGTGACGAATACGGTCTTGCCATCAGGACCTCCAACCACCTGTACCTCACCTGCCTTAATGATGTACATCTCCCGACCCACCTCTCCCTGGACGAGAGAAAGTGGATGAAGAGAGAGAAAAAAAAGTGACAAAACTTGCAATAGTGTTCGTGGTTGAATCCTTCACACAAAATTTAAAATAAATCATACGCGCGCACACACATATCATGTCACCCTATACTTGTGGGGACCCCTCATTGACTACATTCATTCCCTAGCCCTTAACCCTAACCATCATAACTACATGCCTAACCTTAACCCTTACCCTAACCTTAACCCTAAACCCAAGTCCTATCCCTAAAATAGACACTTTTCCTCATGGGGACCCATAAATTGTCCCCACATGGTAGGTGGTTTCAGGTTTTTCTAGTCTCCATTAGGATAGAAAACCTGGCACACGCACGCACGCACGCACGCACACACACACACACACACGCACGCACGCACGCACGCACGCACGTTCATACATACCTTTTTGCAGACGTAATCCCCAGGCAGATAGACAACAGAGCGGAGACGTTTTAACATATCAAAGATCATCTGCCTGTCACAGCCCTGGCAAGAGAAAATACAATCGTATCTTAAAATTGTTGTTACTTGGGTTAGGTCAACACCGCTAAGATCACAGACCTGTTCCAGGTGGATACCGATTTAGGAAGTCAGAATATAGAAGCATGACCAAATTTGTATTTAAAGTACTAGTCTGAGACTCACCATTAGTCCTGAAAATTCAACTTCATTCATAATGCACTTTTAACAGTAGCTGTGGCTATTTACTGTACCCCCTCCTAGTTTTATTCCACATGTAATGCATTCCCCAGTTGAGACAAGGCCTAGTTTACAGAGTAGAATATAATTAGGTAGTAATAGCACCTTCAAACACCTATAGTAACTCTAAGCTGCATCTGTTATGGTCTGTTGCATTGTAGAAGAATGGAATTGAACGTACAAGAACATTATATGAGCAAAAAACGATCTAATTAGCTTTTTGAGAATCACCCAATCACCTTCACACTGCATATTATGTTTGATTCGCATACAGTGCCTTTGCAACTTATTTATTTTTGAAAGTAGTGCTCCTTTCTCACCTGATAGAGAATACACCTGCAGGCTCTGTATGTGCTGTATTCTCTGTCATACACAGTATGGTATGCCCTCCCCCCCCTCGACCATTAAGGTCTGCAGATGGAGCCCTGCTAGTTATTCCCAGGTCTCGGTTGGTTACAAAGGGTGACCGGGCTTTTGCTGTTAGAGCCCCCACACTACAGAACGCTCTTACTGCTGAGCTAAGACGAACTAACTCTTTAGCTTCTTTAAAATCTCGTCTTAAAACTTTTCTTTTTATGAAAGCTTTTACAAATGTTTGATATTTGTTTTTATTTTTTACTGTTTGTATTTTTACTCTTATTTGATCTTATGCTTATTCCTGCCTTGTCTGGTTTTATCTGTTTTTTTGTTTTTTTTGTGAAGCACTTTGTAACATTGTTTTAGAAAGGTGCTATATAAATACAATTATTATTATTATTATTATTATTATTATTATTATTTATGATAAGAGACTCTCATTAACCATCACCCAGACATAGTATGGACCCTTTTTCGTCACTGCTCCACCCCCTCTGCTGATCCGGGGAGGGCTGCAGACTACCACATGCCTCCTCCAATACATGTGGAGTCACCAGCCGCTTCTTTTCACCTGACAGTGAGGAGTTTCGCCAGGGGGACATGGCGCGTGAGGATCACGCTATTCCCCCTAGTTCCCCCTCCCCCCCGAACAGGCGCCCCAGCTGACCAGAGGAGGTGCTAGGAGTGACCAGGACACATACCCACATCCAGCTTCCCACCTGCAGACACAGTCAATTGTGTCTGTAGGGACGCCTGACCAAGCCGGAGGTAAAACAGGGATTCGAATAGACCGCCACGCCACCTGGATGCCCATTCAAATCTATTCTATTATGCAACGTTATATTTTGCCATCTTTTTTTTTTTTGGACGTTTCCAAAGATAATTACCTGAAACAAAGGGACTTTGCTGACAATGGAGTAGTTGACGTCTATAGCGATGTCAAGACGCATTTTATCTGGCAACTGAGTCAGCAGCTCCTGTTCATCTAGATGGCAAACACAGTAATGTGAGGGGTGGAATAAAACACACACACACACACACACATATATATATATATATATATATATATATATATATATATATATATATATACACACTCACCGGCCACTTTATTTGGCACACCTGTCCAACTGCTCGTTAATGCAAATTTCTAATCAGCCAATCACATGGCAGCAACTCAATGCATTTAGGCATGTAGACATGGTCAAGATGATCTGCTGCAGTTCAAACCAAGCATCAGAATGGGGAAGAAAGGTGATTTAAGTGACTTTGAACGTGGCATGGTTGTTGGTGCCAGACGGGCTGGTCTGAGTATTTCAGAAACTGCTGATCTACTGGGATTTTCACGCACAACCATCTCTAGGGTTTACAGAGAATGGTCCGAAAAAGAGAAAATATCCAGTGAGCGGCAGTTCTGTGGGCGAAAATGCCTTGTTGATGCCAGAGGTCAGAGGAGAATGGCCAGACTGGTTCGAGCTGACAGAAAGGCAACAGTAACTCAAATAACCACTCATTACAACCGAGGTATGCAGAAGAGCATCTCTGAATGCACAACACGTCGAACCTTGAGGCAGATGGGCTACAGCAGCAGAAGACCACACTGGGTGCCACTCCTGTCAGCTAAGAACAAGAATCTGAGGCTACAATTCGCACAGGCTCACCAAAATTGGACAATAGAAGATTGGAAAAACATTGCCTGGTCTGATGAGTCTCGATTTCTGCTGCGACATTCGGATGGTAGGGTCAGAATTTGGCGTCAACAACATGAAAGGATGGATCCATCCTGCCTTGTATCAACGGTTCGGGCTGGTGGTGGTGGTGTAATGGTGTGGGGGATATTTTCTTGGCACACTTTGAGCCCCTTAGTACCAATTGAGCATCGTGTCAATGCCACAGCCTACCTGAGTATTGTTGCTGACCATGTCCATCCCTTTATGACCACAGTGTTCCCATCTTCTGATGGCTACTTCCAGCAGGATAACGCGCCATGTCATAAAGCTCGAATCATCTCAGACTGGTTTCTTGAACATGACAATGAGTTCACTGTACTCAAATGGCCTCCACAGTCACCAGATCTCAATCCAATAGAGCACCTTTGGGATGTGGTGGACCGGGAGATTCGCATCATGGATGTGCAGCCGACAAATCTGCAGCAACTGCGTGATGCTATCATGTCAATATGGACCAAACTCTCTGAGGAATGTTTCCAGTACCTTGTTGAATCTATGCCACAAAGGATTAAGGCAGTTCTGAAGGCAAAAGGGGGTCCAACCCGGTACTAGCAAGGTGTACCTAATAAAGTGGCCAGTGAGTGTATATATTTATACTATTACTACTACTTTCGGCTGCTCCCGTTAACGGTCGCCACAGTGGATCATCCGTTTCCATCTCTTCCTGTCCTCTGCATCTTCCTCTGTCACACCAGCTACCTGCATGTCTTCCCTCACCACATCCATAAACATCCTCTTTGGCCTTCCTCTTTTCCTCTTCCCTGGCAGCTCCATATTCAGCATCCTTCTCCCAATATACCCAGAATCTCTCCTCCACACATGTCCAAGCCATCTCACTCTTGCCTCTCTTGCTTTGTCTCCAAACCGTCCAACTTGAGCGGTCCCTCTAATATAATCGTTCCTAATCCTGTCCTTCATTGTCACTCCCAATGAAAATCTTAGCATCTTCAGCTCTGTCACCTCCAGCTCCACCTCCTGTCTTTTCATTAGTGCCACTGTCTCCAAACCATATAACATAGTTGGTCTCACAACCATCTTGTAAACTTTCCCTTTAACTCTTTCCTGCTGGTACCTTCTGTCGCAAATCACTCCTGACACTCTTCTCCACCCACTGCACCCTGCCTGCACTCTCTTCTTCACCTCGCTTCCAGACTCCCCATTAATTTGGACAGTTGACCTTAAGTTTTTAAACCCATATGCCTTCGTCACCTCTACTCCTTGCATCCTCACCATTCCGCTGCCCTCCCTCTCATTCATGCATAGGTATTCCGTCTTGCTCCTATTGACTTTCATTCCTCTTCTCTCCAGTGAATACCTCCACCTCTCCAGTCTCTCCTCAACCTGCACCCTACTCTCGCTACCGATCATAATGTCATCCGTAAACATCATTGTCCACGGAGACTCCTGCCTGACCTCGTCCTTCAACCTGTCCATCATCATTGCAAACAAGAAAAGGCTCAGAGCTGATCCTTGGTGTAATCTCACCCCCACCTTGAACCCATCTGTCAGTCCAACCGCACACCTCACCACTGTCACACTTCCCTCATACATATCCTGCACCACTCCTACTTGTCTGCAACTCCCGACTTCCTCATACAATACCACACCTCCTCTCTCGGCACCCTGTCATATGCTTTCTTTAAATCTACAAAGACACAATGTAACTCCTTCTGGCCTTCTCTATACTTCTCAATCAACATTCTCAAAGCAAACATCGCATCTGTAGCGCTCTTTCATGGCATGAAACCATACTGCTTCTCGCTAACATATATATATATATAAAACTTTGTTAAAAGAAACACTCAATGGGGTCCACGATGGTGTAGTGGTCTAAGCATCGGCTTTGTGTCGATGCAGTTGCCCACTGGGGACCAGGGTTCGTGCCTCAGTCTCGTCAGATCCGACTATGGCCAGACTCGATGAAGCAGCAATAATTGGCAACGCTGTCTTCGGGAGGGGGGCGGAGTCGACTTGTGTTCGTCACATGAATGCGTCTGTGTGTGTGTCGGAAAAAGCAGTGGTTCGGCCTGGATTCACCTTGTCATGAAAGTGGGGAGGCGTCTCCTTCGAGACTGCTGGCCAGAGAGATGCAGTTGGCGAACGCATGCAGTACGAGGGTGGATGTTTGAATTAAAATAGGGATCGATTGGCCACTAAATTGGGAGAAAAAGGGAAAAATCAGAAAAAAAAAAAAAAAAAAGAAACACTCAATGGTAGGGATAGTGCTCAACAAATAAGGAGCAAAATAAACCGTCAATGGTGTTGATAAAAGTGCTCAACTAATGAGGAGCGGAATATCAATACAGATGCAGGAAAAAAAGTTTTAATACATAGCAGTACAAGCCTGTTTTGTGTGTCGCGCACTCATCAGCTGCTAATGTCTTTCGTGCGTCGCACACTCATCGTCGTGCACCCATCAGTGTCGTGCACTCATCAGCTGCTAATCATGCATTAGCAGCTGATGAGTGCGCGATGCACAACACAGGCTTGTACTGCTATGTATTAAACCTTTTTTTTCCTGCATCTGCATTGATATTCCGCTCCTCATTAGTTGAGCACTTTTATCAACACCATTGATGGTTTCAGGGGGGAAAAAAGCGCTATACAATATCTATATCTATATAGATATAGATATATATATTAGGGCTGGGACTTTAACGCGTTAATTCGATATTTAATTATAGGAAAAATAACGGCGTTAAAAAAAATTAACGCATTTTGTCGCATTTTATTTTTACACTCCAGTCAACACGGAACGCTTCTCAGTGCACTCGTTTCTGGCATACGGATTATACCGATGCACTGAGTGACGTCAGTCAAGCGGAAGGCGGAGTAGGTTAGGCTAACAAGTTTTTTTTTTTTTTAGGCTAACAAGTTGGTATGCTAACAACAGATGTGATGGACGACAAGGATGACACCGCGTTGCTTAGCTCTGTGGATGGGAACTTTACGTTTATAAAACGGCCGGATGGAAGCCTAGATAAGAGCACGGTTGTGTGCAGACTCTGCAACAAAAAGTTTGCATTCCACAGCAGTTATTCAAGCCTCCGGTACCACCTAAATGCGAAACACGTTGTAGCTAGTATGAACGCCAGAGCTAACGCTAACGCTAGTGCTCCTAGTACAGCCAAGCAGAGTCGCCAACCGACTCTCCACCAGATGACGGGTTTCAAAACCAAGATGAGTAAGTCCACGTCTGATAAATTAACAAACTCACTGGCGAAATGGATTGCTGTGGACTGTAGACCACTTTCAGTGGTAGAAGATCAGGGGTTACAAAAAGTACTGTGTTTACAAAACAAACTTGTTTTGAACAAAATAAACAGATTTTGTTGTTTAAACTTATGTATGTGTCTATTCATTGGTTTAGTCATCTACCAAGACCTGTTTGAATTGAAAAATGTTGCTTCTGGTGTCAAATATCGATATGCGATTAAAATGCGATTAATTATGATAAATTAATTGCAAAGCCCATAATTATTTTTTTTAATCAAGTCCCACCAGTAATATATATATATATATATATATATATATATATATATATATATATATATAATATATGGCGGTACCCGGGCTGCCCCCCTGAATTCACTGCACTGGTGTCAGAAGTGTGACGGTGAGACTATGAGGTCATCGGAAATGCGTGCGCCCAGAGGCGTGAGGGAGCTGATATGCTGAAGTGCGGTGACACGCTTCCCGAAGGAGCGGGGTAGTGTAACGTGCATGGATAAGTAGACATGTTAGTCCTTGGCTAACGGGTCGGACCCTTTAGTCGACCGGTTAACGTTGTCTCCTGCGGTGCAGGAGATACGGGTTCGCATCCTGGCTATGGCGACGGTTCCCGGGCTGCCCCCCCCCCAATTCGCTGCTATATATATATATACATACACACATTACATTTTCCTTACCCAGCATGCCTTGTGACTGCCAGGTGTAGTTGTACCAGGTTTTGACACGGTTCTGGACGTCTTTTGGGATGCGGTAGGAAGCCATGTATTTGATAGTGCTGTCCATACAGGCCCGGTAGTGGGTCTGACCCGCCGTGGCTGCACCAACCACATCACGCATCTGAGAGGTAAACAGCCAACGATACCCAGTTTAGGGTCAGTATGCACACAATCCAATTATAATGCAACACCACCACATATAGGAAGAATTAAAAAGGAGAGGCTGTCTTAGCAATCTTTGAAAAGAGTAATTCATCAATGTTTTTTCTTTCTTAAACCCATTCTGTCAGAGATATTTGTTTGGGCACTAATTTCATGCAGTAAGGAGATTGCTACCTCTCTTCATGTCCCCTCAAACATATTTTTGTCTTGACAATCACTGATTACCTGTACCGTCGCATTAGTGTCAGGTTAAAATGGCCCACCAGCATCAGCAATAGCAAAAACATATGGACATTAACTTGTAAAGCAAAATCTCCTACCATCCAGTAACCTACCTGTCCTATCATGATGGAGAAGGCAAAGACTCCGATAAAGTAGTTTATCAGTTGGAATACAATCTCAAACAGAGTGGTGGGGTCAGGCAAACCCCCGATGGTAATTAGGGTCTTCACTGCAAAGTAGTAGCAGCGAATGTAACTGGACAGAGAGAGAGGGAGGGAGGGGGAGACAGGAGATATAACATGCTGCAAAGGTGCTGCAGACATAGCTTAACAAGTCAGGTAACAGATCCAACACTACAAAGACACACCCACTTTAAACATTTGATAGGTCATTATCAGGAAAAATAACATTTTAACTTTGAATATGAGACTCAATGACTAGGCAAAATGCAGATGTTAGGAAAGCAAGAAACTGAGGCCTCTGGAAACCATATAAGAGCCTTCAAGGCAGAATATGACGTCCCATTTATCTCATTTGAGTCCCAACTTGTATTACAAAAGCTACTTAGTGCTTTACAATCTAAAATCCCACCTCGCAGCATGGCTCACCGCAAAATACATCTATGTATTGTCTTATAATTTTGTTTTCCTTAAGTGAAAATAAGAAATCTTATCTTACTGATGATACAATTTCACCAGCTACAATTGCATGCAGTTTTAGCTGGTTCGCCAAAAACAATTAAGGACTTTGCAGTACTTTGCTGGCAGCCACACCAACATTGTACCCTGGCTCTGCCAAATGACGGAAGCTAAGCAGGTATGGGCTTGGCTAGTACTTGGATGGGAGACCACCCGGGAAAATGAGTTGCTGCCGGAAGTGGTGTTGGTGGGCCATTAGGGGAAAGTCTTCCCTCTGGTCCTAATAAAAACAACATATATCAAATCCCAGTGCAGTGACGAGGACACTGTGCTGTAGGAGATGCCTTTCTTCGGAAGAGACGTTAAACCAAGGTCTTGACTCACTGTGGTCATTACAGATCCCATGGCACTTATCACAGAGTAGGGGGTTCCCCGGTGTCCTGGCAAAATTCCCAACCTGGCTCTCTCCATTTGACCACGTAATCATCCCCCCGTGTAATTGGCTCAATCATTCCTCCCTCTCCACCTCAAGCTGATATGTGGTGAGCAATCTGGTACAAAATGCCTGCCGTGCATCACCCAGTTTCCCCCTTCAATGTGAAGCACTTTGGGTGTCTAGAAAAGCGCTATATAAATGTAATAATAATAATAATAATAATTATTATTATTATTACAATAACAGTATATCTGATACCAGGTCAGAAGGCCGAGTGTTCAAATTATGCCTTGGTCATTAAATTGACACTCAAAATAAAATTCCTGGTTGATGAATAACACTGTTTTTAATCTATGACTCTATGAATGACTAAAAGACAAACTGTTTTCATATTGCTTCACCAATGAAAGATCTGAATCTATACTCTCCAAATGCAAAGAAATAGTAAATTATATGTGTGTGTGTGTGTGTGTGTGTGTGTGTGTGTGTGCAGAGAGAGGGGCCTACCACAAAGGGGTTGACCATTGAGCCAGAGATTGGCTTCTCTGTCAAATAAAGATTAGGCCTTCATTTCACCATCTAATCCCTGTAAATCTGTGTGTGATGCATCAGTGCAGTAGTACTGGGGTAGTAGAGCTGGTACTTAGTGCGTGCTGCTTCTGCTTGCTACTTTCTATTTTCAGCTACTACTGCCGGCTAGCCCTCCTTGCGTGAGTGAAAAGAGGAGCAGAGTGCGTAAGTCTCCCCTGCCGGTACATAGCCTCTCTACCGCCAAGACTCCTGCAGTGCCTCCTCGTGGCCACACATGGTAATCGGGTACCTTGCGGTCCCTGGCTAAACTGTAGGGGATCTCGGAGCTACAGTGGTCCCCAGAGGTCTAATGTGCAGGCCCACGTGAAGTGGACATGCCCTGGCATTGACCAACCACTGTCCCGCTGCCTTGTGGGTAAGTCTGGGACAACAAAGGCTAGGGGAGCACACCCTGAGAGAAAAGCAACATGCATAGTGGCGCACGATAGGTGGTCCTCTGACAGACTGGAGCTCCAGCAGCCTCCTGCAGCCTCCTGCAGCTGTGGAAGAGTGCTGGTCATCTTGGGTTCTCCTTGCCACCGCATCCCACCCTCTCACAGTGAAGAAGTGCTGCTGGGACATGCGCATCCCCAACGGCACTCTAAATAACCTCTTTGCGCAGGTATTCACCTCTGCCTCGGTGAGACCAGCAACCGGAATATGGATCAAAGTCTGGCGGCGATGGGGTGTCTGGTGACGGGAGCAGGTATGAATGCACTGGAAGCTCCTAATCAGACCCGTGCATGTCAGAGGCACAGGGCTATTCATGGTCGCCAGCAGCTGGGTTTGAGTGGCAGCTGCTCTCGGCAGACTCGTGTGACTGAGCAGCCCTATTTAGGAGCCACACTGCTCACCCCAACTGGGGAGGGGCCTAGAAAAGGTGGCCTAAACATTGCCCACTCAAAACATCCTGGATAGGCTACCACACCTATCAGGACATTCCACTCTGCGATCAAAATAAACAAAAGAAAATAATTAGGGATGCACCGAAAATTCGGCCACTGAAAATTTTCGGCCAAAAATGGCCCAAAAGTGCATTTTCGGTTTTCGGCCGAAAGACCTAAATCACCGAAACAACACGGCCGAAACAGAATTGTGATGGCACAAGCAAAAAGCGCAGCCAGCACACGGTTATCTGGATAAGAGCCAACATGTCTGCGGTGTGGACGTTTTTCAATATCTCGGAGAAAGACCCAAGGATAGCGATTTACAAAACATGCAAGGCTGAAATTTCAAGAGGGGGTGTGTCTGCAAAGGTTTCTCCACGTCGGGTTTAATTTATCACCTGAAATCCAAACATCTCGATTGCCATTCTGAATATGAGAAGAATGCGGTGCAGAAAAGAAAAGTCAATCCGAGCATGCCCACTCCGTCTGTAGCGGACTTATTTGAAAAGGCAAGAACGTTTTCCAGTGATGGTGCTAAGGCAAAGGGCATAACACAAAAAATTACGGAGTTTATTGCCTTAGATGATCAGCCGTTCTCTGTCGTAGAAGATGTGGGATTTCGTAGGCTGATTGATCACATTGAGCCCCGTTATGCCATGCCAAGCAGATGGCATTTCTCAGACGTGTGTTTACCTGAGCTGTTTAATGTTGTTGCAACTCATGTCCATGAGCTTATAGCATCAGATATTACAGCTATCAGTTTCATGACCGACACATGGAGCTCAGATGTCAGCCTCACCAGTATGCTCAGTCTAACCGCACAGTGGATCGATACAGATTTCAAGCTGCAAAAGATTCTGCTCCATTCACAAGAGTTTAGAGGGTCACATACAGCAGCAGCCATTTCTGCTGCATTCGCCAATATGTTCGACACCTGGCATATCGACCGATCTAAAGTGCATGCCATAGTCAGTGACAATACAAGAAATATGGCAAAAGCGATAGAAGACAGACAGCTGAAAGGAATACGGTGCATGGCCCACACACTACATCTGGCTGTGAAAGAAGGAGTGTTGTCTCGGCGCAGCGTAAAAGACGTATTGGCTATAGGCAGAAGAATTGTTGGCCACTTTAAACATTCTCAGCTGGCCTATTCCTGCTTACAGTCTATGCAAGATCAGTTTGGAACACCAATAAAACGGTTTCAACAAGACGTGAGTACATGCTGGAACAGCACTTTTTACATGCTGGAAAGCCTCTTCGCGCAAAAGCAAGTCTTGGCTGCATACAGCGCAGATCACGAGCTCCCCGCGACATTCACTTCACACCAGTGGGTCTTAATAGAGAACATTTAATAGAGAACTTGCCCCCTTTGAGCAGTTAACTAAAGACATCAGCTCTGCTGATGTATCTGTAGCAGACGTTATTCCGTTAATTGCGGCACTGAAGCGTCTTCTAAGCAAAGAGGTTGAGACGGACCACGGAGTGAAAACAATGAAAAGCACACTCTTAGAGTCTGTCAACACACGTTTCACTGAGATCTATTTGGATCCTCTGCACTTCATCGCGACTGTACTTGATCCGCGTTCTAAGGATCATTACTTGGATGTGGGATTAAAGCAGCGTGCACGTGAAATGATCCAGGCCGCGATGGATGCGGACAACCTGCTTGGAGACGGACCAGCACACAGCGCGGGAGGAGAGCAGAGTGCAGCAGGAGAGCAGAGCGCAGAAAAAAGGATTCGTCTCTCTGCACCAGATGAGGGGCATGAACCTTCCTTGTCTGATATGTTCAATGAGATCCTGCAAGAGAATGCCCCAAATAATAGGTAGGCTATTCTGTTCCGACTTACTATATGTGACTATCAGATGATTTTATTTTTCTGCTAGACAGTTTTTATTTTATTTGATAAAAACGTTTATGCACTGGCCCTTTATCTTTCTCAAATATCAGGCAGACAACAAGCTCAACCGCTCAACAGTTGGATGGTTATCTGTCTGAAGTCACCATCTCCAGAAGTGATAACCCTCTTGCTTACTGGAGAAATAACCATGGCCGCTTTCCTGACCTGGCAAAGATGGCACGCAAGTACTTGTCTGCTCCGTGCACAAGCACTGACAGCGAGAGACTGTTCAGTGCTGCAGCTCATGTTCTC
Organism: Lampris incognitus; assembly: GCF_029633865.1. NCBI lineage: Eukaryota > Metazoa > Chordata > Actinopteri > Lampriformes > Lampridae > Lampris > Lampris incognitus. Next base: position 41,835,058 of record NC_079216.1, read on the forward strand.
GATGAGAAGAGGAACAGACTTCACTGTGATAAAGCAGAGAAGCTACTCTTCATCAAGAAAACCTGCCACTTTACCTCAAGAAGTAGAATGGGCGTGTGTCTATTGTTAAAATATTTGTTTTCCACTTTGCACATCCACAATTCTTGGTGCATTTGTTGTTGTTAAATGCCTACAGGCTATGGCAATCTTTGTTTTGATACACTGTTATGTTGTAGGCCTACAGAGAAAATATTGTTATATCTTTCAGCAGTTGCACTTGTTCTGAATGCACTTTGTTGTAGTAGTCCTACAGAGAAAAAATTAAAAGGCACTTGACTTAAATGCACTTTGTGTTTTTATGAGAGAACATATTTAATTTTACAATCTTTCAGCAGGCCAGTCAGTTATAGGCCTGTACATTATTATTTAATGTATACATGCGGGGGGTCAAGTTAAACATTTTGTTTTGAATTTTAATTTATATTGTGCATTGTTGTAATGTCAGTGCTAAATAAATATTTTCATACTTTTGTAATTGATTTATTCTTTGAATTGCAATGCCTTGATTTTAGTGAGGTTAGTACACAGTCATAGCCATAAATGCAATGGTTCTAATAATTGACATAATCATTTCTTTCGGTGTTTCGGTTTTCGGCCTTGGTTTCCTCATTTTTGGTTTTCGGTTTCGGCCAAGAATTTTCATTTCGGTGAATCTCTAAAAATAATCCCTTTTAAACTGGCAACATGGAACGCAAGAACTCTGCTGGACGTTAACACCGAAAGACCTCAGCGAAGGATTGCACTCATTGCAGCGAAGCTCAACCACTACAATGTTGACATCGCTGCACTCAGCGAAACCAGGTTCCTGGATGAAGGCTCCCTGAAGGAGGACACCTACACCTTCTTCTGGAAGGGATACCCTGCAGGAGGACAACATCAGCATAGTGTGGGACTTGCAATAAAAAACAGCCTCCTAACAAGACTCACTGAAACACCGAGTGGCATAAGTGAAAGGCTCATGTCACTCAGGATCCCTTTGGCCAAGAAATGCTATGCCACCCTCCTAGGTGCCTATGCACCAACACTGCCATCAGAGGATGACGTAAAGGACCGCTTCTATCAGTCACTAGATGAGGCTCTCCATCGTATGGGGAAAAACAACAAGGTGTGGAGTGGTGTCATTGGTGGGCATGGCATTGGGAAAGTCAATGCTAACGGTCTGCAGCTGCTAAGCCTCTGTGCTGAGCATGGCTTGACCATCACAAACACCCTCTTTCAATTGTAAAATAAGCACAAAACTTCCTGGATGCACCCACGCTCCAGTAATTGGCACCTGTTGGACTACATCATTGTGAGATGCCCTGATATAAAAGACGTCTCACTCACTTGTGCAATGAGAGGTGGACAGATCACCGGCTCATCATGACCAAGCTCCAGGTGAAGGTACACCCTGCTGTTCATCTTCAGAGGTCAGGAAAGAAGAGGCTTGTACCCAGCTAGAAAAGGCTGAGGTCCAGAACAATCTCTGTCTCTGGCTGAAAACCTGGAAGACATTGAGCTTCTCTTGAGCACAGATGATTCCATTGATAAGAAATGGTCTTCCGTGAGCTCCAGCCTCTATGAGGCAGCATCCCAATCCATCGGTTACAAGAGCAGAAAGCACCAGGACTGATTCAAAGACAACACAGGCACAATAACTACCATACTCAAAGGCATACACAAAGAACACAGTGCTGTCCTCAACAATCCTACATTAGCTGCACTCCGGCAACAATGGCAAGTATCCAGAAGAGAGGTGCAGTCAAAATTGCGTGCCCTGCAGAATGAGTGGTGATATCGAAGGCAAATTAAATACAATCCCATGCCGATAGAAACGATATGCACAACTTTTATGATGCAGTGAAAACCATCTACGGCCCAAGAAACTGCTCTGTCTCCCCCCTGAAGTCTGATGATGGTACCACCCTCATAAAGGATCAGAAACTCATCACAAAAAGATGGGCAGAACATTTTGAGACCCTTTTGAACCAGCCTTCCCCAACAGATCCCTCAGTCTTGGATGAACTACGTGTCCGCCCCACCATCCAAGACCTTGACCTTCCACCCACCTTTGAAGAGGTTCATGGTTCAGTTAGGTCACTGAAAAATAACAAGACCCCTGGCCCTGACAGTATCCCTGCAGAGATTTTTAAACAGGGAGGCTACCTCTGTACCTGTGTACTTTTCCTGTTCATCTCACACATATGGAAGAACGAAACCGTCCCTCAGCAGTGGAGGGATGCTAACATCATCTCCATATATAAAGGCAAAGGAGACACGTTCCTCTGTGGCAACAGCCGTGGCATCTCACTACTGGCTGTTGCTGGAAAAGTCCTGGCCAAAGTCATGTTACGCAAGCTGGTAATAAACATCTCAGAGGAGCTGTTGCCTGAGTCACAGTGTGGGTTCAGGAGGAATAGGAGTACTGTGGACATGGTGTTCACAGCACGGCAACTCCAGGAGTAGTGTAGGGAACAACACCAGGACCTCTTCATAGCCTTCATCGACCTGTCAAAGGCTTTCGACACAGTCAACAGGGACATCCTATGGAACGTCCTCCTGAAGTTTGGCTGCCCACGAAAGTTTGTCAACATCCTTCAACAATTTATTTTGGGGATGATGGCACATGTGACCATTGGAGGCCAGGAATCCGAGCCCTTCAGAGTGTGCACCAGGGTATGTCAGGGGTGCATCCTTGCTCCAGTTCTTTTTAACATCTTCCTCCTGTATGTGACATTGCTGCTCCACGAGGAAACCAGGAAGGGCAGTGGGGTTACTGTGGACTTCAGACTAGATGGAAACCTATTTAACATCCGTAGGCTCCAAGCAGTCACAAAAATGACATCTGAGCACATCATTGAGCTACAGTACGCAGATGACTGTGCAGTTGTGGCCCACACATCGGAGGCACTACAAGCTATCCTTGCAGCTGCTGCAAGGGCGTATGGTAGGCTGGGTCTCTCTATAAACATGGCAAAGACTGAAGTAGCCAGTGGGGATCTACTCCTCCATCGTATTCACCTACTTTCGCCATCTCCGACAAACCACTCGCAACAGTGGAATCCTTCGAATACCTGGGCAGCTTCCTCTCTGACGACTGCAGCATCGACAGGGAGATACAAAACCAGATTAAACAAGCATCATCCTCTTTTGGCAGACTTAGGAGAACGGTCTTTCAAAACAAAGACCTCAACCTCCACACCAAAATATCTGTCTACTTGGCAGTTGTCATCACGACTCTCCCCTGCAGCTGTGAGGCATGGACCCTGTACAGCCACCACCTCACGATGCTTGAGGCCTTCCACATCAGATGCCTACAATGCATCCTGAGGATAACCTGGCGTGACCGAGTGCCCCATACTGAAATACTCCGCAAGACCAACTGAATCAGCATGGAGGCTACCGTCACCCAGCATCAACTTCGCTGGCTCAACCACGTCATCAGGATGCCGAAGGAGCGCTTACAATGTAAAGTGCTGTGTGTCCAGCTACAGCTTGGCTGCCACTTGGCAGGGGGCCAGAAAAACGGTACAAAGACCAACTGAAGACCATCATAAAAAAGTGTGGCCTGAACCCGAGCCAGCTGGAGGACAATGCCACCCAACGCTCCATCTGGTGGCAGCTCTGTCAACAAGGGGTGCAAAAGCTCAAGGAGGACCGAGGTGATCGATGGACCAGGAGACGTCTAAAGAGACATGAAGCCAGTACCACACCTACACCCCCAGTCAGTGCTCTCACCTCTTCTGTCTGTGGCAAACAGTGTGGATCGCGGATTGGGCTTTACAGCCATAAAAAGACTCACAAGTAACAAAGGCAGGATTGTCATCGTCGGACACGACGGACAACCTTAAGCAAGTGTGTGTATGTGTGTGTGTGTGTGTAACCAACCTGTTGCCCTTGCCATCATACACCCACTTGGTAGATCCCAGTCCTTCGTAGGCTGAGCCCCAGTAGAAAAGACAGGCATTACAATGGAGACAGTAAAGGAGATAGGTGGTGGTACGGATCACTCTGAAAGAGAAGGTGAGACAGAGATATGGGAATACATCAGTAGTCAGAAAGTATTCTTTTCAATCTGTGACAATCATCCCTGGGATTAAAACGCAAAGAATGGTTAAAAAGACAGTTAAAACCTAAATAATTTCAGGAACCATCTCACCTGTAGACATAGGCTTTGGTCAAAATGGCTTCTAGACGCTCGTTGAACTCAAAAAAGGAGTTGATCTGGGAATGAGTCGGTGAAAACAATAGAAATATTGGTTTGGGTGGCATATTTGATAATAACCTTATTGTGTTTATTATTGTGATGCAGTTGTGTCCAACTCAGTAATTTTGCAGCAGGTTATTGCTGGAAGAAATTATGAATTCTTAGTGAATTCACTCATGGTAAATGAAGGCTAACGTAATACTGCAAGAAACTGCTCGCAGATGTCTATGAGAGACTGGTGGCCAGTATCTAGCTGGTGACTGGAGAATGAACATATAAGAATGCATGTAGGATCTTGGCTATTTTTAATCTGCAAGAGATAGCCTGTATTCATCAATGAGCTCTTCCTGCCTTGCTTAACTCATATCTTAGTAAAAAAGCCAGGAGACTTAGTTTGGGTACATAGCAAATCAATTGAAATACTTTCTATAGTAATACGTGCCCCCCCCCACACACACACAACACAATAGTTCTACTGCCAGTGTGAGTGGTGGATGTTTGGTCAGCTGTTTGATATCTAATCACTGTGGTAAGGTCACACTTGTGCATTTATGTCAAATCATTAGGCAGGCATGATTTTGCTAATTACGTTTCATGTCTGTAACCATCTTATAATTATAAATATGCAGTGCAGGGTATATCACCTTTAGCAGCCTAGGGAACCGGAGAAGAGGGTTGATGCCAGTTTTAAAGTAGAACAGCTCCAGGGGAACAAGACTGGCTACATCCAGCTGAAACACAGAGAGAGAGAGAGATCATCACACCCTGACCAACTGGTTGATTGGTTGGTGGGTGGATGGATGGATGGATGGATGGATGGATTGACGGACGGACGGACGGACGGACGGACGGACGGATGGATTGATTGATTGGTTGGTTGGTTAAAAAAAGGCCACTTTATTTTGTCATTGTATCCTTACAATGAATTTGTTCTCTGCATTTAACCCATCCTATTGTATAGGAGCAGTGGGCCGCTGCAGCACCTGGGGATCAACTCCAGTTCAGTTCTTCTTTCCATTGCCTTGGTCAGGGGCACAGACATGAGTATTAATCCTAACATGCATGTGTTTTTGATGGTGGGATGAAACTGGAGCACCCGGAGGAAACTCACGCAGACACGGGGAAAACATGCAAACTCCACACAGAAAGGACCTGGGATGGCCTGGGGTTCAAACCCAGGACCTTCTTTCTGTGAGGCAACAGAACCAACCACCATGGTTGGTTGTTTGACTGATTGTTGGCTGAGTGGTATTTGAACCACAAACAAGCAGAATAAACTTGAAAAATACATCTTTCTATCTCATCTTTAGCCAAAAATTGAATTTTTAATAATAGCTTTCATATCTTTAGCTCTCTGAACATGAGTCAGAGCTTTATCCAAATTGGTTTAAAACGAATTTCTTACCTTAAAGCGTGTGGTTTTCATGTAATTCTTTCTCATCTCTTTTTTGTCACACTGTAATGAAAATGAAAAAGTGACATATTGTACATCCAAAATGACTCAGGTAGGCCAACTCATGCTCACATGTTAAATAACAAAACACTGATACTCAACAAATTACTTTAAAAAATAAAATATATGTAGTTGTGCTAACTGCTACGTAGCTGGACTAAGCTAATCCACTCGCCTGCAGAAATACTGAACACAAGGATTTCAGGTTCACATGTACATGCACATACGGTCCACTTTTTGCACCCATGGTGAGCAGCATCGACAAAGTATAATATATAACCCTAATTTAAACTGCAAACCATCCACTATCCTAAACTCACACATCAGGTGCAGAACTTTATTTTTTGTTTCCTCCCGCTCTCCTCTAGCACCAACTCCCGTTTTTTTTCCTTTTGGGTTTCAGCCAAATGAAACACAAACAATTGGGGCAATTAAAAATGTAACTTGTACAGCTATAGGCTGCTGGCATGAACATTTGATCTTCATGAACCTTCTGCATAAATGATCGTGTGCATCACATTTCTATCACATGAACCATGAAACTGACCAGTAAAAGAACTGCAACTAATGGTGCACAGACATGGAATGGTGATTACTAGAACAGCATCTGACAATGGATATACATTAATTTCAGGCTGAAAACAGTAATGCATTGGAATTGGAATTATGTTAAACCTAATAATAATAATATATAACATTTTCAAGGGTGCTACATATAATTATGATCTTGAACATTCATCGATAAATAAATTGATTTTATTATGTCTTTTATTTCATCAACTCTAAATTTTCTGTAATACCAGTTTATCTATGAGAGTACCAATGATGATGCGTCGCCACAATTTTGCTGTTTTTTTTCTGATGTAGGACAATGAAGCTCGAGTATAACAGTATAATTATTTGGTGTCCTATTGCTTCACCCCCCCATAAGGAATGACTTGGGAAATCAGAACAAGGACGTTTATACGGCCACTTTAATACTCACCACAATGTCCCCTCCTTGTACAAACTGCAGGCGTGGCTGGAAGACGGTGATGTCCAAGATGTAAACCAGGTCACAGAGGTAGTCAGTCAGCAGCCAGTAGTAGATGTTGTCTGGTGTCTGATAGGGGAAGGCCCAGCGCACCGGGATAAACCATACATTCCAGTTCCACGCCAGTGTGACCAAAAACATCCAAAGCACGTACATTAGGTCTAGTGGCGGGTATTGGAGTGGGAGATTGGAGACACGGATGGAGGGAAAGGTCATCAGAAGTAAGGAGCAAAGGATATGCCACAGCAATATCTTCTAAAATACTAGGAGTATTCCAGGAAGTTCTACCAATTCTGAATAACACAATTTCAAACAAGGAGAGAATGAATATGGGAAAGAAAGGAAGGGCCAGGGCCATTATGAGTGGCTGCTAATGTAATACATGTTAAAGTATAGATGGAAATGGCTGGCAATTAAGAATATATGCATGCACCAGACTAAAAGAAAGAAGGAATGGTGGTGAGTGAGAGTAGATTAGGAGACAAGAGGTTAGATAGTATTGTACTTCTAGGAAGAAGCTCTTACAGTAGAAATAGGGTAGAAAAGTAGTTTTTCATTTACCCAAACTTTATGCTCCCTAACCCACCAATCTACTTAACAAATCATTGTTTACATGTGGGCTGTTTGAGTTGCTTCTAAAATCCTTCAAGCAGGTGGTGAGTCAGCATCCAAAGGTACATTGTACATTTTCAGAACTACTACTACTACTGTTACTTTTAGCTGCCCCCGCTAGGGTTCACCATAGCGAATCATCTGTTTCCATCTCTTCCTGTCTTCTGCATCTTCCTCTGTCACGCCAGCCACCTGCATGTCCTCCCTCACCACATCCATAAACCTCCTCTTTGACCTTCCTCTTTCCTCTTCCCTGGCAGCTCCATATTTAGCATCCTTATCCCAATATACCCAACATTTCTCCTCCACACATGTCCAAACCACCTCAATCTTGCCTCTCTTGCTTTGTCTCCAAACCATCCAACCTGAACTGTCCTCTAATATACTCGTTCCAAATCCTGTCCTTCATCGTCACTCCCAGTGAAAATCTTAGCATCTTCAACTCTGCCACCTCCAGCTCCGCCTCCTGTCTTTTCATCAGTACCACTGTCTCCAAACTGGTCTCACTGCCATCTTGTAAACCTTCCTTTTAACTCTTGCTGGTACTCTTCTGTCATAAATCACTCTTGACGCTCTTCTCCGCCCACTCCACCCTGCCTGCACTCTCTTCTTCACCTCTCTTCCATACTCCCTGTTACTTTGGACAGTTGACCCCAAGTATTTAAACTCATCCACATTTGTCGCCTCTACTCCTTGCATCCTCACACTGTACATTTTCAGAAAAACTGGGGAAAAGTTCAGTTATTTCACATATAGTGGGACAAGATTCAAAGGCCATGGGAAAATGCAGGTCTCCACATCAAACCTGCAGAAAACTTACCAGTAATATTATGTCTGAATAACCATAGATCTAAGGTGTAAATTTTATTGTTTTGGCTAAGCAAGCCTTTCAAATGCAAATCGTCTTTTTCTGCTTGATTTGGGTAAATGAGGGTCTACTTTACAGTATGATAGGTTGCAGTGAACTGGGCCAAGCAGTACTGGGTCCTCACTGGTGAAAGGGTCGATGCTGGCAGGGAAGCGGTAGTGCCTACAGGCTCTTATCCACCAGGGAGTTTTCACCTTGCAGCATTGCCCAGGCTGCACCTCCCCTGCCTCCCTCTCCCCTCCTATTGCTTTTCCTGAGCCGCCCACGTTCGCTTCCCTCTCATTTGCATTCACCTCATCTTGGGTTTTTGGAGTCGCAGGAGCAGGGGGTGGAGCTGGGGCGTGTGGAGGAGCTAAAAAGCGAAGGAGGTCAGAGGTTAGCGCAGCTAAGAGGAGGGAGATTAAAAGCGTCACCTTGTCTATCAGTGGAAAGCAGGCAATGAGATAATGCACCTTTAAATGTAATTTGGGAATTCTGTTAGTTTACTCGTGCTCAGTAGCAGTTTTCTCTGAGATAGTTGACTATCTTAGAATAAATATATCACTGAGTATCTATGTACATTGTAAAGAATAAATAGAAATCAAGTTTGGACAAATAAATAATTTGCCAGGGGTGGCTGTGGCTCAAGAGGTAGAGCAGATCGTCCGGTAACTGGGGGGTTGCCGGTTTGATCCTCAGCTTCTCCTGGCAAAAGTGTTGAGATGTCCCTGAGCAAGATGACTAACCCATAACTGCTCCCAATAAGCAGGTTGTTATCTTGCATGGTTGACACCGCCATTGGTGTATGAGTGTACATGGGTAAAATGTGAGGCGTCAATTGTAAAGCACTTTGGAAAAAAGCACTATGCAGTCCATTTACCATTTATGCAGTCCATCAGTTGCATGAAGATCACCTTTGTTGCAGTGACTATTTGAAACCATAAGAATGATCCTTCTGTTAAGGTGATTTTGTTAGATGGTGCTGTAGGTAGACGATTGGTATACCCAAGACGATCCGTATACCCCGGAAATGTGTAAATTGCCTAATTCATAACTGACTTGTTTGTTGACCCTAACCCTAACCCTATTATACTATTAATGTGCCATTGACTACTACTACTACTACTTTGCTGCCAACTTGACAGTTTAAACACAAGCAACAACCGTTCAAAGTAGGCTGGAAGGACCCTTTAACCAACTGACCAGTAGAATTGCTTCGTAACAATTTCCGACTTCCGGGGTGTACGGATCGTTTAGAGTGTGTAGTAAAGTGAGCCTCCCCTCAGAGAACATAAAAACAGCTGCGCCCCCCCTCCCAATTATTATTGCTATTATTGTGGCAGACACTAGGGGCTATGCCTCTCACCCAGCAGGACTGTGAGCCGGGGGCGTGGTTTACGTTCCCGGGCTAACCGGTGCAGGGTTGTTCCTGCTGCAGTTGGTTTTTGGAGTTGAGGAATAAACATCAAACTCGCCTTGGTCTCCTGTGTTTTTCCTCATTCCTGCCACATTATTACTATTATTGTTGTGGTTATAATGTATGTTCCACTCAGGTATAAAAACGGGTTTCAACAATAAATGATATATCTTTGAAGATGATCTTTTATTTTTTTTTAAATATCTTTTTCAAACATCTTTATCTTTTAAACATCTTTTTAAACATTTTAAAACGTTTTAAACATCTTTTTAAAGATTTTAAACACTTTTTTCAAACATTTTCAAATGTTTTAAACATCTTTTTCAAACATCTTTATCTTTGTTTTAAAGTGGGGTTTACCTGCCTTAGCTATGCGCAACGCCACTCGGTATGACGCTTCGGTTGCCTTGGTATTTACAGTGCTAAATGTGTCAATGACTTTCTTCTGTGACCGCAATTCCTTTAGCTTCCTATCAAAAGACTCCTGTGGCTTGGTCACCAAACTTGGATGTTTCGTATCAATATGACGCCGGAGTTTACATGGTCTCATACTGTCGTTAGCTAGCACCTCTTTGCAGACAACACACTGCGGCAGTGGGGCGTCATCAGGACCAATCCATGAAAATCCAAACTTTAAATAATCATGGTCATACTTCCTCCGTTTTCTGCTTGCCCCAGACGCTGTCTCCTTTCTCACTGTAGTTAATGTTACTAAAAATTGATCCATTTTGCTCCAAGCATTGCTGAAGTTAACTAAATTTAGCTAGATGTTTACGGTTACTTTTTCTTCACGTTTTTTTTTCTCACGCTGCGCCTCCCCTGAAGCTCTCTGGCGCCCCCGAGGGGAGGAGCGCCTCACACGTTGAAAACCCCTGGATTAGAGTATACCGATCGTCTACCTACAGGTGCCAATACCCAAAGCCCTGAGGGAAGAACTGAGGTGTAAAGTGGGGCAGGTGGGAAGCGGGAAGCAGGAAGCCGCTGCTGCTTCAACTCACCTGTGAGTGAATATCAGTGTAATAGGGGGTTATCTCTCAGTGAGCAGGATTTTTTTTCCGGTGCGGCAACATGGCTGATTGTTTTAACCTGGAAACAAAATGTACTATAACTTCTAGATATAGCTAATAATAGCTACTACTATCCACTGATACTTTTTGCTTGTATGTACAGTTGGCACAGCCCGCCTTTATCTATTGCCTGGTCTGATTTGATGCAAACCTTAAGTATGACTAAAAGCAGGGCTGCCAAGTCTCACCCTTTGGGAGTGAGAGTCACGCAATTATGCCTCTTCACATGCTCACACGCCACACTTGCTATTTCACACGCTCATAAACGTTTTCCCTTCACTTCTATATAATATTTCCACAACTTGCGATGCTGCTTGCGGCCTGCCGTAGTTCGGGTCCGTCACTGGTTTTCCGGGGTGAGCCCGCCCTATTCTGCCTCTGATTAGCTGACCCAGATATTCTTACCCTAACCTTAACCAATCATCAGTCCTCATGCCTAAATCTAACCAACCCAATCAATGAAAGGCAACCATGAATATCAACCAATCAGAGGCAGAGTAGGGTAGGTCATAGCGTCAACGCCACGAAATAAAATAAAATAAAATAAAATAAAAGAGCTACACAAGAAGACCCCACTGAAGAAGACGAAGAAGAAGAAGAGGAATAAGAAGAAAGAAAACGATAGGTAACCGTTTCATTTTGATCATACGAAATAGTAAATATGTTAGTTTTATAGAATAAAATGCGTTATAGTCACTCCGAGCAGGAGTAACGTTACACATGCTGCTGTGATATCTCGCAGTTAAAAAGGAAAATATTCGAACAGTCACTTGTCAGAAATCTGTAGAAGAACAATAGCTTTCCTTTTTGGTGAATGTCCTGTTATACTTGGTTCACGGATAAATCTCTGAATGTGTTATTGAATGAAATTGATCTAATAGTTCTTGACATGAGGTGGTGATTTTTTTTTAAATAAAAACCAGGATGTGATTTACTTTGCCACATAGTCTAAATCTTAAAATTCTTAACTTTTAACTTTCAAGAGCAGAAGTTTAGCTCAGTGTCTGTGCCTGTTAGAACATTTGAGATCGGGTATGTCAATGTTTGTTGAAATGACTATTATGTCATTTGGTGGGTTTAACTAGGGTTGCCACCCATCCCCCAAAAAATTCCAGTTTGCAATTAGTATATGGAAAATATGTCATATTTAATGTTTTTCTCATTAAATAATTGTGGTTTTATGTTCCCAAAAAGGCATTAAAGGGTTAAAATTGCTTAAGAAATAAATGTAAATGTAGTAGTTATGATCAGTATTGAAGTTGGTCAAAAGCTTTAATGCATTGAAAGTGAAAAAAAATATTCATGTGTAATATTTTTATAGCACTTTTAAGGAACTGAACATTTTTTGCACCGAGGGTAAAACGTCATGATTTTCTGGAGGGGTGCCCAAGGGTTAAAGGAACTGCTTGAATTCATAGTTTGAGCCTTGTGCTCTGAACAAACAAAGAAATGCACTTTATTTTATTTTTTTATATTATTGTTCTGGTTCTGTATTCATTGACATTTTATAAATAAATTTATTTTATTTGTCTAAATTCTTCTTGTTACAATTGTTTTAATTTCTACTTGTGCTGGTCAATTATGAACACTATATAAAATAGCAGGAAACTGGTTTTTAAGTTGCACAAATAATTGGGTTGAGAGGCGCTCCCTGAATACAAATGACAGAATAAGACTGAATAATGACATCCGACAGTCTAATTCTAATGTAGGCTTGAACTCTGTGTATTCTATTCTTTCTAGCAATTGACAATATTTCTTATGTGTTCACTATTCCGAGTAAAGAGAGAGAGCATGAGGAGGAGGCCGACATCACATGACAACATCACAACAGTCTAATCCTAATGTTAATTTAAGTTCAGATATTCCTCTAAATCCACCTTAAAAAAGTCCCCTCACCAGAGTCTCACTCTTAACTTTTGTTGAAACTTGGCAGCCCTGCTAAAAGTAATGATGAATATCTGAGCAGTGACCATTTCAAAGCTACTATAGCACATACTTTGTCAGTTCCTTTAATATCTTGACCAGCTCAGTGGCTGTGTGTGTGTGTGTGTGTGTGTGTGTGTGTGTGTGTGTGTGTGTGTGTGTGTGTGTGTGTGTGTGTGTGTGTGTGTGAGGGAGTTTGGTGAGAGACTCACTCACAGGTAATGATGCTGTCGTCATCTGAGCTGTCGGGGTCTATGAGTTTCTCCTTGGCTTTCTCTGTCCGCTCCTTGAACATCTTGACAAGTTCCTGAAGACGTTCATTGACTACCATGCTAGTCTGACTGGCTGAAGACGCCGGACGATCTTTCAGACTTGAAACAGATGACACGAATAACATTGGAAAAATGCATTTTTAAAACAGACCTTTTTTTCTGTTTACTATGTTATAAAGTAAATGAAAATGTTCTGCATGCCATTTTCATGTTGACGCGATTAAAATGTGAGAATGTCTGTATGAAGACACCTAAAAAAACATCAAGTGCTAATGATCGGCCAGCAATAATGAGAAGTCGTTTCCAAACTGCTTTGTTTATAGTTTTGTGTGTGTGTGTGTGTGTGTGTGTGTTGTACTCACAAGTCATCTGTGCTGTGGAGGCTGGAATGGCTGGGCCAAGCTCTGATGGGTGTGCCTCCTTCATCATCATCATCCTCACTCTGAGAGCGCTGCCTCTTACTGCCAAGGCGAGCGTGCACACAACAACACCAACACAAGCATTAGTTCAACATTTAGTCAGTAATGCATTGTTCAAATTGTCATGTCCTTTTTGTTTGCATGTGACATTTTGCAGTAACGCTCTACATGAATAGCTATAAATAGTGATTAATGAATGATGAATAGGACACGTGTCAGCCCTTAAAACACACTTGTTAACATTAGCAGATGGCTTGAAAGAAATAATAACCATCTTCTTAATATGGCTTGGACCGTTGTATCTAGATCCTTCTTCCATTTCTTTTATCTAAACCTATCCTCTTCCTAATGGAATTAGTCAGATTGCACTGACCAGACTAACATATTTGCCCTAATTTGGAACAAAATTAACCCTCAGGTTGAGAAATGTCCTGTCTAAATTCTAACTACATTTTATTCATGAATTTTCTTGCACATTTTCTCAATGCCATTACTGACAATTCTTTAAAGATTTTAAGACAGATATCAACATCTTATAAGTGTCCTTTTACTCATTTATTAATCACTGCATACAGCTACTAATAAGGCATGACCCATTTTTGCTTCTTATTACATCAAAACCAATGTCTCACATTCGGGGGATAGACTTGGATTTTGAATGCCAAGATAATCTCAGCTTTTGAATGGAAAAAGGTCCCCACTGTCCATTACATACACAATACTATCGTTACTTCTATTACTACTACTACTACTACTATCACAGTTGTTATTATCATTATTGTTAATAACAACAATAACACAAAAGCTGTTTCCACACAGGTAGTGATGAGGAATGATGAGGAATACTGTGATGTTTTGTAATGTGATGTGATGAGATGTGACATTGCCTAATTGACTTCAGATGATTAAATGCTCATAATGATGCGTGCAAACAGAACAAAAAAAACAACTGCAAAATCAAGATTTGCATATTAGAATGAAATGTTTATGGCTAGAGAAGTAGGAAGCTAAATCAATTAGGTATCTTTGCATGTTCTAGATAGAGTGATAAGAATACAAATACAAATTACAACCAGTCAGTCTTTGAGTGGGACCAGTGGAGATGGATGTAGGAAACGGAGCTGACCAGCTGAAGATGTAATTGTGAAGCAAGAATGACGATGTTGCAGATTTACAGAGTGATCCAGGTGTTAAAACCTCAAAGAAAATCAAATGTTACAAGCAAGCAAGGGTGGATTCAATCCTGGATAGTTGGATAGTTAAATAAAATGAGGATTGTACAATAAACTGCATATATGAGTTGAGTGATAGATGTATTCTGGATGAGGGGACACTGGCTGGATAGCTTACATCTTTGTGCACATATTCCTACGATTCCCTCCACTACTGATGTAGGTGATGAGGCCAGGGTCAAAAATTATTGTGTGGGTGTGTGAAAGAGAAAGAGTGAGCGAATGTGTACATGAAACATTGGGAGCGTGAGAGATTGTCAGAGAGCGAGAGAGAGAGAGAGAGAGAGAGAGAGAGAGAGAGAGAGAGAGAGAGAGAGAGAGAGAGAGAGAGAGAGAGAGAGAGAGAGAGAGAGAGAGAGAGAGAGAGAGAGAGAGAGAGAGAGGAGCGAGTGTGTGTGTGTGTGTGTGTGTGTGTGGGTGGGTGGGGGGGTGATGTAAATCCAAATAAACAAAAACACAGAGACACACTTGAGAGGGTAAATCAACTACACCATGTCACAAATGGGCGACATAGCAACTTGCAACTGTACAATTGTCACTCATCTGTTTATTGAAATCTGCTATTTTAAAATGATCCAAAGTGCAGTCAAAGGCATGTCTATCTAAAAAAGCCATGCAAAAGCCCACAGCACCATTCCTCATTGTACATATAATTACATTACACATGACAGCACAACAGGACAGCACAGTGCAGCACAAATGAAGAAACTCTATGAATCTGCAAGGACTCAAACAGTGCCCGTATAAAACAGACTGTGTTCTGAAGAAACCTCTCATCCTGTCAGAAATGCAAAAACAGGTCCTGTTTTGCCACTTTTTTTCCCCCCACCCTCTTTCTCTCCAATTGTACTTGGCCAATTACCCCACTCTTCTGAGCCGTCCTGGTCGCTGCCCCACCCCCTCTACCGATCCGGGGAGGGCTGCAGGCTAGGGGTGGGACGATTCACAAATCTCACGGTTCCATACGTCTCACGATTCAGGGCTCATGATTTCGATTCAATACGATACAGTGGACGCCTTGGTAAGCGAGAGACAAAACACCATTGCAGTTCTCCAATTTTCATTTATTTTAAGAATTAGGCCCAACATTTTGGCATTATCAAGGCACGTATTCAAATGTAATGCAAGTGCAAAAGTTCTAACAAAATGTTGTGCCATCTTTTCTTGTTGTGTAACACAATTGTTTTACTTTAAAACTTTAAACTTTAAAAACTACTAGAATGACCAAGGTAGTCATTTTGACTGTTTTGGATTTTCAAAGTTTAATAACTTTGTGAGAAAAAAAAAATACAGACCTGCCTCCCCTGAATGCTCTTAAAATTACATATATTTGCATTGAAATTAGTCTTAGATCAATCGCACACAAAAAATAAGATCTACCTAAACCGACCATGAGCGGTCAAAACGACAATGCGTAATTAGCGCATCATCGTGCGCGTCATGTCACTATTTATGACGTGTGTTGTCTGGGTCATTTCCTTTGCAAAGTTCGGTTCTTTTTTTACATTTCACGTCTTACGTTTGTTAGATAAGCAATATGTGTTTTCCATTTTGTTTTTCAGGTATTATTACCAACATGTCTCGGTACAGCCGCCATTTCAGACGCACCATGACTACCACCAAGGCCTTGCAGTATTTACAGGCGTTGGATAGCGGCAATTTTAAATTGTTTGAAAAATAGTATTGTAACGATCACGGATGTGTAGACTTGCTAGCCCGTTGGCTAACGGGTCGGACTAAAGTTTAGTCGATTGCTTAACGTAGTTGCCCGTGGTGCAGGAGACCCGGGTTCGCGTCCTGGCTGTGGTGGTTCCCAGCTGCCCCCTGAATTCGCTAGTGTTAAAATTGCTGAAATGTTAATTTTGGTGTCAGTCGTTTCTTAACAGACATACTAACATATGCAATGCATTAATATCTCAGTTGGGTATTTATCTTGACAGAGCATAGAGTTTAAAAACCAGTGGTCATTAGGTAGGAGTGAAATTCCAGTCATTCTAGTGTTAATGACACACGATCTTGCAAAATGGGGAGCATCTTGAATCGTGAAGGCTGTATTGAACAATTTAGAATTCGATCCAGTATCATCCCAAACCCTACTGCAGACTACTACATGCTTCCTCAGATACATGTGGAGTTGCCAGCCGCTTCTTTTCACTTGACAGTGAGGAGTTTCACCAGGGGGATGTAGTGCATAGATGTAGCATGTGGGAGGATCATGCTATTCCCCCAGTCCCCCCCCCCCCCCCCAAACAGGCACCCTGACCGACAAGAGGAGGCGCTAGTGCAGTGACCACGACACATACCCGCATCCGGCTTTCCACCTACAGACACGGCCAATCGTGTCTGTAGGGACGCCCAACCAAGCCGGAGATAACACAGGGATTTGAATCGGCAATCCTCATCTTGGTAGGCAACGGAGTAGAACGCTGTTTTGCCACTTTTAACTTGGTGATTACAGCCAATAATGTGTCCTGTGTAGAAAACTATTTCACAATCCTGGGACTGAGAAGATATAAACGGGAAAAAAATGTCACTGGACATTATTTTCTTGAAAGTTGGTATTTTGCATATGTAAGGTTTCTGTGGAACACTGGCAAAATATTATTGAGACACTTTTGGGAAATTGGACTGGAAACTCAACGCAAGCACATACAATGACAATGACTCATATGACAGGGAATAGAAAGTAAAAACAGAGGCCATGCTCAGACAGAATGAAACCGAGGAAAAATATTTGAAGATTTTCATTCCAAAGTGATATATGACATCTCCACTCTGAGAAAATGTTGTCATCTTAAATTCATGACTCAGTGGGTTGAGGATATGTGTCCATCATGAAATTTGTTGGCAATTTATATGCAAATATCATGAGATTGCTAGTGTCTGAGTCTTTCAGTTACATATGTACAGCAATCATTTTGTAAGATTAGTTTCCATATTTCCGTTCAATGGCTCATGTTGGATTGAAACGCTTCATTTTAAACAGAGAGGCTATCACCTCTACACAACCGAGTTATCCCAATGACACAACCTTAAATGTTGCTTTCAGAGAATGCTTTGCCATTGATGCAAGCATGCATATTTAATGTATAGAAAGCCAATGAAGGGAGAAGAAAACAAACTGCACAGAGGACACTAGAGGTACCCGGATGTCTAATATCCATGTACTATCCTTACTCTTTGTCTGCAGCTTTACTGTAGATGACAAGCATGAGGGGAGAAAAAAAGGTTAAAGAAAATAAATATTAGTGCGAACTCAGTTCTGTATATTGCAGGTAAAAAGCGAATGCTGCCATTTCCTTTGTACTATAACGAATCTGAGGACATTTTAAACCGGTATATCAAACATCAAATCTTTTTTTTTATTCCCCCCCCCTTTCCCCCCCAATTGTACTTAGCCAATTACCCCACTCTTCCGAGCTGTCCCAGTCTCTGCTCTACCCCCTCTGCCAATCCGGGAAGGGCTGCAGACTACCACATGCCTTCACCAATACATGTGGAGTTGCCAGCCGTTCCTTTTCACCTGACAGTGAGGAGTTTCACCAGGGGGATGTAGCACATGGGCGATCACGCTATTCCCCCTCAGTCCCCCCCCCCCACCCCTGAACAGGCGCCCGACCGATCAGAGGAGGCGCTAGTACAGCGACTAGGACACATACCAACATAATATGGCTTCCCACCCACAGACACAGCCAATTGTGTCTGTAGGGATGCCCAACCATGTCAGAGGTAACATGGGGTTCGAACCGTCAATCCCCGTGTTGGCAGGCTCAAACATCAAATCTTAATATCAAAACAGCCCTATCAGTAACACGCAAAATGGTTCTCCACGTGACAGCAAAAACATTTACCAGTATTGTATTTAATTAAGTACTCTTTATGCCTGCATTTCCTATTAGAAAATTTGAATTATAGATATGTGCATTATATGACAATACACTGGGCCAAGGGGTGTCTCAAAGTCAGTCTCTCTACTAATGTGTGCATACATTTATGTATACGACTGTGACTGCTACTGGACTGAGGGGAAGTAGAGGCGCTGTTTCTCACCTCTGACGTCCTCCTTTAGGGGGCATGGGGACGGTGAGGGTCTTCAGCTGGGGGTCCTGGGGGATGAGGATCTGAGGGATGCCATGCAAATTAACCCCTCCACTTTCTTCTCCATCTCCACCTCCTCCTGCTCTCTTGTGGTCTGAGTCGACATCCTCCACGTTGACAGCAGGATGAAGGCTGAGCCTGGAGCTGACTGGTGGGGTTGCAAGACACAATATGTTTGTTCTCTCTTCGTTTCGGGGTTAAAGGAGTTGTTGCAAAGAAAAGCACATCAGCATTGAGAGAGTGAGCTAAAACTACTTTTAATTTTTTTTTTTTTTTAGCAAAGTTGACTTGTTTATATTGTATCACAGATCAGGAAAAGCAAATTAAACACTGTCAGGTCTGATATAAGGGTCCTTATTGGCCTCAAAATTAGATTATATCTTAGTAGTCCCAACCATAACTCACTATCCCAATAGTAAAGCTTTTTCAGCTTCATACAATGTGAAATGCCAAAATGGACAAAACGGACACCACAGACATAGATAATATATCACTGTGTCACAATTGATAGGAAATTTGTACCCCACCAATGCACGTTAAAGAGAAAGACAAGGGCCACAAACACAAATGATGAACAGAGACAAGAGCAAGTGTGCACAGATATGACATAAGTGGCAAAGTACATGCTGACTACATGTACAGTTGTTGTCATTTGTATTAAGGGGGGAAAAGTTACAAATGAGAAATGAGTCAAACACCAAACCGTGAAAATTAGCAAGCATCAACAATGGAAAGCATAGCAGGGTTAAGGACCAAGTACAGCGAGGACAAGAAAGGGCAGCGGGATGGCAGATTTCAGATTTACCTGGGCCTAAACTGAATGAAAGTGAGAAGATCCAACTCAGAACAACGCCATGCATAAGGCTGCCCCGGCAGCTGAGCAGACCAGGACACTTATTTGGGAAACCATCCATTTTGGCTCATGTTATGTGTGCACAACAATTGTTTCTCCTTTGTTAAGGATAAAAATGTCAATGCACAATTTGTTCTGCTCTAATACTTGATAATTAAAAAAGATCAGCAATTGGCTGTCTAGTCACAGTAGCATACCCCAGCGGACAGGGTTTCTTGTGTTTTAGTTAGAAAATATAGATGTGCTCATTTGAAAATTCTTTCTCTTCCCTTCCTGACTAGTATTTCTTAAATGTATGGAGCCTGGTGCTTGATTAACAGTGTGGCTCAGTTTTCTTGCCTTTCATTGGCATATCATGGTGGCACTCTTGTTAGATCCTCTATCAAACACACAAAGAGAGGGATATCATAGCTACAAGACACAATGGCTGCCTTTCATTCTGCATGCTTGCATATTTTTGAGCACACCAATGTTGCATTTACCTTGGTGTGTAAACCTTACAGCTTTTAATCAATCATATTTTCATATTATTTTATCAATCATCTCATCACTTTTAAACAGTTATTGGTTTACTTTACTTACTTATGGTGATTCTAGATGAAAAAAAAATAGGTTGGGGACACCTCAAAATACCTCAGGTTATATATGGAGTATGCAAGGATGGTCATTATGAAAGACAGCCTAACATCCATTTACCGCTGCTGCAGGTTCACCTGCGGGTCTAGCTGAAAAGTCTGGGTCATCCTCGATGCAGAAGGCTGGGTTAGAGAGACCTGACAGCTGTTGGGCTGGGGAGCTCAGCTGCTTTGACGGGGGGCTGACAATGGGTGGAAGGCGGGGATAGGAGGGGACATTGGGCAGCTCTAAGGTGCTACCACAGGGGGAGGATGGAGAAGGGGAGCGCGAAAGGAATTGAGGGTGGTGGGGGGGAGGGAGGGGGGAGTGTCGTACTAGCCGGTTTAGTTCTAGGTCTCGTTGGTCCCTGACTTTGTTCTGATTTTTTTGCTGCTGCTGTTGTTGTTGTTGTTGTTGTTGTTGGTGTTGTTGTTGGTGTTGTTGTTTCTTAGGCATCTTGCGGCTTGAGGCTGTTGAGGCGATTCTGGACATTGAGGAAGTATTGTTGTGTTCGACTTGGAATCTGAGAGAGCCTTTGAGGGATGTTAGACACGGTCTGGGACAGATTGGACACCTGAGGGGGCACGGAGAGGCCCGTGGAACCAGTGGGCAAAAGCTCGGTCAGCGTCTGGGCGATATTGCGAGGAACCTGGGTAACTCGGATCTGGGAGAACTCTTGGCGCAGTTCGGGAGGTAGGGAGGGTAGGTGCTTGGTAATATCAGAGAGCTGGGTGGGTAGCTTAGGCATGGGGGGTATTTTAGGAGGGGTGATGCCGTTCTCTTTGAAGAATGCACTGATGTTGCCGAAGCACTCGGAGGCATGGGGAATGCGCATCAGGCAGCTCCTAAGTGCATCACAGCTCGCCGGGGCTAAGGAGCAGACAGGTGGATAGTCAAAAGGACAGACAGTTGGGAAGGCACATATTCACGTACACTATGAACAAGATGGATCGATAGTCCAACCGAGGGTCAGTCTTTGTTTCACAAAGGAGGATTCAGTCAGTCAGATTTTATTACCTGACTAACAAGAATAAACAAGGAGTCAACCTCAGTGACAATCTCTGTCAATAAACCAAAGAGAGAGAGAGAGAGAGCGATAGAATGGTAGATTGAAAAACAGTTGTAGTTGACAAGTAGCACAACGGACACAAGCCAGTCAGGCTAACAGTCCTGAAAACCAGTCAATCAAGCATCAAATAAGTCATGCTGACAAGAACAGAACTGAAAGCTACATTTCAAATCAAGGGAATCGGCACAAAAAAAAGAACAGTCAAAAGTAAAGTACAAAAACTAATACGTACCACCACAGCCCTCCCCGGCACCCTCCTCCTCCTCCTCCTTCTAAAAAGAACAAATATCAGCAGATGGTGAACGGCGGGGGAATAACAGGTCTGACTGAACATCCTGAAAATAGATTCCTACTAATTCAAGTTGAAATGTAGATTAGGCATGAACCAAGCTGGTATTAATAAGTCTTTCTCAAATATATGTAGATCACAGGTCTCTGATAATGCAGGTGACACATGAATTTCGACAAATGAAAAAAACAGTAATTTTTTTTTCATGAGCCTGGGGCCACTGGCCATGACTAAATTTCTCCTTTCAGCCCTGGGCTTAAACAGTTTAAAAACCAAAGGCATAAATCACATGGTGACATGTTTGTGCTTTGTTGACAGTGTGGTACAATGATGGTTTTTGGCAGATTTAGGTCAGAACAAAACTAGACAGAACAAAGAGTGCAAGAGCAAAAGATGAAATGAAAGGACGGTTCTAAGAAAGGAAGGAAGGAAGGAGGGGAGGAAGGAAGGAAGGAAGGAAAGGCAGCAGGTAACCAGGGAGGTTGAAATATCCAAAATGGAAAGGTAGCGTTCAACTGATTTGAGATATTTTCCACTTGAATACGTAATTATCAACCAGTGTCAAATTGTGCAAATCAGAAGATTAATCTTACTTAAAGGGAAACAATAATGCTTTTCAGCATTATCTGTATGTGCATGTTGTAGGGTTATTATTCAATTAGGAGCCATAACACTAAGCAGTCTTTCGTGTGTCTCTGAAATGCCACCGAAATTGTGTCATCCAGTGACGTAACTGAAAGACGATCTGTGAATATAACTATTTGTAAACCAAATTTACAAATATTTAATAAAAGAAAAATAATAATAAATAATCTAAAGATATTTACAAATATATTTCCAAATAGTTGCATTTCTTAGGAAATGCTGATAATGCTACATACAGCTGTATAATACAACATTTTAATTTATACTTAGCACAAAAAGTAAGGAAATGTGTGTTTGGTAGATCATTTCTTTGTTGTAACAATGCTTCTTGGCAATAAATCTTATACCGTTGGAAAGCCTGTTTATTTCCCTTTTAAATGGGGTCACATTTGTAAGGAACATGCGTTTGTGGGATGAGCAGCAGAGCTGAGTATATGGGTTGCGCCCATGGAAAATTTGCCAAATCTTCTCTGCCAATGCCAAACAGCTTATTTTGCTGTTGCTATTGACTCTTGTTTTGAGCTTCTGGTACCCCAGATGCTGACAATCAGGTGCCTAATATAAGATTTATTGCCAAGAAGCATTGTTACAACAAAGAAATAATCTACCAAACACAAATTTCCTTATTTTTTGTGCTAAGTTTATATTGTGGCGATACACAAATAAGAGTAGATTCACCAGGGGCTGCTGCTCCTTTAAGGCAGACGTTCAGAGTGCTGACGTAGGCACTGCTTAGAGTTTCCGGGGTGGAGCCATGTTTGGAGCAGCCTAGCTAGCGGTTAGCTGGTTGCCACGAGAGATTGTGCTGTATCGGTGTCGTTTTGTGTGGCGAGTAGACGGAATTGACTCGACTCGATCTCTCCGTCTCCTCATTCCTGCACTCCCACAATACGGTCTTATACAGCTGTACGTTGAGCTGCTATTAGTGCTGCACGATTAATCTAACAGCAATCGCGATGTCAGCCTGCGCAATTATATAACCGCAAAAAGCTGCGTCAACGTCTGTTTGTGTGAACGCCTGTTTGTGTGCAGTCTGCATATCAACGCCCATAATTAAGAGCTGACAAATCAGTCTCTGTTTAGGCAGTGAAGCGTGCGCAGTCTGCGGTCACATGACTATCCGGTGTGCTGTGTGCAGACCAGAAAAAAGGAAAAAGTGGATACCGATGCCAAAGAGCAGGTCAACTTAATGCTGATGAACTCGTGGCCAAAAAAAGAAAAAAAAAAGCGACCTCTGTGAAATGGCGATATTTTGGATTCAAGCTCAGCGATATTGAGCAGAAAGAGGTACTGAGTAAAACATGCCAAAATGAAAGTCGCTACATGTCGCGGCAATACGACAAATTTGTATTATTTGTATATGTATAAATTTATTATATCACAATCGCAAATCTCGATATTGTCCACAATAATCGCAATGACTTTTTCACCAAATCATGCAGTACTAGTTGATATTGACTTTTTTTTTCTTTTGTACAATGCAGCTCACTGAATGTAGCAGCAAACCAGGTTGCAAATGTAGTTTTCTAAAATTTTATTTTTTTGCAAGTGTAGTTTTCACATTCGTGGATTGTCTTCCAGTGACGTCACCGGCAGACAAAGTTTTGACTGCTTTTCAGAGACACGCCACACTGAAGACTGCCCAGTATTATGGCTGCAAATGAAGTGCCATCCCTAAAACATACAGGAAATATAGAAGTAAAGTTGAAAATCGTTATTGTTTCCTTTTCTGACTGCTGTAAACATCAGTTTCTATGCGGTGGGGACATTACTTTAGCACCAGCAGTGTCAGGGTCGGCACCGTCCTCTGCTTTCTGTGGTTGCTGGGTTACAGGTTTATCTTCTGTCCTGGGTCCAGTTATCGTTGATGCTGGTTGTTCATCACTTGGTGCAGAGGTTTCAGCTGCTACAGTGGGTAGGGGTGGGGAACGGGAGGTCCTCTGTGGCTTTGCCTCCTCCTCTGCCTCTGGATGGTCCCAAATGATGGAATTTGAGTTTTATGCAAGCGCGCCATGCAGGATTTTTCATATGTTAAAGATTATACATGAATGTCTTCATCATATATGTATATTTATGCATGTATTAATCTTACAATAACACACACCAAAATACTTTTATATTCATAGTAATAAATTAGACATATGGAGTCATGAAGAGATATAGGAACATATGGATGTATTGTGGATGTACACTGCTCAAAAAAATAAAGGGAACACATAAGCAATGCAATGTAGCTCCAAGTCAATCACACTTTTGAGATATCAACCTGTCCAGTTAGGAAGCAACACTGATTTGTGAATCAATTTCACCTGTTGGTAAATTGTCTAATTTCCACCAGGTAGAAATTAGACAATTTGCAAGACAACCCCTATAAAAGGAATGGATTTGCAGGTGGTGGCCACAGACCATTTGCCTGTCCTCATCTTTTCTGGCCGATCTTTGGTTAGTTTTTCATTTTGCTAGTGCCCTCACCACTAGAGTTGGCCTGAGGCGGTATCTGCAACCTACAGAAGTTGCTCAGGTAGTGCAGCTCATCCAGGATGGCACATCAATGCGTGCTGTGGCAAGAAGATTTGATGTGTCTCCCAGCACAGTGTCCAGAGCATGGAGGAGGTACCAGGAGACAGGCCAGTACACCAGGAGACGTGGAGGGGGCCGCGGGAGGACAACAACCCCGCAGCAGGACCGCTATCTGGTCCTTTGTGCAAGGAGGAACAGGAGGAGCACTGCCGGAGCCCTACAAAACGACCTTCAACAGGCCACTAATGTGCAGGTTTCTGCTCAAACAGTGAGAAACAGAATGCATGAGGATGGTATGAGGGCCCGACGTCCACAATTGGGGCCTGTGCTCACAGCCCAACATCGTGTTTCCCGATTGACCTTTGCCAGAGAACATCTTGGTTGGCAGATTCGCCATTGGCGCCCTGTGCTCTTCACAGATGAGAGCAGGTTCACACTGAACACATGCGACAGACGTGAGAGGGTCTGGAGACGCTGTGGAGAACGTTCTGCTGCCTGCAACATCCTCCAGCATGACCGGTTTGGCGGTGGGTCAGTGATGGTCTGGGGAGGCATATCCTTGGAGGGCCGCACAGACCTCTACGTGCTAGCCAGAGGTACCATGACTGCCATTAGGTACCGGGATGAGATCCTCAGACCCATTGTCAGACCATATACTGGTGCAGTGGGCCCTGGGTTCCTGCTCATGCATGACAATGCTCGTCCTCATGTGGCCAGAGTGTGTCAGCAGTTCCTGTATGTCGAGTTCATTGATGCTATGGACTGGCCTGCATGTTCCCCAGACCTGAATCCAATCGAGCACCTCTGGGACATCATGTCTCGTACCATCCGCCAACGCGATGTCGCACCACAGACTGACCAGGAGTTGACCGATGCCCTGATCCAGGTCTGGGAGGAGATCCCTCAGGAGACCATCCGTCGTCTCATCAGGAGCATGCCCAGACATTGTAGGGAGTGCATACAGGCACGTGGAGGCCACACACACTACTGAGCCTCATTTTGAATCGTCTTGAAGAATTTCCACAGAAGTTGGATCAGCCTATGTTCTCATTTTCCACTTTGATTTTGAGTATGATTCTGAATCCAGACCTTAATGGGCTAATGATTTTGATTTCCATTGATCATTCTTAGGTTATTTTGCTCTAAACACATTCCTCTGTCTAATAAATAAAGATTTTCAGCTGAAATATTTCATTCATCGAGGTCTATATTGTGTTTTTGGGTGTTCCCTTTATTTTTTTGAGCAGTGTATATTAACTTTTGTGTCTATAGTTTTTGAAAAACCGTTGCCACACATTATACAAGGACATTTTGGGGATTTTACTAGCATGCTTGGCTTTAATAATCTTCTACTACTACTACTACTACTACTACTTTCAGCTGCTCCCGTTAAGGGTCACCACAGCGGATCATCCCTTTCCATTTCTTCCTGTCTTCTGCATCTTCCTCTGTCACACCAGCCACCTGCACATCCTCCCTCACCACATCCATAAACCTCCTCTTTGGCATTCCTCTTTTCCTCTTCCCAGGCAGCTCCATATTCAGCATCCTTCTCCCAATATACCCAGCATCTCTCCTCCACACATGTCCAAACCATCTCAATCTTACCTCTCTTGCTTTGTCTCCAAACTGTCCAACCTGAACTGTCCCTCTAATATAATCATTCCTAATCCTGTCCTTCTTCATCACTCCCAATGAAAATCTTAGCATCTTCAACTCTGCCACCTCCAGCTCCGCCTCCTGTCTTTTCGTCAGTGCCACTGTCTCCAAACCATATAACATACTAGCTGGTCTCACAACCATCTTGTAAACCTACCCTTTAACTCTTGCTGGTACCCTTCTGTCGCAAATCACTCCTGACACTCTTCTCGACCCACTCCACCCTGCCTGCACTCTCTTCTTCACCTTTCTCTTGCACTCCCCGTTACTTTGGACAGTTGACCCCAAGTATTTAAACTCATACGCCTTCATCACCTCTACTCCTTGCATCCTGTCCTCCCTCTCATTCACACATGCTTGGCTTTAATAATAATAATAATCATTACATTTATATAGCACTTTTCTAGACACCCAAAGCGCTTTACATTGAAGGCGATAACTCACTTCTACCTCCACCAACATATAGCACCCACCTGGGTGATGTACGGCAGCTATTTTGCACCAGAACGCTTACCACACATCAGCTTGAGGAATCATTTAACCAATTACATGGGGGGGATGATTAGGTGGCCAGTTGGAAACAGCCAGGTTGGGAATTTTGCCAGGACACCGAGCGACCCCCTACTCTTTGCGATAAGTGCCATAGGATCTTTAATGACCACGGTGAGTCAGGTCCTTGGTTTAATGTCTCATCCGAAGGACGGGCTTTGTCAAGTAGTGCCGAGAATGATTAAGAACACACTCACAAACTGAATGGGGATGCACTAATGCAGGAATCAACATAACAGGCTGATAGATGCTTAGGCAATACTGGCCTTTTTTTAGTTTGTTTCTTTCTTCACATCTTATTATGCACAGTGACCATCAACACTGATTTTGTGTCAAACTCCAGATTAGTTTCTTTTCTTTTTTTTACATTTGCATCCAAATTTGGCATGGAGCAGTGCATCCCAATCATTGCCCTTGAGTACCTCTTATACTGTTGGTTTTCTATTCTGCCAAGTACATTGACTTGAAAAAACCCCCCAAAACATTAATGGCTCCACCACCTGACACAACAGGTGAATGTACTCGGCACAGTGGAAAACAAGTGGTGCCGGAGATACTCGAGCACCAGGATTGGGAGGAGGCGGTGCACCGTGCAGAGGCTCGGATCCATCTGCCACTCTTCAGTAGGGTCACCTTCTGTAGGAGTCAGTAATTCTAACGGGGCATCCTATGACCCACACTTGCGCCCCACCCAGGAATTGTGGCCATTTGTGCTCCTTGCATCGTAAAATTGAGGCCGAGACAACACTGGGACTTGGACCACAAATCCCACGTTTACTTGGGGCTCCAGCACCTTCAAACCTCCCCATTGGAATATATAATCAAAATCCAATAAATGTGACCCACACCCAATTCCAATCCAACCATGCTGGTGTAAAAGAAACTAACGGTGTGCCAGTGATGATAGGATGCCATCTTTACCTGGCTCTTTAGCCGCTGCTTTGTCCGGCTCCTCAGGTTCAACTGGTGGGGAACTCCTGGCGGCTTCGGCTACAAGCTCACTCTCCTCTTCCTCAGCAGCAGATCCTTTTCTGATGGACAGGGCACAGAAAAACATTGACGGTCTCCCAACTGCCCAGCTAAGAATTAGAAAGGTGCCCTAGGAAATCTCATACCAAAAAAACAAAAAAAACAAGGCTATGTGAAATAAATCATGCAAAGTTTTTTTTCTCTCTCTCTAATTGATAACCTATGAATTGATCCGGATGCATCTGAATACAAAATAAATTTATCCAAAACAGACGAAATATGACGAATAAATCTGTCGTTTGATGTCAGAAATAAGTATTGATTGTAGTATTGATTGTAGTCCTGGTCACAGACGGGCTGGGAGTTGTTGCTGATTGGGTAACGCGCCCCACAGGTTTACAACCTCTGACGGCTGACAGCCGAAGCAAACACACTTGTTTCTTAAGAAGGGAAAGACAAAAAAAGTTAAAAAAAACAGCTCTATCCTTCTCCACGTAGTCATGTTGCCAACATAGTCGCATTAATAAATCTATATGCTCCTCTCGGCACCCTGTTGTCGAACCAAGTATACCCTACCGTGACGAACGGACGCACTTTCTCGCTCAACCTCGAGGGTTTTCGCTGAGCATCCTACAAAACAACGCCCGTGATGAGTTTGACACGTAATCGGCACCGGGTAGATCAGCACCGTCCATCAAGCCAGAGTTCACAGGATAAGAGGGGTGGGGGTGGAGGGGTGGGGGAGATCGCTCACATTTCCCTCCAGCAGGGCTACGCTAGAGAATATGCGCCATACTTTTCTCTGCGTCCAGAGAGACGGGAGACGGGGGGGGGGGGGACCCGGGGGGGGGGACCGCGGTTACCCGGGGAACCGTCGTTACCCGGGGAACCGTCGAGAGCGGCTCCGCCGTTGCTAAGGGAAACTATGTGGTCGCTATGGCGGTGAAATGATGCTGAGGTGGCGTGCTGCGGAGGTCACATAATGAGCAACCCACCGGAGTCAAAAGCAAGACTCGACTTGCAGCCAAATTTTACAACGCGCAAGACAGATGTGATCCTCCGACGGTCCGCTAGAACATTCACAAATGACGAAGGACGCATAAACCAAATGTTTTAGACCACAACTAGTGTCTTTATAACTACCGATTGTGGTGAGCAAACTGGCACCCTATCAAAAACAATTCATAGAAGCTGAAGATTTAAAGCTCACATCGACAACCCAGAAGATAAACAAATGTTCTTTTTTATACTGTTGTTTTTTTTTGGTGTATCTAAGACATTAGCTAATCCATCACATGTAAATGAATAAATAAATTTAGATTTTTTTTTTTTGCTCAGTTCAGTGGTTACTTTCCCGGGAAAACGATATAGCCTATAAGCATGTTTGTCCTCAGATACTACAGTATCAACATCTAAAACCAAAGTTGAACCATGAGTTTTTTTTCTTCTTTTGGTGTTGGAGAGGTTGCTGACATAACTTGAGTGCTCAAACAACCACTGCAATCATCACGTATCACCATAGGCATCAGAAAGTCCTGCCAAAGTCCAGGAGTGTAAATTCTAAGCTACAAAATGGCTAACACCAGAACAGCCGAGACAATATCCCTTCACTCAACAGACTACTGTTAAAATGAAATGGTTCAGGTTAGGTTGCTGTAATTCTAGATCAGTGGTTCTCAATCTGGTCCTCAACGACCCTGGTGCTGCTGTTTCTTCATTCTGTCAGCTAGTTGATAATGTGCACCTGTTGTACCAGGTCTACCAGTCATCCAATCAGGGGGGATTTCGACCCGACACAGCAGGTGCATGTTATCAACTACCGGGCAGAATAGAAAATTAAAGGTCCCAGAGGACCGATTCACAAACAAATTGGTCCAGGTTATAGAGACTATGGAGTGAAGCTCTGTAAGGGGGACTTCAGAAGATGTTTTAAATTCTTGGGGTCATTTATCAACAGATACAACAGTTATCCAAAGGAATTGAATCAAGTGCAACTGGACTTGGTTATATATATCCGTGAAGATGTTTCGCCTATTGGATAAGAGGCGAAACGTCTTCACGGATAACCAGGTCCAGTTGCACTTGATTCAATTCCTTTGGATAACTATGTCCTGGATGAATGAGAACATTCACAGACAGATACAACAGTCTTCGTTAATGTGCTCTTACTCTGAAGTGTAACTCTGACTGTGTTCCACCTCGCTCTTCTCAGTCTGTAACACCTGTAACCTGGTCATGGTGAATACACAGTGTCACACATCACACCGAAAAGATGTCACATTTTTCAAAAAACACACGTGCTTAAAACAAATACACATAATCAGACACAAACACACTCCCCCTCACTTGTCTCATGTGCATATCTTTTTCCATTTCTCTAATTCCTCTCTTTCATCCAATACCAAAACACACAGAAAGTTTTTTTTCAGAAATTAAACTCGTGTCCTTACTCTTCCTCGGGCTCCTCCTCCAGCAGTTCTTGGCTTCCCAGTGAGAGTTTGATGGATTGTCCCTCAGCTGCTATCTGTCTAATGGCCATCTCAGCCGTCTGCCTGGCCACCTCCTCAGCCATACGGGCCATCTCCATGCGCTCCAGCAGCAGGCTAAAGCGACGGGGCAATTTGACATCACATGAATACAATGTAACATACAGACCTGTATACTTTATACAGAACTTGGAATTGTAAGTGATTCTTAAAGCCACAATGCAGACATCCACAACTTTCAAACAGTTTTCATTGAACTTAAACAGCAGCAGTTATGGATCTATACGTGTGGCTGTTAAATGTATTGCATCTAACTAACCACCACCATAATATTCCGACATGAAGGATTCCCACATCAGGAATAAGCCAGGAGTTCTTAAAACTTTTAAGCCATTGACCCCAAAAGCGCAAATTCAACCTTCCATTAAAAACACTGGTCCTTCATGAATGGAAAAAAAAGGCCTTGGGCTTATTTTGAACACTATTCAAGAAACCTTGGCATAGTTTTCTTATGATTTGACTGCATTTGGTATACAGTGCTAATTTTACTCAAAAGCACACAAGATTCTGCCTGGCTTTGGGGATGAGAGGACATAATTATTACAGCCAGATGAAATTGGAGGCAGATATGTAAAGGTTATATTTGGGATCTCTTTCAAGGATGAGGATGTGCACGTCCTTGATAGAGAGGAACACTGGGTTTAATGGTGAGTCAAAGAGGCCATCTATGTGAAGAGGGAACGACTATCCCTGAACCGAGGGTGGGGGTGGGGGTGGGGGTGGGGGGGCTAAGAGTACATCAGTCACCATCTTACAATGCTGTGATTGCAACTATTGCCCAATCCTCTGTGAATAGTGCACATGGCCATTGAAACTCTAGTTAATGGTCACGGCAATTTGCATATGAAACGGATCATTGGTTTCGGTCATTATACCACTGTATTGTTTATAAGGGTGGAAATACCTGCAGTCAATTTAGACTGAAAAGGTCACTTGGATGAGTGATGAAACACTTCTCTCAATAAATGTTGTGTCCAGATTAACCGATTCAACTTTCTGCGAAGTCTCATGGTTATCACTCAAAATTCCCTTTGGCTGTAATGATAGTTAGCAACGGCATCTTATTCATTGCCCAGACATAAGACGCAAATGCTTGGTTTATCACATTTAACACTTTTCTCTTCTCATTGTGACTACAATGGGAGTACATATTATATCTGTGCCGTAACTTTGGCAACTTCTTCAGTCAAACAAGTTCATCTTCAATCACTTCTGCATCAAACTAGATGGATGGAAAGACCATGGGGCCATGTATGTAAGAAGACAAAATACAGTGGGCCTAAACACTGCTGTTAAAAGATGTTTTGAAGAATGTGACCTCGCTAACTTCACCCTACTTAAACCTGAATGAATGTGTTTGATGATCAAAATAGGAAAGTAGGCCGAGCATCGCCTAATCCCTCTTCTTAAACTGTCCCATCAAAAATTAATATGAACAGTGGATGAACACTGGCACTTAGATATGTATAATGACAAATCTGCCATTCATTTTCTAGTTTGCATCCTCATTTCCTATAAAAGATCCTCACAGTACATAAGATCAAATGAAATATGAAATTAGCCCCATAAACCATGTTGGAGGTACCCCCCTCAATTTCATATTCTATTACCCATACCGTTCTTCCATGGTAGCCATGGCTATCCCCTCTGCCTCCTTCTTGATGCTGTCAATGAATGGTGTCCAGCGACCTGTTTGGGTCTCAGCGTCCTCTTGAGATGCTTTTATCATTTCTGCGGTGCTCCACACCGTCTCTGGTGCCGGCTGTGGTGTCTCCTCTGAATCGGCACTAATGGATTTCACAGACGCTGTTGTGGACTGTGTCTGCTGTGCAGCCAGCGGTGCCTTCTCTGTGGACTGTTCTGAGGCTGTTGAAGTTATCGAGCACGCCTCGTGATTCATTTGCCCTTCATTATCCGAGTCCACATCTTCCAGTACCATGTCAGGCTTGAGTGTGGCTGAAGGTGCAAGAGGATGAAAAAGGGTCATTTTGATGAGATGCACAGTGGTTTTAGGTCAGAAAAAACGGCAGAAATAGTTATTTTCTATGATGTAATGTAGTTAAAGGGGGAGGGGGCATCATTCTTGAAGTTTGGTGAGCAGCTCAGCTGTTGAAGAGATTGAGACATGCTTTCACCTCTAACAATATCAAGTGTCATACAGAAATGTTACCATCAGGTCCTGTCTCATGGCTGAAAGAAAGCCAAGCTGCATCTTTTTTTCTTTATTTTGAGTCTGTACTCTAGTGAAACTGTAAAACTCTTGGGTACACACTGCAACTTGGGACACAGCCCAGATGAGGTGTTCCGCCATTTTCAATTTTGTCGAGGTCATCCAAAAAGATTTCGACTAGCTGACAGTGCAAATTTGTAGGTAAAAGTTCACCATGGTTGAACTTTGCATGAATGGGCCAAAAAAACTTTGCAACCTGGAAAAAACAAAAAACAAAAAAACAACAACAACTCTATTTCGTCTTCACTTCTTGCACAGTTTTGAACATTAGACCAATTTCACTTTAGCACGCTTTTCTGGAGGTATGACTGCACCAACGGACAGAAAACACAGGGTGAAGAGAGAAGGGGACGGCGTGCTGCAAAAATCCCAAAGCTGCATTTGAACCCAGGACACAGCACAACATCAGGCCTGAGCCCACACTGTACACACACAATACACTGAGCTATCAGGACAGCCAGATTTGATCAGAACTGGAAAAGGTAGGATGGCATATACTTGCCAGTCAAAAGGGACTCGTTGGTGTTCAGTTATTGAAAATGTATGTTGTCATATAGGGTCATAGGCTTAGTGAATACCAGTTGAGTATGGTAGACTACTGCTAATGCTCAAAGTTTCTGTCATCACATGTTATTTTGTGTAGGTTAAAAGTTGGTTATTACCTCTGACAAAACAAAACAAAACAAAAACTTTTTAGCGTGTTAATGTCTGGCAATTTTAAGTCATCTCGAGACTGGTTAGTATTATGTGCACTTGCAAAATTTGGTCTTACAATGTACAGCATAGTATGAAAAAATTCTCACTGAATCTTAATTTTTGCTTCCGTGTCCTTACATTACATCCTTATACTGTCACCTTCAGCCACTTTAGTAAAAGTGTTTTAAATGGGATCAGGGATGTTTTGTGTATGTCCTGTCCTCCCTCTCCATCAAGCTGATGTGTGGTAAGCGTTGTGGTGCAAAATGGCTGCCGTTCATCATCTAGGTGGGTGCTACACAATGGTGGTGGTTGAAGGGAGTTACTCCCTTCAACGTGAAGCACTTTGGGTGTCTAGAAAAGCACTAAATAAATGTAATGATTATTATGATTATTATACCTTCAAATTAACTGCTAATCTGCTAGGATTAGCAGTTAATTTGAAGCTTTTATTATTATTATTATTATTATTAATATTATTATTATGTCAAATGAAATGATCAGACCATTATGCAAAAAAAAATAATACTGCAACACCAGGCCTCATTTCACAGTTCAAGGTGATAGAAATGCATAACATGGAGCGAAGGAATAATGGCGGCCTATTTGTTATGATCTCACATTTGCATTTCAATGACAATACTTTTTGAGCGAGCATTGTAGTAAAAGAAAATGCTGGAGCTATCCACACCAAAGTGGAAATTCCTTTGAGCATATCAATTATCAGCGATGTATACTATAGACACTTAAAGAGTACAATTTATTGATTAAAAAAAATACAACATTTGAATATCATCATTCAAACATTACAAAGAGATACAGTTCTATTTTATGGATGATTATTTACAAGGACACAAGTGTAGCACAAACATAGCTGCCAAATGCTGCCAATTCTCAATATTCAAGTTTCGTCATCCTTTTAAGAATGAACGTTGTACAACATAAATTTTTCCCCCCTTTTTCTCCCCAGTTGTACCCGTCCAATTACCCCCCTCTTCCGAGCTGTCCCGGTTGCTGCTCCACCCCCTCTGCTGATTCAGGGAGGGCTGCAGACTACCACATGCCTACCTACTCCGGTACATGTTTTGCCAGGGGGACGTAGCACATGGGAGGATCACGCTATTCCTCCCAGTCCCCCCCCACCCCCCCGAACAGGCACCCTGACCAATCAGAGGAGGCGCTAATGCAGTGACCAGGACACACACCCACATCTGGCTTCCCACCCGCAGACACGGCCAATTGTGTCTGCATGGACCCCCAACCAAGCCGGAGATAACACGGGGATTCGAACTGGTGATCCCCGTGTTGGTAAGCAATGGAATAGACTGCTATGCTACCCGGATGCCTCAGCATTCGATGCTTTTAGTTTTGCGGGTAGGACTGGGCAAGGAGTATTGCATTATTCCTGTTTTGTATTGAGTATTGTGTCTTTAATCCTTCTAATGGATTTGAAAATTGCAACATGAACTTTTTAACATGTCGCCACAATTCTAAAACAAACATGAAGCTATTCTGACAAGCACAGAAAAATACAATTTTAGCAATCCTACACGAAACCTATCTAAGGTTATTTGTAAGTCAATGATGTCAATCTCTATGTTTCTGTCCTTAATAGAAAATGTGTAAATTCAACATCAAGAGTCCATATAAAGGAACTAATGCAAGCAGAATCCATCTAATCAAACAAGAGCATTCACTATCAATATAAACCAAGTTTTTCTCATAGCATGCTTCAGGTATATGTCATACACTGTGCACGCATTGTAAAGTGTAATACATTCATACACGCAACCGTTTTGATTAGTGTGGTGAGTTGATCACATCACAAACTGTCTGACGTTTTGTGGCTGTCCGGTTGCTGCAGTGAGCTGCACATTTAATTGGATCTGCACGTCAACTGACAGCCTTGTTGTCTATTGCTATGTGTCTTTCTGTCTATCTGCCTGTGGGAATCAGAGCCTCCCCCAGCCGTCTTCTCCTGCTGTTTAAGGGGCTCTCAGCGCCTTCCCCCCTGAAACAGAAGGAGAAGAGGGACCGGGTTAGGCTCCGACTGTCTTGACTCAAACCTTCCAACACACCTCTTCGAAAACTAGGGGGCCGACCTGTCCATATAGGCTAACTTGTGCATTTAACCAACATCTTAAAATTGGGATATAAGCCACAACACGTCCATTCTTGTATCTCCTGTATCAATATCTAAAGAAAAAAACGAGGAATACCAAAAGAGAGGGGGTATAATAAGATCTAATTATAATTTTATAGTGTAAAAGAACCAAGAAGTCAGGCTGCTGGGGTGTGGTGGGAGAAGGTCAAAAAGACAGAAGGGAGGGAGGGGGGTAAAGACCGGGTTAAGTTATAATCAGGATCATAGGAGGTTTAAATGGAGGTTGGAAAATCCTTTATAATGAATTGCGATGGAATTTTTAGTTGAAAGTCTGGCTAGGCCATGACACAGCAATGTGCTTATCTCGGGTGCTCTTGTGCACACATTATTTTTCTGCATTTACTTTTGTTTATCATTCCATCTCTCTATGTGAATGTAAGTGGATGTACATTTACAATGCATATGTGTTTACTTTAGTCAATACATTATAGATGTGCTGTGCAATGTCAACACAATATTTCAATCACTTGATTTTGATATGTAATGCTTCATCCATAATGAAAGCACATGTAAAAGAAAAAAAAAGAAAACCAACAAAAATTTGATCACAAAAAAAAAAAAAAAAAACGGAGGGCGCTTCACCGAAACAAAAGAGCATCTCCTATATGAGGCGGACTGGGCTAAAATAACAATAGGTCTACGTGATTTACTTAAAACCAGAAACAGGAGAGTGAAAGCGTTGATGGAAAAAGCACTTTAGAGACTTCTTTTTTTTTTTGCATTTACTGCTTTGGATTAAGTGTTTGTTCTCTTTTTTCATGTCACTTCTTTCTATGTGAAGTATTCCATGTGGGTAGCAACAAAAAAAAAAGTTGTTTGAAGAGGCATATTCTATTTAGTATTCTTCTTTTGTAACTTCACACTTGTGTAAAAATATTTTACCTTAATTGAACTGTGAATTGTGGCACAAACGCACATTGGCAGCTATTATAAAGGTGCACGATGTATCAGTATTATCAGATTTACCAAAACGAATCTGCATTAGTGTGGAGCAAAGCATAACTCCAGCAATTACACACAAAGAGGGCCCTCTACTTTACGTGTTTCTATATACAGTGGTGCTTGAAAGTTTGTGAACCCTTAGGAATTTTCTATATTTCTGCATAAATATGACCTAAAACATCATCAGATTTTCACACAAGTCCTAAAAGTAGATGGATAAAGAGAACCCAGTTAAACAAATTAGACAAAAATATTATACTTGGTCATTTATTTATTGGATAAAATGATCCAATATTACATATCTGTGAGTGGCAAAAGTATGTGAACCTCTAGGGTTAGCAGTTAATTTGAAGGTGAAATTAGAGTCAGGCGTTTTCAATCAATAGGATAACAATCAGGTGTGAGTGGGTGCCCTGTTTTATTTCAAGAACAGGGATCTATCAAAGTCTGATCTTCACAACACATGTTTGTGGAAGTGTATCATGGCAAGAACAAAGGAGATTTCTGAGGACCTCAGAAAAAAATTGTTGATGCTCATCAGGCTGGAAAAGGTTACAAAACCATCTCTAAAGAGTTTGGACTCCACCAATCCACAGTCAGACAGATTGTGTACAAATGGAGGACATTCAAGACCATTGTTACCCTCCCCAGGAGTGGTCGACCATCAAAGATCACTTCAAGAGCAAGGCGCGTAATAGTCGGCCAGGTCACAAAGGAACCCAGGGTAACTTCTAAACAACTAAAGACCTCTCTCACTTTGGCTAATGTTAAAGTTCATGAGTCCACCATCAGGAGAACACTGAACAACAATGGTGTGCATGGCAGGGTTGCAAGGAGAAAGCCACTGCTCTCCAAAAAGAACATTGCTGCCCATCTGCAGTTTGCTAAAGATCACGTGGACAAGCCAGAAGGCTATTAGAAAAATGTTTTGTGGATGGATGAGACCAAAATGGAACTTTTTGGTTTAAATGAGAAATGTTATGTTTGGAGAAAGGAAAACACTGCATTCCAGCATAAAAACCTTATCCTATCTGTGTGGTAGTATCATGGTTTGGGCCTGTTTTGCTGCAGCTGGGCCAGGACAGCTTGCCATTATTGATGGAACAATGAATTCTGAATTATACCAGTGAATACTTAAGGAAAGTGTCAGGACATCTGTCTGTGAACTGAATCTCAAGAGAACATGGGTCACGCAGCAAGACAACAACCCTAAGCACACAAGTCGTTCTACCAAAGAATGGTTAAAGAAGAATAAAATTAATGTTTTGGAATGGCCAAGTCAAAGTCCTGACCTTAACCCAATCGTAATGTTGTGGAAGGACCTGAAGTGAGCAGTTCATGTGAGGAAACCCACCAACATCCCAGAATTGAAGCTGTTCTGTACAGAGGAATGGGCTAAAATTCTTCCAAGCCAATGTGCAGGTCTGATCAACAGTTACCAGAAACATTTAGTTGCAGTTATTGCTGCACAAGGGGTGGTCACACCAGATACTGAAAGCAAAGGTTCACATACTTTTGCCACGTACAGATATGTAATACTGGATAATTTTCCTCAATAAATACATGACCAAGTATAATATTTTTGTCTCATTTGTTTAATTGGGTTCTCTTTATCTACCTTTAGGACTTGCTTGACAATCTGATGATGTTTTAGGTCATATTTATGCAGAGATGTAGAAAATTCTAAAGGGTTCACAAACGTTCAAGAACCACTATAAATAATAGAGGAAGGCCAAACCTAAGTAAACACAAAATATCTTAAACTTACCTTGTTGCAGAACTTCAGCTGCATTCTGAAAATATAAGGACAGCAGAGGTATAACATAAATTTCTATCGATATGAAAGCCAAGCCAAAACTCAAATAATCTTTTCATTAGCTGAATAAAGGAAAACAACAACATGGGAGGAGATGGATGGTGAAGAGGAGTAGCAGACTGAAGAATGACGTAAAGAAAGAGAGAGCAATGCAGAAGGCAGATGGAAAGAATGAGGAGGAGCAATGGACTTGAGCATCTATGCTTAAGTCTGCAAAATAGAAGTAAAGCTTTTATAACTCAAAATGAACACCTCATTGAACCGTGTTGTACTACGGCGTTGTGACCAACTGGTGGAACTATGGTACTACGGCGAGAATGTTATTACTAGTCAGCTAGTCCCACAACTTACCACAGCGTCATCCTTGGTTTTAATAACAGGCTGGGGCATCCTGAGTCCCAGTCCTGACACAAACCAGCCAACCACACTACAAAAGAGACATAGTAATGCATTATGTGTATTGCAAACCACTTCATGCACTATGCATGACATTTTTATGTGCAACGTCCTTGTTTGATTCAGAATATTTACATTTGGCAGTATGGGATTTTGTGAATTTATCCCATGTAGATTATATTTAACTATGTATTATAATGACAATAACGAGTCTTCATAATTCACTAATGTCTACTTTACTTATCAAATGACTGATGGTCCCCTCAACCACCCACTCAACAGGTACAGCAAAGAAAATGAAACTTACCCTGACACCTTACCATCAGTATCTAATGAAATTCCACTGAGAGATTCAGGTGGCGGAGACAAAACTGAGGAGCAGAGAGAGAAGCACAGTTCTGTCCAACAATGGTTGTTATCTGAGTCTGCGATTATGAATAGGTTTACTAACACAACTTCACCCACTTGCAAGGTGCATGGAAATGGCAAACAACAGAAAAGTGGGAAAAAAAATCCAGCTACTTTTGCAGTGCTGGGAACAATTTATTGCTGACCAACAACAAATAACTGGATTTGCTACAGTACAGTTTGTTTACATTCAAATGCCTGTGTGTTTGTGTGTGCGCGTGCACACATGTGTGTGTGTGTATGCATGTAAAGTTTTACCCTTGAAAGTCCACTTTTTTATTATTATTATTTTCCCCCTTGTTCTCCCCAATTGTACTTGGCCAATTACCCCACTCTTCCGAGTCGTCCCGGTCACTGCTCCACCCCCTCTGTCGATCCGGGGAGGGCTGCAGACTACCACGTCTCCTCCGATACATGTAGAGTCACCAGCCGCTTCTTTTCACCTGACAGTGAGGATTTTCACCAGGGGGATGTAGCACGCGGGAGGATCATGCTATTCCCCCCAGTCCCCCCTCCCCCCCTGAACAGGTGCCCTGACCGACCAGAGGAGGCACTAGTGCAGTGACCAGGATGCATACTCACATCTGGCTTCCCACTCACAGACATGGCCAATTGTGTCTGTAGGGACACCCAACCAAGCTGGAGGTAACACGGGGATTTGAACCGAT
Source organism: Lampris incognitus (assembly GCF_029633865.1). Classification (NCBI taxonomy): domain Eukaryota; kingdom Metazoa; phylum Chordata; class Actinopteri; order Lampriformes; family Lampridae; genus Lampris; species Lampris incognitus. Next base: position 41,874,693 of record NC_079216.1, read on the forward strand.
GATCCCCGTGTTGGTAGGCACCAGAATAGACCACTATGCTACCCGGATGCCCAAAAGTCCACCATTCTTGTGAGGACAAACTTGCGTTGTGAGGACATTTTGCCCGATCTTCACAACTTCATAGGGTTATTTTTTGGTTAAGGACTTGGTTTAGAGTTAAAGTCATAATTAGGATGAGGTTAAGGGTAGGGTTATGAATAGGGAATGAATATAGTCAATGAGGGTCCTCACAAATATAGAAATTTTAATGTGTGTGTGTATGCATGCATGTGTGTGTGTGTGTGTATGCATGTGTGTCCATACTTTTGTCCAAAGATGATCGGTTGGACCTGGGGGATGGCTCTATTGGTACAGCACCAGGGGGAAGCATGACTGGTTGGGGGATTGCCTGCTTTAACCAGTCCACCACTCTACAACAGAGAAAGGAAGAAAGAGAGAGAGAGAGACAGAGACAGAGACATGTCAGTTCGTTACTTGTCTATGGCTGGTTTGACTACACTTGTAATAATGATAATAACCACTATATTTATATAAGTGAGTGCTTGTATTGTGAGTGTTTTCTTCTTACTTTGGAGGGAACGGTGAGGTCATGCCCTCCCCCTCCGACATCTCATCCTCTGAGACCATCTCCACCACTGGGATGTGTGGGAGCGGATCATAATCTGGACAGAATTTCAGTTCAAATCAATCACATTGGATCACATTAGATATAAACTTCCCTTTAATTGCTAATGGAGCCATGGCCAAAGGCTAGTTTACACACCTCTAACAATGGCATGACAGAGGGGTAACGCTGTCTTTATCCCCCCCCCCTTTTTCTTACAATTGTACTTGGCCAATTAACCCACTCTTCCGAGCCATCCCGGTCGCTGCTCCACCCCCTCTGCCAATCCGGGGAGAGCTGCAGACTATCACATACCTCCTCTGATACATGTAGAGTTGCCAGCCGCTTCTTTTCACCTGACAGTGAGGAGTTTCGCCAGGGGGATGTAGCGAGTGGAAGGATCACGCTATTCCCCCCCAGTTCCCCGCCCCCCAGCAGGTGTCTCAACTGACCAGAGGAGGTGCTAGTGCAGCGACCAGGACACATACCCACATCTGGCTTCCCGCCCGCAGACACGGCCAATCATGTCTGTAGGGACGCCTGACCAAGCCGGAGGCAATGCGGGAATTCGAACCGATGATCCCCATATTGGTAGGCAACGGAATAGAATGCCACACCACCCCGATGCCCCAGCTGTCTTTATCTTAACTGAGATCCTTAACTTTTTTTTTTGCTATTATAAAACAATGACATTTATTTTTCAGCCCTTTAAAAATCACACTCGCTCCCACTCCTCCTATGTTCAAAGCAAATACATTAAAGCTGAATACATGTGCATTCATTTGCATACTCCCTTGCACAATTAATCTGTTACCAGAGTTCGTACTTTGCAGGTCAGTGTTGAATGTCGCTTTTGTTTCATGAGAGAAAAATGAAGGAACATTATGCAAGAATGAAATACCTGGAACATCCTCTACATTGTAGACCTGGGGTAAGATAGAAAAGAAAGTATTTGAATTACAACCCAACAAAGTACATAACAAATTTCATCTCTGTCCTTCTGATGACGTGCCAAAATGTTGTCTCAACTTATCGTCACACGATCATAAGCATAATAAACCACCATGCCTTAAGACAATGAAAGATAACTCATCTCTTATGTCTGTTGTTTTGACCACACAATATGTCTGCGTGACCGATTTTCACATTTCAATCTGCTCTCATGTAACTTTTGTCTGTATTTATCTCGTCTTGTCTTCCTGTCAGCTCAGTCATGCAACATCCACATGAAATTCAAATGTATTGATTTAGATACTAATTTCCTGAACTTCGAATGTATTTACGATAGTCTTCTGCAAAGTTGCATTGCGTAAACTGTGTTACGCTTGAATAGATTTCTCTTGACCCTTAACAAGCATCAGTGGCCTTACCTGCATTGCCTGCCAGCACAAGGCAAACACAAGGATGCATTCGCCACTGTCTCATGCAAATGTCAGCGTAGGACTTTGAAAAAGATTGAGGAAAAATATACAGAAATAAATGCAGATATAAGTCTGCATTTAAACCTCTCGCTGTGCATCACTCTTAACAGTAGAAATGTAAACTCATTATCAACCACGCTTTTTGTGTCATGAATATTTTATCGTATTCATGTGAATCTATACTGATCCCTAGCAGAAACATTTTATCTTTTCATTTGCTCCTTGGAGGTGGATATAAAAACAGCACATAGAGAACTGTCATGCAATACGAGTTTATTTTTTTGATTTTTTTTTTAAATTTGATATACTTTAATGATCCCCGTAGGGAAATTACGCTCTGCATTAACCCATCCTAGCTGTGTAGCTAGGAGCAGTGGGCAGCCACTGTGCAGCAGCCGGGGACCAACTCCAGTTCGTCTTGCCATGCCTCGGTCAAGGGCACAGACAGGAGTATAAACCCTAACATCCATGTTTTTTCGATGGGGGGGGGGGGGATCAGAGCACCCGGAGAAAACCCACTGCAGACATGGGGAGAACATGCAAACTCCACACAGAGAACGACCTGGGATGACCCCCAAGGTTGGATGACCCCGGGGTTTGAACGCAGGACCTTCTTGCTGTGAGCCAACAGCGCTAACCACTGTGCCAACATGCCGCCAAACCTGTTGCTGTTTATGTTAATCCAATCTTGGTCGGTTTATATCTGATGACAGTATAAATTTGATAGTTTTCAATGATTAAAAAAACACAACATCAATAGTTTGATTAGGAAAGTGATATTAACCCAGTTGTTTTTCATTGCAGCCTTAAGGCCTCGGCCACATGGCTAAGATGGCTGTCTAGGAAAAGTTGGGTTTAGATACAATTACAGTTAATGGGAGGATTTACCTCGCTAAGCACCTTGTGATTCCCTGCTAGCAGATCCCCTAATACATGATTAGGATTATAAACCTATCGGACAGTATTGAGTTGCCGTTGTCGTATGCGGACGAGTGGGTTCCTTTGATCTAGCTTGACTGAGTTATTGTGTTGAATTAAACCCCTTAGTCATGTAGAGCCGGTCCTCCATCGCAAGTTTGGATACTCGGGGATATTGTCAAGATGCATGCATTATATGTGGCTTATTCCAATTAACAACATGTTGATGAGCAACATGCACATCCCCTGATCTCATCTGAGGCAGTTGCTGCACGGAGTAGTACACCAAAACAGTGTAAGAACAAAGATAGAGTCTGCACACTGACTGTCCGTGTGTGGACGGTATCTTTTTTTTTTAATCCCCCCCCCTGTTCTCCCTAATTGTTTCCGGCCAATTACCTCACTCTCCAAGCCAACCCGGTCACTGCTCCACCCCCTCTGCTGAGCCGGGGAAGGCTGCAGACTACCACATGCTTCCTCTGATACATGTGGAGTCGCCAGCCGTTTCTTTTCACCTGACAGTGAGAAGTCTTGCCAGGGGGACGTAGTGCGTGGGAGGATCACGCTATTCCCCCCAGTTCCCCCTCCCCCCTGACCAGGCACCCCGACCAACCAGAGGAGGCGCTAGTGCAGCAACCAGGACACATACCCATATCCGGCTTCCCACCCACAAACACGGCCAATTGTGTCTGTAGGGACGCCTGACCAAGCCGGAGGTAACACGGGGATTTGAACCGGCAATTCCCATGTTGGTAGGCAACGGAATAGACCGCTACACTACCCAGACGCCCCTGTGGATGATATCTTTATTATTTCAATGAGCACCCATCAACATTTTCTGAGTACGTGATGTCTGAAACATCAGCCTTGTTTGAATAGTTTGATTTGTTGGCACACATGAACTGTAAGATACTTTCTTTTGGCAAATAGACTGATTGTGAGCAACTGATGGATATAATAGCTAGAAGCGCTGGTGATCTAACTTAAACTAAGACAGGCAATTTGGTTTTGGACATAGATTTGCATGGAGCATTGGTCACACTATGTACTGTATCGATATGTATGTTTGTTGGCAGAATTTCCGACATATTTGAAATAATAGTTAAGATGATGACATCGTTGCATCTCACCTCAGTGGGTTCCTCAGTTGGACAGTTGTTGCCCTCTTTGTACTTCTCATCAGGCTGGGGCAGCACTTTAGTCAGACCTTGAGCTACCCAGCCTATCACCCCAGGCCTACCACGGAGCGAGTGAGTGGGCGAGAGAGATAGATGGATAGAGAGCGAGAGAGAGAGAGAGAGAGAGAAAGAGTGAGAGAAAGCGCGAGAAATAAATTCAAGGAGAATGACAGAGAGAGAGAACAGTTATTGCCCCTTGAATTTGTCTTAAAAGTCATATTTGATATTGTGTAATTCAAGACAATTTATTCAACGCATTTCTGGCCTTACAGTACCTTTCTTCATCCCCCACAGACTGATGGGTGGAAAAGAAAGAAAAAAATTAAGCAATTAGGAAAAAATGAAATTTGACCCAAAAACACAGACTCATCTGCATAGATTAGAATAGGACGATATGAAAATCTCCCTTTCTCTAACACGACTATGTCTTTACCATCAGTGTCCAACACAGAAAATAATATCCATTTTCTTTTGGTTTTTTTAACCCCCCCCCCATTTTGTTTCTCCCCCCAATTGCATTTGGCCCATTACCCCACTTTTCAAGCCGTCCCCATCACTGCACCAGCCCCTCTGCTGATCCGGGGAGGGCTGCAGATTACCATATGCCTCCTCCGATACATGTGGAGTCACCAGCCCCTTCTTTTCACTTGACAGTGAGGAATTTCACCAGCGGGACGTAGTGTGTGGAAGGCTCATGCTACCCCCCCCCCCAGTTCCCCCTCCTCCCCCAGTTCCCCCAGACAGGCGCTCTGACCGACTAGAGGAGGTGCTAGTGCAGCGACCAGGACACATACCCACACCCGACTTCCCACTCACAGACACGGCCAATTGTGTCTGTAGGGACGCCCAACCAAGCTGGAGGTAACACGGGGATTCGAACTGGCAATTCCTGGCAACGGAATAGACCGCTATGCTACCCGGACACCCAATATCCAGTTTGTTTTAAAAGAAATAAATAGGGCTCCTAGGAATGCAGTATGCACACAATAGAGCTGAAATTTATGGACCCCCCCCCCGCATCCCCCAAGGTCCTGTGATGACATGTCAAACACTTTGCATGTTCTCGTAGTGTGTGCGTACCATGCGAATCCTAAATGAAGTTCAGATTAATGCCACAGGAAACACCCTTTTCCTCATTAGGACATTTGGGTCTCAGGGTCATGCAAACACTCACCCTGGCATCAGAGTTGGCCCTGCTCAGCCGAGGGGAGCCAGTAGGCTGCGGCAGCGCACTAGCAAAACCATTTGAAAACCAGCGCAATACCCCAGTCTGGGCCTGGCTGTAGAGAGGGAAGCAGGACAGGAAAGGAGGGAAGACAGACAGAGGAAAGATGGCCATGTACTTCTTGAGCCTATCACCAACTTCGATGCACATGTATTTTGCATGTGTATTGCTATAGTTAACACACACACACACACACATACATGCACGCACACACAATTAAACTCATCCTCATAAACACATAAAAACAAGTACACAGACAATACCTGTCCTCTGAAACATCCTCTTCTGTGATTTTTACTACCGGACTCTTCACTGTAATAGTTTAGATTCAAGTAAAATAAGTATAGCTTATTATTGACATGCATATATAGAGATGTATTCACAGTCACATGCTCACATATACACACACACACACACACACACACGCACAATTCATATGGATATAGCCACATTCACATAAACAGAAAAATAAGCTATTACATATTCATCTCTTGTGTATTTTTAAATATATACTATCCAAATAACACAACAAACATCATCTTACCCTCTTTGTGTTTGGGGGGTTGCTATTGGGATGAAAAGAGAGAAAGAGAGAGACTGATGCCTCATCATTAGATTCGGTAGGAAAGCTCTGCGACCAATACAAGATTCATGAGAGAGGCTTTTTATTACCACAAACTAATTTGAATTGCAAGCAAAGCCAAAGAACCCCAAAATTGGGCAGGATAATGGTGTGAGGCTTCATGTTGGGGACATTGCTTGTAATGCTCTCAATTACGTTGCTTGCATAAGACGTGATGGACCATAATTAAGACAACGGTATTACTTCTACATATGATACGTTGCAGCCTTGAAAACTGTTAGTGACAAAATGAGGCCTCAAAAGGTTTTCTCAACATCTAAATCACTGCTGCAACCTGATATTATAAACGTGTTTTGTCTTTCTTTTACAGCTATTCTGTTTCCTCTGGAACAAGAAGATTTCTCCTTTTGCACAATTTGTGTCTTTTCAAGTTTTAGAAATGAGAAATGTTTCTATAAAGGATTTATTTACAAATATGTGTATGTGTTATGTGTATGCATGCATGCATGTGTGTTTGTGTGTGTGTGTGTGTATGAGAGAGAGCGAGAGAGAGCGAGAGAGAGAGAGAGAGAGAGAGAGAGAGAGAGAGAGAGAGAGAGAGAGAGAGAGAGAGAGAGAGAGAGAGAGAGAGAGAGAGAGAGAGAGAGAGAGAGAGAGAGAGAGAGATTTAGTGCAGAGTTCTCTTACAGCAACAGATATCTTGGGAGAATCATCTCCAAGAGTCTCTGGCACTTCAGGAGGCTGGGGGACCACTTTGACCACCCAACTAAACATCCTGTTGAGGACACACACACACACACACACACACACACACACACACACACACACACATGTAAAGATCATTCAGTAAAGCAAAATGTGGATAACAAGTCCTCACAAGGGGCATTTGTCTTTTATTTGTTGTTGTTTTGCTTCCTGGTAAAATTTTATGGGACTGCCAGTCTGCCATGCCTCTATGCTGCATGGTAATGTATGGCCTGTTGGGGCAGGGTGGGGTGGCTAGATAAGCAACGCTGCTTTTCTTGGTTTGTTAACTTCACAGAGCTTGCAGAATAGGGTTTTCGTTTATGTTTGTTGTTAATATATTAGTTTTTATATCAGGAGCATGGACTACATAACTATAAGAATTTATAACAGCTAAACATGACTTTGACAAAGATGAACTGACCCTTTTTCTTCATATCAATCATGGGTAAAGTACTGGTACTACACCTAGATCAACCTATATAAACCTCCTCCATCCTTCATTAACTGCTGCTGGGTTTATTATTCAATAAAACAGCCTGTTAACCCATTTATATAATGCAATTCAGCACCTGGGCAAACAGCATCTGAGCCTAGAGGGGACCCCCCCCCATTGAATTTCCACAGTGGGCTCTCAGACAAGAGGGAGGAACCAAGACAGGGGTCATGTGTTCTGGACCACACAGGGTCCAAAGAAAACCCCAGACACTGTCATTATTTTCATTAGAGATCTCAAAAGCTGTGGAAACAAATGGGTCCAAAATAAACTGAGATCCAAATTAAATAAATCCCCAAGATCAGTCCTCTGCAGGTGCAATACAGAACACTGTTTCACAGACACTGCGGCACCTAAAAAGCTGCTTGTACTGTACAAATATGGTCAGAATGGTGTCATTATGACTAACCAAGGAGCCATGGTTTTACAGAATAACATGACGAATAGGTCCTTCAACGTCAGGTTTCATCCTGTGCTTCAGGAATATAAACACCCATCTAGGCCAATTAGACACTAGATAATAGATAATAAACTGACCACAATAGACACACAACATACACTTTTGCAGAAGCAAATTCTAGTTCATGCTTGTGAAAAAAGGAACATGCATTTTAAAATAATTGAACACAGTAAAACTTTAGGTTACTTCCGTGACCCCAGTTCTCTGAGTAGTATGTGTGTATGTTATATATATATATATATATATATATATATATATATATATATATATATATATATATATATATATATATGTGTGTGTGTGTGTGTGTGTGTGTGTGTGTGTGTGTGTGTGTGTGTGTGTGTGTGTGTGTGTATGTATGTATATACTATGTATGCATTTATGTATGTATTAACTGTATGTAACAGTATGTATATATGGTATATCACAGCTCTTTGTGTTGCAAGTTGCAATAGCCAAAGCACATATATGAAAATTCTGCAACATTACATTAAAGAAAAAAAGTTTTGTCTTCAGTGATTAATATTTTAATGCCTGGGAACTATTTCTTTTTTTTCGAAACAAGATAACATTTGGACTTGAGAGAGCTGAAATGGTTTTGAGTTGCTTTACCTGTAGACAACCACAGCATTCCCATGGTGATTTGATTCCACTGTGATTTCTGACAGATTACTTCCACCAGCAGGGATGAAAGGTCTCTCCTTTTAGTCCTAATCTCATTTTTGTTGTATTGGATTAAATAGTGAAGCTCTGCCCACCACCTAATCTACAACCTTTCCCTCTACATGAAATCTAGATTAGCTCCAAATAATGATGGGACCCCATCATCAGAGACCAATGTCAACAATCAGTCAATGACTTTCACGGGTGAGAAGAAGAACTCACAGTGATAATCTCATACTTGGAAGGATTAATCCTTAGTGAATTCCCAATTCTGTTTATTTCCCTTTCCAAGAATAAGTCAAGCCTTTGACTTGACTAAAAATTTATCAGAGCAAGAAATCGATCACCAAGGAACAGGAAGCCACACAGTATAAACAACAAAATTGCCCACTCAGAAACAACCTTCACCCTTAACCAAAAACAGCAACTTGAGGTACTTCTTAAATACTACCTCAGCTTTTCAGCACAACACCTCAGAATTGATACGTGCTCAGTGGTATACATTATCCATCCATGTTACCAACATGCATTATAATTCAAGTTACAACAGAACAATACCTGTTTCCCTACCTGTATATTTAGAGCTGTTTCTGCATGCCTGTAGCGTATAGATCCAGAGTCCAGAGCATGGCCCAGCCAAGCAGGTTCTGCTGGGATTTAGATGGAGCTAACAGGCTAACAGGATTAGCCAGCAGCCACCTGAAGGACACGGGACAATCCTGGACTACCAGTCAATGCAGATTAGGAGACAGAGAACGAGAGAGAGACTGGGTGAGAGCGAGAGACACAGAAAGAAAGAGAGAGAGGGGGGGGGGAGAAAAACACTGGAACTCCACCTACAACGTGTTGTTAGTGGTGATTTCATAGGTGATTAGATGGGGTGATGTTCCTTTTGCTGGCATAAATGTGCCTCCGCCCCCATACACCTCAGGGATTTTTTTGAAGGAAATTTATTCTTGGCTTTGAACTTATTAAAACTGTAGGAGTTCACAAATATCAAGTGAAGTAGCAGTGGTTTTCAATCAGGTCCTCAGGTACCGCCAGTACTGCTAGTTTTCTATTCTACTGGGTGGTTCATTACATTCACCAGTGGTTCCAGTTGCTCCAGCCTCCAATCAGGGAGGTTTAAGACCTGGAACAACAGGCAACTGTAATGAACTACTTGAAGATCACTTATAGTACATTAAATATCACTTTTCTGAAGTTGATGTTTTTATGGCAACAGGCATGGGTGCAAGTCCATTAATACTGGGATGGCATCCAGCGCTTTACCTGTACCCCCATCCATAGAGTTAGTGGCTGTGTCAGGAAGGTCATCCGATGTTAAAGTTTTGCCAAATCATTATGTGGATTGACAAGACCATACCGGATTGGTCAAGGCCCGGGTTAACAACGACCACCATCGGTGCTGTGCCCTCACAGGGTACCAATTGAAACTATCAAATCCGCTGTGGTGACCCCTGAAAAATGGAACAAGCCAAAGAAGAAGAAGAAGAAGATGCTTTGCATCTGGTTCATTGTGTCTTCTGCAACGGCAGAGTTTTTTTCACCTTTAGTTTTCTTTTTGTCTTCAAGTTTAAAACAGAATGGACAAAAATACCTATTCAAATGTTTAAAGAATTTGAGGTGAGCTGCAGTTTGTTGATTTTCTATGGTCAACAGCTTGGAGGCTGCTCAAGGCAAAAACAAAACAAACAATTCAGCCTACAGAAGGACAAGAGACACAAGGACAAGAGACAGCTGGACACAAAACAATGTGTGTGTGAGGGTGTGTCTACCAGGCATGGCCTATCTTTGGCCTGAGCAAAACCCCACCTTCCTCTGTGTGTGTGTGTGTGTGTGTGTGTGTGTGTGTGTGTGTGTGTGTGTGTGTGTGTGTGTGTGTGTGTGTATGCGTGCACTCATATGCATCCATTGGCTCACCTGTTTCACTGACAACTCCCCTAAACCCCCATCCTCCAGTGTCCCTTTCCTGTTATCTGCTATACCATCCTCATTGCAGTTTTATCCCCCACAACTGATGCTATTTTTCCAAAACCAAACAGTAGGAGGATGGGTAGGTAGGCAAGCAAGCCTGGATGCTCGATCTCAAATGGGAGGGGCTGGAGTTGAAAAGACACAATGGAGATGACACTTTCTTTCATGGATTCATGTTCAGGTTGAAAATTATACCAGTTTGACTTTGTCCCATTCAGACAGACATGAAAAAGACTACAGACTTCTGTGCAACATGTAGCGAAAATGATAATTTTTGTCCCCTGTTTCTGTGTTAACCCAGCCACAGGCTTCATTTTTCCAATACAGACAATTAACATTTGTCAAGGTGACATTAAAGAGAGGAGGAGGAGGCTGTGTAAGAAATAACAAGAGAATAAGAAAGTGTGGCATGATGCCTGTATGTTAGCAGCAGCAACTCAGGTCTGCCCTCATTAAAATGCAGGACGTTGTAAAGATGTTGGATGTTGTAAGGAGAGAAACAAAAGAGACAGAAAAAGACACTGAAAAGCAAAGGGTGAGATGGATGTATGCTGGTGCATTTTGTGACACACAAATATAACAAACAGGAATGGGATGGCAGTCAGTCAGACAGACAGACAAGCAGAGGAATCAGTCAGAAAGATGGGTAGATGGACCATCGGCCAGGTGAATAATAAGCTGTAGATGGATAAATCACACTCTACCATGACACAAAAGAGTCACAAAAAAACCCCCAGTCTTTTCTTGACCTTCGGCATGAGAAGGGGAACAACGGTATATTGGAGGGTGATGATCAGCCACCAAACAGTGTGCAGATCTCATTATAAGCTCAACAGCGGATAATCTGGAGGAACAGGCCGATGACACAGCCCCTTAGTCCTGGCTGAAATATGGCAACCCACACCGGCCTCAATCCTGAACAAACGACTGGTCAGCCAGGTGACGGGGGCAGTTTGGGGGGTAGGGGGCACCTAAGAAATGGCAAAAAGACAGCAGAGGCTGATGTCCAAGTATGTTGTTAATGACAGCAAATTAGTACGAGTGCAGGGGACCGTAACCTCGGGCTGACTTTAGGGTGTCTGACAGAAGACAGAATCCCTACAAGTTACTAAATGTAATCATGACTTTATAAATGGATATCCATTACCTGGAAACTGCGCTGTGGATTTCTGTATTGATGAATTTCTATTTGAATTGTCAACTTAACATATTGATTCTGATGGATGTTTTTGTACCAAAATGTTAGTTTTGGTTGCAAAAATTTCATCAACTATGCAAGAGCTTCTCGGTCTTTTATCAGATATGTGAGCATTTTCCCTTTTTTTCTCTTATTAGTTTTTGCATATGTATGTGATGGGCATGCAAAGGATTTTCAAGACAGTACTGAAGTACAGCATTTAAATTTGTATATTTACAGTAAGAACAAGAGGGGAAATATTCGTGAAGACAAACAAGGACGGAGAGCATGCATGAGTGAAAGTATGAGGGAGAATGTCTGACGCCAAGATCTTCAAAACAACGAACAAGCAGAGAGAGGGAAAATGAAAATAAGACAGGAGAGAGAGGGGGAGAGAGAGGGCAGGGGCAGAGGTAAAGCTGCAGTGGATGATCTGTGACACAGGCTAATCCTGATTACCTCTGGCATTAAGACATGATGTAGGTTGCACTCGCTCACACGAGATGAAGGCAAACAGGCATGGGCCTTATGCATACACTGTCACATGTGCATTTCAGCACACATGCACGCATGCGCGTACACACACACACACACACACACACACAAATAAAGACAATTTTTCCTTATTCCTTCTTCCACATCCCTGGTCTCCTTTTGCAAAGAGCAATTTTTTTTGAGAAAACCAGCAACAGGTTTCAGCATTGCAGAGACAATGCCTCTCTCTAGTGGCCACAAATGGAGGCAAATCAGCACACAGGACAACTTGCACAATAGGCTGTAGCTCAATTAGTGGCATACATTGTACACATAGCGTATACAACAGCTTTCACAGTATGTAGTGTGAAAAGAGAAAGGGAGATTTAGCAAGATGAAATATTTGTTTGCTTTTAGCTGTGATTTTATTGTGAACTTTTTAAACCTCTCTACAGGAGTGCACAGGCTCTACAGAACATGCCCTGCATGCATCATAATCACAATAATGTACTGCCATTCTGCCAGTCACTAAAGAGCACATACAGAAACAAAACTGGCCATACTACAAATGATAACAAGAATAAAAACAGAAAGGAATCCAGATTTGTTAGAAGAAAAAAAGACTTCCCCCTCCAACAGTTTTTAAGAACAATGTCTTACATAAATCTGATCCAAAACAGATAAAAAGCACAGGAGAACTTATCAGATAATACTGACAAATCTAATGCCATTAGAAGCCAAAACAAAACACATGTACAGTAGGACAGCTTGCAATAGCAAACCTGCAGCAAAGGTAATGTATGAGACCATGTGCATAGTGGCTTTATGCAGAGAAATAAACTTCTCTATAACCCAACAGTCCTCCTTAGTCCATTGCACATTACATACAGCACTTGAGGTGTTACAACACATTTAGCTCGGCTACTCGGTGTGTGTGTGTGTGTGTGTGTGTGTGTGTGTGTGTGTGTGTGTGTGTGTGTGTGTGTGTGTGTGTTTGAAATAGATGGAAAGGAGAGAAACAGGGACAGAAAATGAAAGAACCTCCGTTAACAAGACAAACACATACACAAAAAAAGAAGGATATAGGACATTTACTTGGAACAGATTTCAAGACTTTAACACAAACAAGCAAAGTAATTCACCACATTATAACAATGTTTCACTTTCCCCGTTGCAAAAACAATTTTATATATTTACAGGTCTAATAAGGATACTTAATATATAGATTTATGTGCATCAAGTATTAGCATGGTTCAGCTGAGCTAGGTCATACTAGTTTCCAAACTGAAGAAGCACATTAATATGTGTGACGGGGCAAAACAAGGGACACCAAAACAAAGAGAGATCAGTACAGAATGGTAATGAAGCAACAATGGCGAAGATAGAGAAAAAGCAAATGAGAAGCAGAGCAGAAGCTGAAGGAGGATAGGAAGAGGGGGATCCCAAAGGAAAACATCGACGGCCCAGCTCTCACACAACAAAACAGAAAGAGAACAAGAAAAAGTTAAGAGAGAAGAGGAATTGGCCGATCTAGGTCATGAGGCACAACGCCAGCGCTGCCCTTCCCCACAATCCCTTTCCTCCCTCCTCCTCCTCCTCCTCCTTTCCAGAGAAGACTGCAACTCAAGCAAAGGAAATGCTGGCCAGTGTCCCAAGCCCCTCCCCTCTGGCTCATTATTTCCCTCCCTCCTCTTCGTTCCTTGCCTTCTTAGCTTGGCCGCAATCTCTCATCCTCTATTTCATTACTTTCTCTCCTTCGTACCCCCTTTCTCACTTCCATACTCCTCCCACCCCATTTTCAATCCACCTCACACTCTTGTCTTTTTCCCCTGCTCCCCCTTGCCTCTCCCTTGCATTTTTCTCTCACCCCGCAAGTCACCAGCAAGCCTGACACAACTAAATCAGCAACATGTGGATTTAATTGAAACCAGACCCTGACCCATTCCCCTCTTGCCTGCAAGGCTTCTTCCCTCTATGCCGCATCAGCTTTACTGTACTCTATGTACTGCACTTAGCCTGTGCATGAGCAAAACAGGCAATAGGAAACAAAACTGTGCTGAGCAAGAGACAAAAGAGACAAGCTGTTGAATGAATAATACTGCCACCAAGTTTTGGACCCTTATAATCACAACGCATGCTGGTGTGTGTGTGTGTGTGTGTGTGTGTGTGTGTGTGTGTGTGTGTGTGTGTGTGTGTGTGTGTGTGTGAGATCACAGTACCTGCCAGGAAATGATTCTGCTAATAAAAATAACGAATCTCCATTCTCCTGGTTAAATGTGAGCAAAGCTGCCCTCTTTATTTTATCCCAGTTGAGGGACCCATTTTACTAACTTCTCTCTGCTGGACTCAGTGTTTTTCGGGGATAGCACGGTTTGGACAATTATTGTGGTAGGGCTGGGTGGGAGGAGGGTCGGTGCCAGTGTGTCTGTGTGCAAAAACTGTATGTGCCTTTGTTTGGGTAAGCATTCTTTGTGTCTGTATGTCTTGTGTCCATATGTATGTGTGTGTGTGTGTGCAGGCAGCACGCATGCACTAATGAGCTTGTGTGTGTGTGTATTTGCATGTATGTGTGTGAGCATTCTTATATATGTAGGTATGCATGCAAAGATTATGGACTTGAGTGCAGCTATATTTATTAGAATATGAGATATGTCTGATCATGCAGGCATGTGTGTGATAGAAGAGAGATGTTATGGGCCCGGTGGGAGAAGATGGTCAATAACACACACAGCTGTCTGACATTCCTGTGTTGGCTGGAGTGCTAGCTTCACTGTTGCCGTCTGTATATTTATGTGGTCTTTCACAGAGAGCTCTGCATTACCTTCACGCCAAATAATAAGTGAATGAACATGTCTGCATTCACACACAGAGAAAGATAACAATCACCGACAGACTGAGGATCATAAAAAGTGCAAATTATCGGTCATTAAAAGACAGAGAAACTCGAGACTGGCTGAAGCACCACAGCCAAAAGACAGGGATAGAGTGTACTGTTCATATTATTGCATGATTTTGTATTTTTGTTTGCATTTTTTATTTAATGTCCTAATTAATGTGCACTCAAAAAGTTTTGTGTATGTAGGCATTTGTGCTTTTCTGTTCAGTATGTGCACTATAAACTATGTCCATGTTTATGCAAAACCCCCTCAATCTGCTGAATTAGAATTGATAGAAAAGAGATCCTCATGGAAATTTGCTACAGTACAGCATGTACTGTAAAATGACTGCTACATGTCCTCTTATGACATTGTTATAGAAAACAGGCATTTGTCTTGTGTGTCCATGAGACAAGAAACATGTGCATGCTTAACTGAACTGCAGTGGTGAGTGAAATTCATGACAACAGTACCAAAGCTTTGATGCCAGTAATTGTCACTGTACCGGCAAAAGTGACCATCAATGACAATTATTTGAATCGGAGCACCCATTCCATCTGCCCTAATTTCATGCCTCACACCCAGTCCTGCAACGAGCGTTTGCAGTGGACTAGAGCTCTCGGCGTCTCTTTCTTCTGCAGTGTCCTAAGTATGGCGTAGATCAGGACAAGGATACACAGAATCAGCACCAGTGGAACGGTCACCATGATCAGGGTCATGATCTTTGATTCATTATCAGCTACTCTGACAACCACATTCACCTCTTTGTCCCTCTCATTATCCTCCTGTCCGTCCGTGCTGTCTGGGTTATAGTCCTCGTTTGAAGTTTGGTCCTTGTCTGGGTCGCTGCCTCTGTCCCAGCCGCCATCTCGCTCTCCATGCTTATCTCTGTCTCTGTTCGAGGGGTTAATGGGTTTGTCTGCCGTAGGCTGCTTTCTGTCTTTGTTTGTATCTGTGTCTGTATCAGGATCAGGGTCAGGGACGCCTGTACAGCCCATGAAATCCTTGAGGATGGAGCGAGGGTATCCTTTGTCTGTTGTTACTCTGTGGTTGTCAACCCTCCAGTAACTGGAGCCTTTGTAGAAATAGGTGTATGCTGCATGAGGGAAATAATGTAGAAATCATTTTCTGATTGGAATTAAATAATCAAGAATAAATATTATTCAACTGATTTCTTGGCATCAACCATCTTGTAAATATGAGCCTATGTAAAGTAGAGGTAATGTTGGATTAAAAGCAAAAAAAGGGAAGGAGCGTTTATCGAATTTTGTAGTCAAAATTTTGTCATCTGGGGCGTCCAGGTGGCGTGGCGGTCTATTCCATTGCCTACCAACACAAGGGTTGCTGGTTCAATTTCCCGTGTTATCTCTGGCTTGGTCAGGTGTCCCTACAGACACAATTGGCTGTGTCCGCAGGTGGGAAGCCCATTGTGGGTATGTGTCCTGGTCGCTGCACTAGCGCCTCCTCTGGTCGGTCGGGGCACCTGTTCAGGGGGGAGGGGGAACTGGGGGGAATAGCGTGATCCTCCCATGCGGTACGTCCCCTTGACGAAACTCACTGTCAGGTGAAAAGAGCAGCCGGCGACTCCACATGTATCGAAGGAGGCATGTGGTAGTCTGCAGCCCTCCCTGGGTCGGCAGAGGGAGTGGAGCAGTGAACGGGACAGCTCGGAAAATAGGGTAATTGGCCAAGTACAATTGGGGAGAAAAAAAGGGGGGGTTAATAATAATAATAATTTATTCTTCTGTCATCAGTGTGACTTCGCCTTTACAAAGAAAAAGCACTTGGACTTTTTTTTTTTTAAAACTTTAAAAGGTTCAGCTTTTCATGGTAGCCTTGCAAAATGGCAAAATGGATGCTGCTAGGACCCGGAATAAGAAAGATACTGGATGAAAGGAAATATTTGTAAAATTCATTTTGGCAATGTATTTTTGTAACTTTTTATTTGTGTAAATAGCTAAGCCCCGACTTTGCACATTGCAGAAAATAGGCTACATTGGTTTTAGATTCAGTGGAAATGAGATCTAGCTGTTGCGTAGTGCATTAGAAAATCTCTGCCAGGAATGTATTTTCCAGAGAGGAACCATGGGCCAATCTCCAAACCAGAGCTCTAATTCCTACCACCTCTTTTGCTGCCCCCCCCCACACATACTTCAATTTCTCTCTGCTCTAATTACTCCAATTTAAACAGACTCCTACTTAAGTCTTTTCCTTTCTGTCCCTTATCTACTCGATCTTACTCCTCTATCCCTCTCTTCCATCTTTCCTCCCTCATTTCATTTTTCGTGTGCCCTTTTCCCTGCCACATTCAGAATCCACTATTCTTTTGCATCAAGGTGTTAATTTCTTGGACACATCTTCAAAAGCTTATCTATGACACTCCCCCTAATGTTAGTCCTCTTTAAAACTGATTTAAGGCATGGCCGTACCTCCATCATCACTGAGGAAGGCTCCTTTGACTGAAGATGGGATGCCTCCCCATCTGCTGAGTGGTTTGGGATAGTCGAAGTCAGTAGTTCGAGTCTCCTCATTGTATCTCCAGTACCTTGGCACAGACAATAGGCAATAGTCGAAAGCATACAGATTAACACAGTAGGGAAACGTCCTGTTAATACTCTATACTACATAAAACTCAAGAGCATCCAAGTTTAGTAGCCAAACAATACAATGTTTTATTTATTTATTTATTTTTCAAATTTCTGGGAGGCAGAAATTTGGTTCTAATATTTCTTTGTCTGAGAGAGAGAGAGAGTGTGTGTCTGTGTGTGTATGTGTGCATGTGTGTGTGCGCATGTGCTGATATGCATTGCTGAATTTATTTATGAGTGTGCATGTCTAACTGTGTATCTGTGTGCATGCTTGCACGAATCTGTCAATGTGCACGTGTGTGTGTGCCTGCATACCGGTCTCCCCCGAAGAAGTATGTGTATCCATTAGGCTCCCACCAGATTGCTGTATCTATCCCGTACGGAGGTACACCCTGTCCATACTCTTGTAGTGGCTGAGGGTATCCTGGTAGCACATCTGCCTCCCTGAACACCCAGTATCTGTCATCTGGAGGGAAACAAGTCAATAGACAGTGCCAAAGAAAACAAGTTGGAAAGTAAAAGGAAGGTGGACATGGTACTGCATCAAACTTCAAGGACAGGGCCAGTGTTACATGGCGAGAGGATAATAGGGATCGACCGATTATCGGTCTGCTCGATTATCGGCTTAGATATTTGTCCTTTTTCATATTATCTTTATCGGCATATTTTTATCAGCCAAACTGATTTTTTTTTAAATCACAAATTGAAAATTTTTATTATTTCCTTACGTACAGAAAAAAGGGTTTGAAACAACCACATGAAGAGGAGAGATGTGAAAAGAGGAGAAAGGGGAAACTAGAAAAACAGCAAGCAAGAACGGTCAGGGTGTGTGTTCAAAAGCATAACTACAGCTTTATCAGGAGTAAAATCTATTAGACACACCAATAAATGCAGCAATCAAATTTCGCTGCACAGGAGCGAGGTTATGAAAATAAACTTCAAAATGAAGCTACAACCTTTATATAGCTGGAACTCACCTGAACATTTTTCAAGGCATTTCTAAATTTTGCAAAAGTCTTTAAACCTTCTCAGCATTGGCAACATCATTCCTTCAAAATACATTATTGACAGTTGCTTTTAAAAACGGTCAGAAACTTTCATAAAGGGAGAGAGCAAAGACCAACACTTAGGTAAACTGGTAGGGCTGTCAATGAATGTTCCAAATTCGTATATAACTGAATCGTGAAAAAAAAAACAAAAAAAAACATGGGAGGGTTTTGTCTGTGTCCCATTCCTCAACTTCCGTGCCGGCTACTCCTGCTGAATCTCCAAACTGGGAGTGCACAGACTCCCATCTACTGCAGGTAATACACTGACTATTGATAAGTACCTCATGCAACCCCACTTCAAAAAACCCAAACTATCACTTTAAAGATAAGAGAAAGGGAACATAATGACACTAATGTACATTTTTCCATTCAGTTCAGTCAAAGTCTGCTGGGAACACTTTAACCAATTTATGTGGAATTATTTTAATATTATAATTATTCAGTTTGATCAAAGTTTACTTCCTGCTGTCCATGCTGTTTAATTCATTCCATTTTCATGTTTTGGAAGTTATTTATTTTTAATTAAAAAAGAATTCCACTCAGATTGTTATCTAGTGCCTTGAACATCATGCACTTTATTTTTTCAAATATTTTCTGTTTTACACAAAATTCAGTTAAACATATGTTCATTTAAAGGCAGCCTTGTGTTGGGGTTTGTGTTGCTGTAAATCTTGGCACAATTTTTTTTACATTTACTGCAACTGAATATCGGCCCCAAATATTGGTTATCGGCCGCCATAACTTACCGATAATTGATATCGGTATTCGGCCCTGAAAAAAAAACATATCAGTCGAGCCCTAGATAATAGAGAGGGTTAATAAGAGGAAGCAGAGAAAGGGAAGATGGAAGAAAACGGAAAGTGCACATCTGACAGAGAGCGAGAGAGAGAGAGAGAGAGCGAGAGTGAGGCAGACAGACAGAGAGAGACAGAGACAAAGGAATAGAATAAAGTGAGAGGGGAAGAGGAACGTAGCATTGAATACACAATACGTGGCATTTGTGTCTGTAGCTGGTCACAGACTTTCACTACTCAGTACAGATTAAGGTATAAATGTTGTTGACATTTCGTACTGATTATTTCTATCTGTAATGTTTTAGACTTAAGATACTCTCTATATGCTGAAGTATTCCAGTTTTCCAGTATATGGCCAACAATTTTTTTCCCTTTGTTTAATTTTAGCCTTTATTTGACAGGACAGTAAAAAAAGGCAGGAACACAGTGGATAAAGAGAAGGGGAAGACATAGAGCAAAGGTCTCGTAGCTGGATTCAAACTTGGGATGTTGCAATCAGGCCTGAGTCTACGTCCCTAACTGACCCGGCCTACAGGACATCCAGATAATTTTTTTTTTGCAGTTTTGATGTTAATGGACACATTTTTTTCTCATTAAACATCATCTTGGATAGTTCTAATGTTACAGGGATGTGACCAGCACATCTAAAAAATGCAGGAACAAAATAAAATGAACATCAGGAAACAGGACTCTCCATTTAAAAACAAACGAACAATAGAGCTGAGTGAACAAAATGGTGGACATTTCGATCAGGTCAGATTCCTGTCTTTGCGGTCAAATGCTGAAAGTGAAAGCACTGCTGTCAGTCACATCTGGACCAGAGTAGTGTAATGAAGGCTGACGCAATCCTCCACCTTCTTTATTACTTTCTGAAGCTTTATGGAGCTAACCTGAGCAAAGCCAAGTTGGACTGGAGCTGCAGTGGCCCAACTACATCTGCCAAATCTCAGGAGTCTCTTTTAAGAAAACCCAAAAACTCAAAGGCATGCAACCTGCATGTAAACCTACAGACTGCATGCATGCAAGAACATACTTACACAGAAAGTATGACCAGAGGAAAAAAAAAGTTCGTTTCTAATATCTGATGTTTTAAATAAGTAAATGTGTCGTGTGTGTGTGTGTGTGTATGTGTGTGTGTGTGTGTGTGTGTGTGTGTGTGTGTGTGTGTGTGTGTGTGTGTGTGTGTGTGTGTGTGTGTGTGTGTTGGGTGCCCATGCATGGCAGACACAGTTATAGCTATGTTGGATTCTTGCATCTAATGATTCCTGTTGAAAAGGTCAAACTGCTGAGTTTGCTCAGGGCACCGTTTCCATTAAGTCTGACCAGTTAAAATTAAAGCAAAAATGTGATTTTTTATGATGTGTTTTGCTCCACGATCTGTGCTGAACACAACTGTGACCTTTCTGTGGTTTGTCTCAGTAAAAGTAGCTGGAAGACAAATTGTGGAACCAACACGACCATAGCAAAGTACTAAAACAAAAAAGATCCAAAAACTTTTCATAAAAGCATTTACTGTCATACTTAAAACACTGCACTGTAGTTGGCTTAGTTTGTGAATGCTGTTCGGCAAAGTGAGCAACTTCTTTTGAAGTTAGTGGACCAATAAAGGCTCGCACAAACCTTTGAAGAAGACAAATTTGCCATCGTGTCGTTCATAGGCTGCATCTATGTCACTGGGCAGACCGATCCAGAAGACAGATATAGGCATGGGGTAGTTATCCAGGACCCTGTTTCTCCGCACCCGCCAGAACCAACGCCCCTGGACAAACAACCAAGTAAAATAATGATAATAATTTATCTTACAGCTTGTTTTCACACTTCTCTTTCACATAATTTAACATTAATTTCCAGTTTCACGACTTTGTTATGACCTGAGGCAAGGTCCCATTCACATCTTTTTGGAAATGTCCTGCTTAGTTCATCCATCCATCCATTCATTATCCAAGCCACTTATCCTAATCAGGGTCACGGGGATGCTGGAGCCTATCCCAGCAGTCATTGGGCGGCAGGCGGGGAGACACCCTGGACAGGCCACAAGTCCATCACAGGGCTGACACATTCCCACCTAGGGACAATTTAGTATGGCCAATTCACCTGACCTACATGTCTGGACTGTGGGAGGAAACCGGAGCACCCAGAGGAAACCCATGCAGACACGGGGGGAACATGCAAACTCCACACAGAGGATGACCTGGGATGACCCCCAAGGTTGGACAACCCCGGGGTTCGAATCCAGGACCTTCTTCCTGTGAGGCAACCGTGCTAACCACTGCGCCACCATGCCACCCTTCAATTCTGCTGAGTTCAGTGGTTGTAAAAACATCATTAAACAACGGCTTGCCGAGCACTGTCACACTGATCTGCAACATGTGGGGAAAAATAAAGAAACACACAGTGAACGATCAGTCCCAACGAAGAGCTGAGCATCATCTGGTGAGACAAATACAACAAAAGTATTTCACTGAATTCCTCAATATCAAAAAGTAAGTTAACATTTCAAGTGAAAAATAAAAACAGTTGATACTTTTGACTGTTCATTTGAAATCAATATACAGTACTTAACCACAATGGGTTAACAATAGCTAAAAAGATTATAAAAAATTGATTAAATAATCAAATTAGTAAATTAGCAAATAATTAAATTCATGGAATGTATAAATTGATTTGTGTTTGATTATGAATTGCTTGTTTCTGTCTGGAGCTGTGCATTACCATGAGTGGAATAAATAATAATGAATGAATGAATATATGAAGAATAACCATTATAACTACTAAAGGTAGCATTGACTTACCAAAATATAAATAAAGTTTTTGCATTCTAGTCATTTTTATAAATATGCGGACATCTGAATACCAAAAATTCAGTACAACATTACCAATTGTGAGAATCATAATTTCTGGATAATGCCTTGACAAAATGACATAAATAAGTTAATTGTAATTATGACTAGTTCAAAATAATGACTTAATGATCCGCTGTTATTTTCACCCTCAAAGCTAAGTTGCATTTGTTTGGCCCAGATAAAGTGAGCAGATAAAGGGTGACTTAAGTGGTCACCAATAGGACAGGAGATATGTTTTAGTCAGTAGATAAAAAACATTGACATTTAATAAACAGTATTAAGTTAAGAAATGTTGGCCATTGTCCAGCTTTATTTCAGTGCAAACACAAATGTTCCTGTTTGCCTCCACTGGTTCAGTTTCTCACCTTGAAAACAAACATCTCCCCTCTCAGCATGGTGACAGTGTCAAATTCTCCGTCACAGATGTCGGGGCCCTGGTTATTCGGCTGCTTAGGAGGCTGAGGAGGAGAGGGAGGGCGGGGAGGAGGAGGAACATCTTTTCTAATAGTTGGGGTAACAGGGTCCGGCTCAGGCTCAGGGTCAACAGAACTGGGGCTTGGATTTGGGAAGACAGGAGTCGAGGTTGGGGTAAGGCCTGGGCCAGGCTCTGGATGAGTGGA
Source organism: Lampris incognitus (assembly GCF_029633865.1). NCBI lineage: Eukaryota > Metazoa > Chordata > Actinopteri > Lampriformes > Lampridae > Lampris > Lampris incognitus. Next base: position 41,897,383 of record NC_079216.1, read on the forward strand.
GGAATCGGTTGCATCATCCGTGGGGTTCGGGGTATCAAACGGTGAGTGCGTTTGGGAGCGGAGGGTGGGCTCTTCCTCGGAGGGAGGGGGAGATATGGTGGATTCCCCGCTAGGCTTGTTGTCTGGGGTGGAGTCGGGAGAAGAGCTGGGGGGAGCATCGGTGATGAGAGGCAGGCCTAACAAAAAGGAAATTCGGAGAAAAAAAGATGAATTGGAGAGCCTTGGTTTGGAGTTATGTGGAAAGCTGAAGAAAGAATTTTTCATTCAAGATGTCCACTCGTATTCATCTTCTTCTCCTCGCTTCCTTCCCATGGCCTCCTCCCTTACTTTATTAGTTTTCCCTCCTCTATATCTATCTACATACACGTGCACACACACACACACACACACACACACACACACATGCGCACACGCGGACACTCACGTACATGCACACAAACACACACACACACACACACAAACACACACGTACACAGACACACGTACACACAAACACCTAAAATAAAAGTAATTTTCCATTCTGCACAGTGGTTGTAAGCCAATGAGTTGAAATATGACTGTGCTGGGCTATTCTGGAATGGAAACCATGCCAGTTGCCAAGACAAGAGACTGATGCACACACAGACACAGACTAAAAGATAAACACACACACACACACGCATGCATGTGCACACATACACACACACACATCTAGTTACGTAATAAGATGGCTGACAGGCTTATAGCATTCTGAGATGTTACGTTGGACTGAACCATAAATATTGTTGGGAATACTGTATACTGCAGTATATAGAGCCCCTCAATGACTACAGTTACACGTTATTCCATTTTCACAAGTCCTGAAACCATATTGTATACACCCAGGCAAAGATTCACTTTAAATTTCAAAAGACATAATTGAAACTTTATTCCCAGGTAGCTGACATTATAAGGTCACAATGTCCCGGGGGTGCATTATTCAAAACTAAAGCCACCAAAATATTTATCTCCAGCATATTTTGTGGTTTGTGTCACTGTTTCTGAGACTTTTGATCTCTTCTTTTTCCACTCTTCGAAGTTGAGCTTTCCTTGTGGTTTCACAACGTAAAACACTTCTATAAGGTTACTTTCAACAGAATTCGTGCAGTGCCTTACCTCATTAAACAGTTGGTATACCTATTGTAGAACGAATCTGGCCAAACTGATTAGTGTAAAAGTAACAGGACAGAAACTGCTCTTAGGAATCCAAATAAACGTTTATGTGGTGGTGAAACACGATAAGTTTGAAATAACAAACAGTAATAGGATCATTATTTAAAGGCACAGTTTTTAACTGATGCACACAGCAGCTGTCTGCCCCACTTCTGCCATCATCTTGTTCAGACGCCGTAAATGTCGTTCGCTTTATAACTTGCAAATGAGAAGACCCGCCAATGCCAAATCACTTTCAGTTTCTTTTGAGGCTTTCAGTTGTCTCCGTTTCTCAGAGAAATACACAATCTTGTTGACCTGACAGCAAAATAACTAATGTTTCTCATTGTGAGTAGAGCACTCTTGTTGTTGCAGTACACCACATAGTCAAGGCAGTGCATGCCATCACACATTGTACTTTAAAAATTTTAAACTTTGAAAAAGAATCTCAAAAATACTGGCAGAGTTTGTTTTTGTTTTGGATTTGTACTTGGCCAATTACCCCACTCTTCTGAGCCATCCCGGTCGCTGCTCCACCCCCTCTGCTGATCCGGGGAAGGCTGCAGACTACCACATGCTTCCTCCAATACACGTGGAGTCGCCAGCTGCTTCATTTCACCTGACAGTGAGGAGTTTCACCAGGGGAACATAGCGCATGGGAGGATCACGCTATTCCCCCTCCCACCTAAACAGGCGCCCCGACCGACCAGAGGAGGAGCTAGTGCAGTGACCAGGACACATACCCACAACCGGCTTCCCACCCACAGACACGGCCAATTGTGTCTGTAGGGGCGCCCGACCAAGCCAGAGGTAACATGGAGATTCAAACCAGCAATACCTGTATTGGTAGGCAACGGAATAGACTGCCACGCCACCCGGATGCCCGTACTTTAAAATTTGTAAACCCCGAAAAAGATCCTCAAAAATACTGGCAGAGTTTTTTTTTATGATCTAGCTTTTCAAGCTCAATTCTAAAGAATGAAAATACTTAGTATATGATGTAAAATTACACAAAGACAATAAGGTTAAATTCACACTCTTAGCTTTAATTTATGAGTGCCATACACACTCATAAACAACTTTTCTCTGTCAGAGGAGGATGACGAAGATTTGTGAGAGAGCTTTGTGCTGATGTGCCTAAGTTAACTTGCACACATGCACATGTGCACATACACACACACATGCATATGCTGCTTATGTCATTAACAATGCCATCTATTCACATAGGAAAAGTGTGAGCAATCCATAATGGCATGCATGACGAGATAAATTAAATGAAGCCCAGTTAGAATAGTGCATGAGGTGCTGTTTGTGTTTGTATTTGTGTGCACATTTGTGTGTATATCTATTTTCCTTTAATGTTGCACAGGAATATGCAACATCCTTAAATGAAAGCTTTAACCTCATAGCCAATGTCGGACATCCCATGTAATGTGAGGAAAAATATAACACAAGTTTGCTGCATTCAGAATGTGGTGCTGACTGCTACAGATATCCCCCGCAAACCTACCCTAGACAAGATGCTGTTATGTACTATCTATTTTTGGCATGCCATATGTAAAGAAGGTGATGCCTTTGGTATCTATTAACCCATAAAATCAGATGAGTATTTCACATTTCCTGATTGCATCTATTCATTGATGTCTATGCTCAATTTTTTTTTTCTCGGATTTTTCCCCCTTTTTCTTCCCAGTTGTAGTCGGCCAATTACCCCACTCTTCCCGAACCATCCCGGTCACTGCGCCACCCCTTCTGTCAAACCGGGGAGGGCTGCAGACTACCACATGTCTCCTCCGATACATGTGGAGTCGCCAGCCGCTTCTTTTCACCTGACAGTGAGGGGTTTCGCCAGGGGGACATAGCGCGTGGGAGGATAACGCTATTCCCCCCAGTTCCCCCTCCCCCTGAACAGGCGCCCTGACCGACCAGAGGAGGCGAAAGTGCAGCGACCAGGACACATACCCACATCTTGCTTCCCACCCGCACACACGGCCAACTGTGTCTGTAGGGACACCCGACCAAGCTGGCGGTAACACGGGGATTCGAACCGGCGATTCCGGCGTTGGTAGGCAATGGAATAGACCGCTATGCTACCTAAACAACTCATGTTTTCTTATTTTTGTACACATAAACAGACATAAACAAATCTCCATGTGTGTCTGCCCAAAGTCGAGGTACTCACCATATATATACTGTATTCCCCTAACATCATCTTCATGCAGTGTGAAGTTTTGTGTATTAATCCATTGGTAGAAAGGAGCCATTATGGCATTAGGGTTATCAGAGTGCTCCAGGCCCAAAGCGTGACCAAGCTCATGGACTGCTACCAGGAAGAGATCTATACCTGTAAGAGACATCACACCAAGATAGACGACAACATGGTGGTGTTAGTGGTGGTGGAGTAATCCTCCATAAACAAAGTTTATTTGCAACTCTATCTACAATTATGTTAAATGAACTAGAATGACAGGACACAGAAATGATATAGATTACAAGTTAATCTAAATGCAACCATAAATGCAATACAAAATCTCAACAGGAACTTGAACACAAAACAAAATCGATTAATGAAACTGAAGAGTTGGTCATGTCATATCGACCGTTTTACCTGCAGGATCCTGGTTATCCAGTGTCCAGGGTTCGTCTGAGTCAAAGTGTGTGTCCCCACCCATTCCTGGCCCAGGGTAGAAGGCGTGCGCCAGCGATCCCCCCTCGCCGTCGAACAGCGACATATCACCATGGAAACCAGAGGCAAACAGCAACAGGATATCAGCAAGCACCCCCTGGCTACTGTTATTGCTCTGGTTTTCAGCGGGTAACTCCTCAAAGGTGAGTGGCGTGACTCGTGCCCACACGTCAAAGGCCTTGCGAATGGCATCAAAGGTCCGCTCCTCACCCAGGGTGTAGGGGATTTGCTGGTTCATTATACTAGGGGGGAAACAGAGAAGCTATATTTGAGATGACATATAAAAAAAACAACAGTTGATGACTTTTCCAGTTGTTGCATTTTCTCCATTTCTACATTAACTTTCTGTCATGATGCTGCAAACCTGTAAGTGAGGTGGTCCTTGTCCCACTGCTGCCCAGTGAGAGCATAGCGTTTCCTTCTGGGGCCATTCTCCACCTCATCTGTTCTTATGATGTCTGGGAGACCGCAGCGAGGGCGACGCATGGCCCTAGTCACCCACACACGTGTGCACACCAAAACAAAACAATATGACTTTAATTAGGGCTTGTAGTCAATTTTCTGCTGAGCAAGGCTTCTAAGCAGCAGATACATTCTTTATAATTGTCATAACGAGCAGAAAATAAGAAAAACAAAATGAACAGCCTGGCACTGAGCAAGATCAGTTTCATGCGTGAACAAGTTATAAGTAGCAGCCAGATTCGCTCTTTACTCATTTTCTATTTATTTGTATTGTGTTTCAACCAAGAGTGCAACAATAGCCAAGACGTGCAGCGGGTTTTAGATGAAATGACTATTAATGATCCTTCCGTTGCCCCTGCTAAAATGTGATAAATTAAAAAAAAGTATGCCAAATCATCATGCATGTGGTCACAAAGCTGAAATGGTATAACACCCACAATCCCATGAAGAATTCTAGGAGACTATCCTTATATTATAATCATAGTGAAGTATAAGCTTTACTAGAGATTATTTTTGTTGATGTACAGAGATTAATAATGAGGTGTAAAGGCTAAAGATTCAAAAGATTTGTATAGAGTAAGAAAGAATCATACCTTTTTTTTCCTTCTTTTTTTTGGGGGATTTCCCCCTTTTTCTCCCCAGTTGTATCCGGCCAATTACCCCACTCTTCTGAGCCAGCCCGGTCGCTGCTCCACCCCCTCTGCCAATCCAGGGAGCGCTGCAGACTACCACATGCCTCCTCCGATACATGTGGAGTCGCCAGCCATTTCTTTTTACCTGACAGTGAGGAGTTTTGCCAGGGGGACGTGGCGCATGGGAGGATCACGCTATTCCCCCCAGTTCCCCATACCCCTGAACAGGCGCCCCGACCGACCAGAGGAGGCGCTAGTGCAGCAACCAGGACACATACCCACATCCGGCTTCCCACCCGCAGACACGGCCAATTGTGCCTGTAGGGACGCCCAACCAAGCCGGAGATAGCACAGGGATTTGAACCAGCAATCCCCGTGTTGGTAGGCAACAGAATAGACCACCAGGCCACCCAGATGCCCCGAAAGAATCATATCTTGACAACGGTAAGTTTGTATATTTCTGCACTGGTGATTTGTTATCTCTATAGTTAAACCAGCACACGCACTTCCAAAAGCACTTATGAACCATCAACCTCGAAAAAAAGCTCTACCCAAGCCTCTTAAACTTTGCTTGATTTTGGTCTCATCTGAAAAACATCTTTAGAAAATCCAAGGGGTGTGCTTGTTAGCTCTGTTGGGATCAAGTGTTTTTAAATAGTTTTGTTCTGAAATTCCTATCATGAATATGGTCTTTTATTTCAGGACTTATCATAACATTATATTACTTGACATCTGGAAAACCCAAAACGGGTTAACAACTGGCGGCCTGAGTCGAGTGCTTCACAGCTGATGATGTGGTGGCAATTCTGCTATTTGAGGTTAGCAGTTTTCAGCTCAAGATGGGCAGCAACAAATGCATTAAAGGCACTGGCCAACTATCGCACAAATTTGAGATAATGCAGCTGTTTTGGACAAAAACAGCTGACTTTGAAAAGTGGATAAACATCACTGGCCATTTCCAGAAAGGTATATGCAAGCTCTCTATGCCCTCTCCACATGGATGCTCAACAATGCATGTGTTTAGGATTCACTGAGGTCTAGAGCTGGTTCCTTAGCGCAAAAACCTAGACAAACAGAGCTACTTAGGGACACTGCTATTTGAACACAGTGCCTTTGTCTGACTGGATTGTTCTTACTGGAATATTCCTATACCTGTATATATCTTGGCAAGTGAAAGGCCCATTTTCAATCACTGTGAAAATCTGTCAAAAAGTTAGAGTTTCACAGGATTTCCATATATGCTCCAACTCTCAAAATAAGAATGAAGGAATGAAGACGCACCAAGTGATCAAGGCGATAAGTTATATAATTCATGATCTCCTTCACACATTTAAGCTTTGCCAGCAAATCTGACTTAAGCAATTCTGAAGTTTTCCATTTTGACACTGTGTGAGTGAAAACTAGAATTAAGGTTTTGGAAAATCAGCTCTGGCAGATTGCCATCTCGAGCTTTGATTATAAGTGTATTGTCTTAGCAAATAGACAGTGGTAGTGGGATCCAGCAGCATTATGTATTCTGTGAGAGAAAGAAAAGGTTGAAAATCATAATCTTTTGTGCATTACCTTGAGACAGACACTCAAACCACCAAGCAAGATGGAACAAGCCTGGTTGTTAGGGCAAGGTTAATTGACAGTGCTGACATTTTGGTTTGCCTTAATTTCTTTTCCCAGCTCTCTCACTAAACTGTGAAGTAATGCTACTGGAGGTGGTGTGTGTAAAAATGTATATATATACACTACCGTTCAAAAGTTTGGGATCACCCAAACAATTTCGTGTTTTCCATGAAAAGTCATACTTATTCACCACCATATGTTGTGAAATGAATAGAAAATAGAGTCAAGACATTGACAAGGTTAGAAATAATGATTTGTATTTGAAATAAGATTTTTTTTACATCAAACTTTGCTTTCGTCAAAGAATCCTCCATTTGCAGCAATTACAGCATTGCAGACCTTTGGCATTCTAGCTGTTAATTTGTTGAGGTAATCTGGAGAAATTGCACCCCACGCTTCCAGAAGCAGCTCCCACAAGTTGGATTGGTTGGATGGGCACTTCTTTGAGCAGATTGAGTTTCTGGAGCATCACATTTGTGGGGTCAATTAAACGCTCAAAATGGCCAGAAAAAGAGAACTTTCATCTGAAACTCGACAGTCTATTCTTGTTCTTAGAAATGAAGGCTATTCCATGCGAGAAATTGCTAAGAAATTGAAGATTTCCTACACCGGTGTGTACTACTCCCTTCAGAGGACAGCACAAACAGGCTCTAACAGGTACTATTTAATGAAGATGCCAGTTGGGGACCTGTGAGGCGTCTGTTTCTCAAACTAGAGACTCTAATGTACTTATCTTCTTGCTCAGTTGTGCAACGCGGCCTCCCACTTCTTTTTCTACTCTGGTTAGAGCCCGTTTGTGCTGTCCTCTGAAGGGAGTAGTACACACCGGTGTAGGAAATCTTCAATTTCTTAGCAATTTCTCGCATGGAATAGCCTTCATTTCTAAGAACAAGAATAGACTGTCGAGTTTCAGATGAAAGTTCTCTTTTTCTGGCCATTTTGAGCGTTTAATTGACCCCACAAATGTGATGCTCCAGAAACTCAATCTGCTCAAAGAAATGCCCATCCAACCAATCCAACTTGTGGGAGCTGCTTCTGGAAGCGTGGGGTGCAATTTCTCCAGATTACCTCAACAAATTAACAGCTAGAATGCCAAAGGTCTGCAATGCTGTAATTGCTGCAAATGGAGGATTCTTTGACGAAAGCAAAGTTTGATGTAAAAAAAATCTTATTTCAAATACAAATCATTATTTCTAACCTTGTCAATGTCTTGACTCTATTTTCTATTCATTTCACAACATATGGTGGTGAATAAGTGTGACTTTTCATGGAAAACACAAAATTGTTTGGGTGATCCCAAACTTTTGAACGGTAGTGTATATATTGTGGAGTACAAAATGTACTCCATATGCACTCCGTATGTACTCTGTAGTTTTCCACTTCTCTGTGTGTATGAAACTTCTCACTCACTGCAGACACACATACCAACTGTTATCATGCTTGCCTCCCCGTTGCCGCATCCCAGGAACTGCCCGGTGCAGCGAAGACAGGTGCAACGGACCCACAGACACACACCGGACACAGGACATGATTAACGTAGATGTTTTCCTGCATTCCTTTGTAAGATAACACCTTGGTTAATGAAAGGAACATAGGGTATGACGCGACGGACTGCTCTATAAAAAAACCACTACCTCCAACTCAAGTTAGAGCATATCCTCACAGACTGACTTCTGTGACTATATGACTCTCCATCTGCAGATGCATTAAAGATTCTCTGTTTGCGCCACTATTTGTCCGATGATTATTCTTCCCAGAGGTTGCTGGGGCAAGGGCCCATTAAAAGGATAAGAAAAATCCACAACAATTTGGTGTCAGAAGTGGGATCTCATGTCGCTCGCCAAACGGACAACGGCTGACTGATCATCTCGGGACGAGGACATAGTCACCGATCTCCCAATAACCTCAGCAGGTTTGAGAAGAAGAAAGGGAGAGGCGGGTGGTCCGTTTGGTCGGCGTCGCTGAGATTCCTCAGCAAAACCCTGGGAGATTCATCGCACGGGTAAGCAGAATTCTTTAAAGGATAAAATGATCATTTAAAACGCGTATGAGGTCGTGCACTGACAATAATGCGGCTGTTTACCCTCGGTTTCGCACTTATTGAAGTGGTTACCTGGTAGGATCAGTGAACCAGCGCAACTATAAGCGGCTGTTTACCCTCGGTTTCGCACTTATTGAAGTGGTTACCTGGTAGGATCCGTGAACCAGCGCAACTATAAGCGGCTGTTTACCCTCGGTCTCACACTTATTAAAGTGGTTACCTGGTAGGATCAAGTGACGACGCGCAAAAATCCTCGGTCTCGCACTAATAAGAGTGGTTACCTGGTAGGATTAAGTGAAGAAAAAAAAACTAGGAGGAAAAAAAAAAAAGAAAAAAGAAAAAAAAAGAAAAAAAAAAGGAAACAAGGGCAGTAAACTGCCCCCGATAGATATGGACGTTGCGATTTACCAGATAATGATAAGGAAATATGGTCAAGACTCAGTAAAACATGTTTTAGACTGGATACAGGGTCATGAGGTTCCTGTTGAAGGAACTTTGAGCAAGAATAAACTAATGGAAGTCCGATAGTCCATGGAAAAGGGAAAAGCGAAGGTCTTAGAAAGGAAAAAGATTCTTACAAAATGGTTAGAGTATGTGGCAGAGCAAGAAAGAATTTTGGAAATGTGGGATAAAGAGTGTGAAAGTAGGGGAAGAGAAAAGCTACAGAGGACTATGACACGAAACCATTGGTACCAAACCGCACCTTGACGGACCCTGACTGGCTTTTGTGTTTGACATGACTTGTCTGTGCGTGTGTTCATAGTTTGTTCCGTGGTGTTTGTCCGTCTGGCCATTTTGTGTTGTTCAGAAGTTGCAAGTCCTTGAGAGTGGCTTAAAAGGGGATATAAAAGCTGGGGGAGGTTTTGTTTTGGCTTTTCCAAACCTTTGTTTTCCTGACAATTGGGTGTGAGAGGGGTTTTTCGGAGACCACCTCATTTAGCATCCTTATCAGACCCAACCCGGCTTTTGTTCCTGTTTGATTGGCAACTGGCTTTAGAAAGTCACCGACCTGAAGCATTGATTATTCAAATCCTTTCAAGACATCTATTTCTTTTCTTTTTGAGGTACCTCATATAAAATGGGATATATCCATTCGTTTTTTGTTTTTTTTTTTGGTTTTTGTTTTTGTTGCATTGAAAAAGTTTTTGTGGTGTATTTTTCACTTTAAGTTGATCCTGTCCTCACTTCTTTAAGGATTCCCCAAAACCGAAGGATTTCCTGTCCCTGTTTCATTTTCTGAACTGTTAAGCAGAACTCTGTTATGTCCAACACCACAGTTGCAATATTTGTAATTTTACCTATTCTGTTTTTCTTTCTGTTACTGGGATTTTTTTTTTTTTAAAGAATAACTGGTGGGAACCAACTGCCTACCCACTTCACACCTTGGGGGAATGGGGGGTTGCCTTGAGAGTAACAGGGACAGTGTAAACCACAGTTATGTTGTTTTAAGCTGTTGTTGTTTTTCTTTCCATTAGAAGACACCCATTGGTTCATTTGTTTTTATGTTGACTTTCCTCTGTGTTAAATTGAACTTGTTTTTGTTTTTCAACACTAAGGTGTGAATTTTAGGATGTTGTTTTTTTTTTTTAAAGAGGGTATTCATTTCTTTGACAATTTCTTGTGTGGAGGACAATTACATTTTATTTGAATATGAATGAAACCTACTGAGTCATGTGTTTTAAATGTCTATGCTATGGCTATGTTTATGTTATTTTTTACCATGAGTTTGAGCCTCCTCATAAGACTCATTTTTGGTTTGATTTATTTGGTTTTGGCTGGGTACATCAGTTTCTTTGTATTGTTTATTGCGCGTTTCTTTCCTTTGAAACCCCACCGCCCCTCTTTTTGGGGCCTTGAAAAGGGGCTTCTTGTTGTTTCATTTAGTTAAGGTGGGGGGCATTTGTTTCTTGTCTTCAAACAGCTCATTGTTCCAATGATTTACAAGATACCTTATGATTTTATTAATTTTGGTTTTATTTGGACGTTCAGGATCTGAGACAACTATCTTTATCATCCCTCATCTGTTTTAGTTTTAAAGAGAATTTTTTTCAGATAAGTACAACATTACAGACTTCAGAACATTTGTAAACAGCTTGGATGAAATGAAAGTCAGATTCATTTCACTGCTTGAAATTGTTTGTGGTTTACTAACAACTAACATACAAACTGATCATATCATAATTTCATTTTTGTTCTTCATGGTTAAATGGGTTGAGACAATGTGTTTTGTTCTTGTGTAATAAGAGAGGTAGTGGGAATGAGGAATTGAAATCTAGAATGGTTGTGAGCCTTCTTCTGTACAGTTTTCTTTGATTTTGAGGAATTGAAATTTAGAATGGTTGTGAGCCTTCTTCTGTACAGTTTTCTTTGATTTTTTACTTCATAAGAAACAAACGGACACGAATTTAGATCATAGCGGAAGTATCTGAAGAACACTGAATCAAGTTGACTACAAATCTTCAGAATCCTAGAATGACAGTGTTTTCAGTGTTGTGCAGTTTCTCTCTGAAAGTTTTTCCCTCCAGATACTGTCACCACCTGCTCCTCCCCCTCCTCCAGACGAGCTGGGTAACACCCCCACTCCCGTGGTACCGGGTCCAGGGGCCCGGGGTATGCTCCACGGGAAGACAACCTCCCGGCTGGACAGAACAAAGAGCAACCCGCCACATAGTGCAGCTGTAGGAGCTGTGTCTGTGTGAGGGTAGTCTCCAAGGTGTCCCGGTCAGCTTCCGGGTGAGAGAGGAGGTGAGGGTGGTCTGCTCCTGGCCCAGCCAATCCTCCAACATAAAGACCCTCTGGTTGTCTAGATGAGACTAGCACCAGCTTCCTAGCTCTGGAGACCATAGGGTTGGCTTTGGCTTTGAGAGTCCGAAATCGCCTTGCCTCTGTGGAGTCTGTAACCAGTGACAACTTTGAACGTTTAACTGCAGCTGAGTCCACCATCAAAATGCTTCGAACCCAAAACCTGTCTCTGCAGGACCGAATCGACAACCTCGAGAACCGATCTCAGAGGGCCAATCTCCATGTACTGAACATTCCTGAAGGTGGAGCGGCCGGTAAAGATCCGGTGCAGTTCATGTCGGAGATGCTGATGCAGATAATGGGTCCTGATGTCTTTTACTCGCCGAGTCATAGCAGCATCACTTTTCCTGGGTGTCCTGCTACTCCTCACCTGCTGCATCATGCCCATAGTTTGGCGTGTGATACGCGGCCTCATTGCTACTCAGCTCGTGTATTATCACCTCCTTGCCCAATAGGACGGGGACCTTGTTTCGTCTCCCTCCTCTCCACCACTGCTGTTCCCCTCTTCCCCGCCCCTCCCCCACAAGGACTCCGGTTCTGAATCCTCCTACACTTCCTCCAATGACAGCGACTCCCCCGTTTGAATGATACTTTATGACGAGCACTGGTTAAACCTTTCGTTTCCGGTTGTTCTCATGTCTGTTTATCATTTCTGTATATGCATGTTATGTGTGCCGATTTGTATTATTTCTAAGTTACGTGTTACTTTTTATTATTGTGTGCGCGTGATATGTGTGCTGGTTTCCACTATTTCCATGTCACCTATTGCTCTAACAAAAGGGGGGAATTGTGGAGTACAAAATGTACTCCATATGCACTCCGTATGTACTCTGTAGTTTTCCACTTCTCTGTGTGTATGAAACTTCTCACTCACTGCAGACACACATACCAACTGTTATCATGCTTGCCTCCGATGGGGCCACATACCAACTGTTATCATGCTTGCCTCCCCATTGCCGCATCCCAGGAACTGCCCGGTGCAGCGAAGACAGGTGCAACGGACCCACAGACACACACACCGGACACAGGACATGATTAACATAGATGTTTTCCTGCATTCCTTTGTAAGATAACACCTTGGTTAATGCAAGGAACATAGGGTATGACGCGACGGACTGCTCTATAAAAAAACCACTACCTCCAACTCAAGTTAGAGCATATCCTCACAGACTGACTTCTGTGACTATATGACTCTCCATCTGCAGATGCATTAAAGATTCTCTGTTTGCTCCACTATTTGTCCGATGATTATCCTTCCCAGAGGTTGCTGGGGCAAGGGCCCATTAAAAGGATAAGAAAAATCCACAACAATATATATACAGTGCATCCGGAAAGTATTCACACCCCTTCACTTTCCCCACATTTTGTTATGTTACAGCCTTATTCCAAAATGGATTAAATTCTTTTTTTCTCATCAATCTACACACAATACCCATAATGACAAAGTGAAAAAGGTTTTGTAGAATTTTTTGCAAATTATTTAAAAATAAAAAACTGAAATATTGCATGTACATAAGTATTTACACCCTTTGCTATGACACTCAAAATTGAGCTCAGGTTCATCCTGTTTACACCGATCATCCTTGAGATGTTTCTACATCTTGATTGGAGTCCACCTGTAGTAAATCCAATTGATTGGACATGATTTGGAAAGGCACACACCTGTCTATATAAGGTCCCACTGTTGACAGTGCATGTCAGAGCAGAAACCAAGCCATGAAGTCAACGAAATTGTCTGTGGACCTCCGAGACAGGATTGTATTGAGGCAGAGATCTGGGGAAGGGTAAAAAAAAATTTCTACAGCTTTGAAGGTCCCGAAGAGCATAGTGGTCTCCATCATTCGTAAATGGAAGAAGTTTGGCTCCACCAGGACTCTTCCTAGAGCTGGCCGCCCAGCCAAACTGAGCAATCAGGGGAGAAGGGCCTTGGTCAGGGAGGTGACCAAGAACCCGATGGTCACTCTGACAGAGCTCCAGCGTTCCTCTTAGGAGATGGGAGAACCTTCCAGAAGGACAACCATCTCTGCAGCACTCCACCCATCAGGCCTGTATGGTAGAGTGGCCAGATGGAAGCCTCTGCTCAGTAAAAGGCACATGACAGCCCGCTTGGAGTTTGCCAGAAAGTACCTAAAGGACTCTCAGACCATGAGAAACAAGATTCTCTGGTCTGATGAAACCAAGATTGAGCTCTTTGGCCTGAATGCCAAACGTCACGTCTGGAGCAAACCAGGCACCTCTCATCACCTTGCTAATACCATCCCTACAGTGAAGCATGGTGGTGGCAGCGTCATGCTGTGGGGATGTTTTTCAGCGGCAGGAACTAGGAGACTAGTCAGCATCGAGGGAAAGATGAATGGCGCAAAGTACAGAGAGATCCTTGATGAAAACCTGCTCCAGAGCGCTCAGGACCTCAGACTGGGGCGAAGGTTTACCTTTCAACACGACAACGACCCTAAGCACACAGCCAAGACAAGGAAGGAGTGGCTTCAGGACAAGTCTGTGAATGTCCTTGAGTGGTCCAGCCAGAGCCCAGACTTGAACCCCATTGAACATCTCTGGAAAGACCTGAAAATAGCTGTGCAGCGACGCTCCCCATCTAACCTTACAGAGCTCAAGAGGATCTGCAGAGAAGAGTGGGAGAAATACCCCAAATATAGGTGTGCCAAGCTTGTAGCTTCATACCCAAGAAGACTTGAGGCTGTAATCGCTGCCAAGGGTGCCTCAACCAAGTACTGAGTAGAGTGTGTGAATACTTATGTACATGCAATATTTCAGTTTTTTATTTTTAATAAATTTGCAAAAATTTCTACAAAACCTTTTTCGCTTTGTCATTATGGGGTATTGTATGAAGATTGATGACGAAAAAAAGGAATTTAATCCATTTTGGAATAAGGCTGTAACACAACAAAATGTGGGGAAAGTGAAGGGGTGTGAATACTTTCCGGATGCACTGTATATATACACTACCGTTCAAAAGTTTGGGATCACATTGAAATGTCCATATTTTTGAAGGAAAAGCACTGTACTGTTCAATGAAGATAACTTTAAACTAGTCTTAACTTTAAAGAAATACACTCTATACATTGCTAATGTGGTAAATGACTATTCTAGCTGCAAATGTCTGGTTTTTGGTGCAATATCTACATAGGTGTATAGAGGCCCATTTCAAGCAACTATCACTCCAGTGTTCTAATGGTACAATGTGTTTGCTCATTGGCTCAGAAGGCTAATTGATGATTAGAAAACCCTTGTGCAATCATGTTCACACATCTGAAAACAGTTTAGCTCGTTACAGAAGCTACAAAACTGACCTTCCTTTGAGCAGATTGAGTTTCTGGAGCATCACATTTGTGGGGTCAATTAAACGTTCAAAAATGCCAGAAAAAGAGAACTTTCATCTGAAACTCGACAGTCTATTCTTGTTCTTAGAAATGAAGGCTATTCCATGCGAGAAATTGCTAAGAAATTGAAGATTTCCTACACCGGTGTGTACTACTCCCTTCAGAGGACAGCACAAACAGGCTCTAACCAGAGTAGAAAAAGAAGTGGGAGGCCGCGTTGCACAACTGAGCAAGAAGATAAGTACATTAGAGTCTCTAGTTTGAGAAACAGACGCCTCACAGGTCCCCAACTGGCATCTTCATTAAATAGTACCCGCAAAACACCAGTGTCAACATCTACAGTGAAGAGGCGGCTGCGGGATTCTGGGCTTCAGGGCAGAGTGGCAAAGAAAAAGCCATATCTGAGACTGACCAATAAAAGAAAAAGATTAAGATGGGCAAAAGAACACAGACATTGGACAGAGGAAGACTGGAAAAAAGTGTTGTGGACGGATGAATCCAAGTTTGAGGTGTTTGGATCACAAAGAAGAACGTTTGTGAGACGCAGAACAAATGAAAAGATGCTGGAAGAATGCCTGACGCCATCTGTTAAGCATGGTGGAGGTAATGTGATGGTCTGGGGTTGCTTTGGTGCTGGTAAGGTGGGAGATTTGTACAGGGTAAAAGGGATTCTGAATAAGGAAGGCTATCACTCCATTTTGCAACGCCATGCCATACCCAGTGGACAGCGCTTGATTGGAGCCAATTTCATCCTACAACAGGACAATGACCCTAAACACACCTCCAAATTGTGCAAGAACTATTTAGAGCAGAAGCAGGCAGCTGGTATTCTATCGGTAATGGAGTGGCCAGCGCAGTCACCAGATCTGAACCCCATTGAGCTGTTGTGGGAGCAGCTTGACCGTATGGTACGCAAGAAGTGCCCATCCAACCAATCCAACTTGTGGGAGCTGCTTCTGGAAGCGTGGGGTGCAATTTCTCCAGATTACCTCAACAAATTAACAGCTAGAATGCCAAAGGTCTGCAATGCTGTAATTGCTGCAAATGGAGGATTCTTTGACGAAAGCAAAGTTTGATGTAAAAAAAATCTTATTTCAAATACAAATCATTATTTCTAACCTTGTCAATGTCTTGACTCTATTTTCTATTCATTTCACAACATATGGTGGTGAATAAGTGTGACTTTTCATGGAAAACACAAAATTGTTTGGGTGATCCCAAACTTTTGAACGGTAGTGTATATATATATATATATATATATATATATATATATATATATATATATACACATATATATATATATATATAATGGTTTTGCTGTTTGTGCATTATCAGTGAGAATAGCTTTGGGAGTTACGGTATTAAAAAAAATCCCACAAGAAACAGATTTAATCCCCAACCCTTGCACGTGACTGTAAAACTATTGATGTCACATAGGCAACCTGTCAGCTCTTATTAATCAATAAACAGGTAAATTAATAAATACACTTGTATAACACCTAATTCGTAGGTTATTTAAAGAGTGCCTGGTTGACGGGAAACCGTATGTTGTATTCTCAGCGTGAAAAGCCATGCAGCCGGAGGGGGGCCTATTAAGAGTCGAGATCTGCACATGGCAAAGCCTCAAGAGAAGAACTCAAACATATAATGGGCCTCACTGCATGCCCATGGGTTGCATGCATTTAAAGAAAGAACTACAAACCAATGACAATAAAAGGAAAAATAGAGAAAAACAAAAGCCACCACAACTGCACATTAAGGAGCTCACTTTACAGTAGCAGGGTCCATCTCCCCAGTCACCTCCAGGCCATAGTAACGCTGCATGTCCCTGATGGCTTTTGACAGGATCTGAGCAGACTGCATGGTGGACATCTGTCTGCTCGCCTGAGACAGGTATCCAAACTGACGCAGCCATGCCTGGAGAGAAGGCAGAGAGAGAAAAGTGATAGATAGACTGAATGACCTTTAAAAGGAATCCAGTCTTTCACAGTAACTTAAACACTCACTGAATGAGTTGTGTACATGAATGCATGTGTATGCATGCCTACATACTGTGTCTGCAACCAGAGGGATGCTACTGTGCGGAATGATCCTCCATATCTAACAACTACAGATACTATTGTGTGTGCAAAGAAGGAGTTAAAAGAGAAGAGAATTGAGAGACATAGGCCAGGTGGCTTCCATTAACATCACAGCATTCTTACTCTCAGCTTGCACCTCCTCCCCTTTGGCAGCTGAGATAACCAGCAGAGAGGAGGAGAGAGTTGAGGAGAAGAAAAGTGCAGAGAAAGGAAAGGTAGGAGGAGGAGCAGAACACAAAGGATTGAGGACAGGAAGACCTGGGTGGATTGGAGAAGAGAAGAGAGAGCAGAACAGGACAAGACAGGACATGACGAGAAGAAAGACAGTTTAAGAGGGTAAAAGAAGAAGTGGGGGAAGAGAAACGCTTAGGAAGGACGGTAGCGGTAAAAGGATATTGGAGGCAGGTAAAGAGAAAATAGGAGAGGAGAAGGTGATGTAAAGCATGCAAGAAAGGGAGAAGAATGAGGTATACGCTTGTATAATTTCTAATTTGCAGGTTGTTTAAAGAGTACCGGGTTTATGATGTGGAAAACTGTGGGCTGTGTGGTGCATTCCCAGCATTTAGATTTAGTCAGGTTGGGGGGGGGGCTATTTAGTGTTGGGAACTGCACATGGCAAAGCCTCAAGGGAAGAACTCAAACATATAATGGGCCTCATTGCACATGTGGATCATGGGCTGATTCTATCATGCATGAAAATACAAGAAAGGCAATATTTGCACAAAAACAGATTTTTGTGTGCACTCTCTCTCTCTCACATACACAAACATGTCAATGCACACTAACAAAATTCTAACACACAATTTCTACATACAATAGAAAAGCAAGTCTACGCCAAGCAGGTATACTTATGCAGTTCCCTCTATTTCTAAGAGGACAGGAAATCAAAGGAGAAAGACATTTAGGTGATGGATGACATTAATATGTTGTAATGAGATACTCAAGAGTTTTATAGGCAAGCGCCCCCAAGATAGACAGAGGCCCTTCCATGTGCAGCTGTGATGAGCCCTTTGACACATGGTCAAATATGTTCCTTATCAGTTTCGTCTGTTCTTCCAAAGTACTTTTAAACGCCACTTGTTTTTCTTTTTTATTATTCCAAAGCCATCTTAATTCTTTTCCTTTGCCATCTTCTCATTGCTGTCAAGCACTTTGAGCTGCATTTCACGTATAAAAGGCGGTATGACTAGTTTGCAGTTGTTATTATCACTGTCATGTCTCATCATGGTGAATGGGCCCACCTGTTGGTCCGTGACGTTTTGGCAGCCTAAACCCCATCAGCTTTCGCAATGTAGCAACACCGGTATAGGGAACTTTTAACCTTTAAAGTGGACAACGGTGCCATGCATCCTCTCTTTGCAACATGGCATGAGCCGAACAAATGATCATAAAAACGACGTTGTTGTGTGCTGAACCTACCAAAACGTTATTCGACTTACCTCTGCATTGAAGTCTTCATCCGAACTGACCGAGATCATGTTGCAGAGAAGCAGGACGAAAGACGCCGCTGTTTGTTTCCACAGTCCGGCACAAGCGCGTCTCCGCTGGGATGCCATCTTCCCCGACGCTCGGTACGAAAAGACGGTTGTCGCCAGATGTATGTCGCCCCCAAGATGTGCCGCGACAGGGATCAAATATTGAGCAATGGAAATATTTTTTTGGGAGGGGGGTGACAAAGTCAGCCAAAGTAAAAGGAAGCAAATTTTTTCCCTTTTTTTCTCTTACTCACAGTATGGTTAGAGGAGGGTTGTGTTGCGTTGAATTAATCCCTCCACACAACTCCCAACAATTAACCACCCATGGGTAGTTAGTATAACTACTGTACCCAGTCTGCAAAACTGCTCCGAAAATAGTTTCGAGTCGTTCAGTAGTTACGAGGCGAAATATTAGTATGCCGTCACACGTTCATCCAAGAATGAGATCAAAATAATATTAAATCATTTCCCGATTGAAAACGGCGGTCTTTTGTTTTTGTCCGTGTCTGTTTCTTCATTGTCCTGTTAACTTTCCACACAAAAGAAATACCCTACTGCCCTGGATGGATCAGCACGGGGGTTAAAAGAGCGAGAGAGAGAGAGAGGGGGGGGGAGCACATGAAGTTACCGCTGCCTCTTTCCCAAGTCCTGCTGCGCAGCATGACATTGGACTTGGAGGAAGGGGGGAGTTTGCGGCAAATCTGCAACAACTCTTTTTCTTTGTGGGGCAGTAATAAGTGCACCATTTCGCTAAACCCTCTGCAAACCGCAGAACAAATTATTCTTTGTCAGTCTACAAAAAGTTCCGTTCCAGCGGAACGTAAGTTTTAAAACAGTTAAGAGCATAGTAATTTGTAATACTGGCGATGAACAAAAAGAAGAATTTTTTGTGTGTTGTTTTTAAAGATGGACCCTTCCTCCACTTTTTCAATAGACGAGGTGCACATTAGAGAGGGTCTGAGGGGGGGGGAGGGGTCATAACGCCATCTGCTGATCATTATCGTAAACTACAGTCAAAAGTTCTGGGCAGACATTTTTTATTACCGGGCAAATAAGTTAACCGACAAATATCTGGCTAATTAATCGATATTGCATCATAACTCAGATGACTGAATTGATTAAGCAGCCTAAGCGATAAATAAATAAATAAATAGTGGTTCTCAATGTGGTGCTTGGCTGCCAGGTAGTTCATCACATTCACCTGTTGTGTCAGGTATCTCAGCCATCCAGTCGAGGAGGATTTAGATCCAGAACAATGGGTGACTTTAATGAGCTACCCGGCAGAGAAGAACACCAGTAGTACTGCTGGTAGGTACTACCCGATACAAGTAGTGAAGACAGCACAGCGGGGGGTAAAGACGGCACAGAGGATTGTGAGAGCTGTGCTCCCGGACCTGGATGCTGTGTATTGCTGGCCGCCTACAGAGGAAAGCCAGCAACATCAGCAAAGACGCAACACACCCAGGTCACCGTCTGTTCGTTCCCTTGCCATCGGGGAAAAGATACCGCACCATCAAAACCCAGACTAACAGGCTGAGGAACAGCTTCTTCCCCGGAGCTGTAGCCTCCATCGCCCCCCCCCCACACACACACATCTGCCTGGTACTAAAGCCGCTGCAATAGGGACAACTATGTGCAATAATCCCATGCACTATTTTGAACTTTAAAAGCCGCAGCCATCTTTTATTGTCTCATCTTTTTTTTGCTACCTCACTTATACTAAATGTTTGTTCTTGTTTTTATCCTTTTTTTCTTCTTTTTTATCATTCAAATTGTCTAGTGTTACTGGTCTGAGAGTCACCAAACGAAATTTCGTTGTGTGTACACAATGACAATAAAGTATCTTATAACCAGACTGAGAAGCACTGGTCTACTTGATTCCCAATTGTATTGGCATCCAACTTTGTCAGGACATGAAATATTGCCTCCAACATTTTCTCCCAGTAGACTCAATGCAGGTTTTCAGACATTCAGCTTTCTGGAAAAATTCAGACTTTCAAAGGGAAATGTACTTCTATCCATCCTTTTCTTTTACACCAAGCTGGGAAATGTAAGGTAGCAATTTGGAATGCCTTCAAGTACATTAATACATCTGTTAAACCTACTGCATACAGAACTTCAGAAATGCACATCTTTTATATTAAACACTGACCTAATACATACTAGGGTGGGGTATTTGTGTGTGAATATACCTCATAAGAAAATGTTCCATTCCCTTTAAACAAATTTCAGTGTAAAAGAAAAAAAAAGTGCTTTCCAGCTTAAGTTGGTTCTATAAAGCCCAAGATAACTTCGCTTTGGAAAAGCGGCCCATATTTCTTGAGATAAAGACCGTCTCATGTACAGAAATGAAAAGGTTGAGGGTGCGTTTCGAAATTTTATTTAATGTGGCAATAACAGAAAAATCAGTGTTGATGCATTTGTGATAGCCTCCTTTTGCCTGCTTTAGCAACAGTCATGAGAGCAATGAGGAAAAAGCCCATAACCCAGATGCTCACCACAGGCAGCACCACTGTTGACAGTATACCTGGAAACAACAAACGCAAAACAGAAGTTTATCCAGTGCAAAAAAAATAAAATGGAATATGTATTGCAACATTGTTTGCATTTCTAAGAAAAATGATCACTCTCCATGAATCACATCTATGTTTTTAAATTCTGAAAAAAAACAAAACATGTTGAGATAACAGAACTGAACAGCAGTGGAATGCAACAGACGCAAGACTTCAAATGTCTCACTAGAATGAGGTTTGTCCGGCATATCGATCTTGATGGGACCATATGACAACAGGCCTTGAGAAGGGCGTGCGCTTGCCGTCTCTCGCTTGGTGATGGATTTACAGTTCTGGAAAAGTAAAAAAGAAGAAAAAGAAAGAAATCTTGGAAGAGTGCAAGATAAGGAAATCATCAGGTGATATGTAAATGATAATTTCCTGTTATGACTTGGTACACCACCTGTGTCAAGTTTACCATTTAATGCACATTTAAATCTTCAAAACAATCTACTACTACTACTTTTGGCTGCTCCCGTTAGGGGTCGCCACAGCTGATGATCCATTTCCATTTCTTCCCGTCCTCTGCATCTTCCTCCGTCATGCCAGCCACCTGCATGTCCTCCCTCACCACATCCATAAACCTCCTCTTTGGTCTTCCTCTTTTCCCCTTTCCTGGAAGCTCCATATTCAGCATCCTTCTCCCAATATACCCAGCATCTCTCCTCCACACGTCCAAGCCATCGCAATCTTGCCTCTCTTGCTTTGTCTCCAAACCGTCCAACCTCAGCTGTCCCTCTAATATAATCATTCCTAATCCTGTCCTTCTTCATCACTCCCAGTGGAAAATCTTAGCATCTTCAACTCTGCCACCTCCAGCTCCGCCTCCTGTCTTTTTGTCAGTGCCTCTGTCTCCAAACCATACAACATAGCTGGTCTCGCAACCATCTTGTAAACCTTCCCTTTAACTCTTGCTGGTACCCTTCTGTCGCAAATCATCTCCTGACACTCTTCTCCACCCTGCCTGCACTCTCTTCTTCACCTCTCTTCTGCACTCCCCATTACTTTGGACACTTGACAGTTAAATCTTCAAAACAATACTCTAAGCAAAACAGTTTGTCATCATACCGGTTCAATGCTCATGATCATACATGTTCCATCAAGACTTGATCAATACTAGATAGTGTGAAAAAGGACACAGGATAATTCTGATAAGCATCATGCAACAAAGTTCATTTTTGCCCCTTGCACAACAATAAGCAACCGAGAGCAGTCGAATACCTACAGAAACTAGATTTTGACCAATGATTATGTCTTGCAATGGAAGATTATTTGAAAAGTTAAATGTTCTGTGGAAATCCATCTGAGGAAGAATCCTTACAGGTACGCAGAGTTTCCTGTCATCTGGCTCACAGAGCCGTATGGTGCAGTGCAGGTACAGGTCATGAGGCTCTGCTATGAAACGAAACATGTCGAAGCTGTAGCGAACAGTCGAACTTTCTCCGTTACTGCCCACCTGGCCAAGCACTGCATTCTGATCCATGAAGGCAATTGTGTCATCAGTTGCACATCTTGAAGGAGTGATTGAAGAAAAAAAAAAGAAGAAGAAGCAGAATTGGGTTAAAATGGAATGCATTTGTTTTATACTCAACTTTATATACAGCACTTTGCGTACAACACAGTTGATCCAAAGTGCTTTACGGCACACATAGAGGAACAAGAAAAGAAAACTAAGAGTGATGATAGTAATAAGATAATAATGATAAAGGCAGATGGACACGCAGAGCCCATAATGACAGCACAGGCCTACAGAGACTTCAGGATGAGTTGAGTTGGACACAGTTAAAAGCTAATGAGTAAAAGTGTCTTTTAAGATGACTCTTGATTAAAACTCAATAGTAGGGTAGAACCGGATGGCGGGAGGAAGAGAATTCCATAGTTTTGGGGCAGCAATAGAGAAGGAACTGACCCCATAACACTTAAACTTAGTCCTGGATCTTGGTAGACAGAAGTGCTTGTTCATTTCTCTTATAATTGTGATATGGGGACATGAATTCTGTAATGTAAGAGGGGACAAGACCATTTAACACCTTGTAGACAAACATCAAGATTTTAAATATGATCCAGTAGCCAACAGGCAGCCAGTGTAGGGAGGAGAGAATGGGAATAATGTGTTCTCTCTTTCTTTTTCTTTAAACTTGTTAAAATTCTTGCTGCTTCATTCTGAGCTAGTGGGAAATGGGATAAACAAGACAGTGATACCAAAATATAAGTTGCAGTAATCAAGGCAGGAGGATATGAAGGCATGGATGACTTTCTCCTGGTCAGAAGTACAGAGAATTGATCAGAGTTTGGAGATGGAGCAGAGCTGCATGAAGTCTATTTATATTGCCTCATTTATTTGTTTGTCAAACTTTAATCCTAAATCAAATATTGCTCCAAGATTTTTTACATGTGATTTAACAGAGGGGACCAGTGGGTCAATATGACGAGAAATAATGTTGGTCAAATGCTGTGGTCAAAATAACTTAACTTCAGTTTTATTCTCATTGAGCTGAAGAAAGTTTGCAGCTATCCAGGATTTGGTGTCTGAAAGACAGTTATTAAGGTCAGTTGGTTTGTTGTAGTTATTATGCTCTAGGGTTAGATCTGTGTGTCATCAGCATAACAGCAAAAAGATGTTATGTTTATGAATAATGTGGCCTCGCAAAAGCAAATAGATGGAGAAAAGAACTGGACCAAGTATTGAACCTTGTGGAACACCACAGAAGATGGAGGCCTGGGAAGAAGATGAATTGCTAAGAAACACAGAAAAATCTGTTGGATAAATAATGAAGAAAACCAGAACCAGAGACCCCCGCCCATTGGTTTAATCTGTGGATAATATAGTGCTTTTGTAGCTGCAAGTCACTCAAAGCGCTTCACAATTAATGCCTTGTAGAGGAGCTCAAGCAGGAGTCGTGACAACTTTCTCTTTCGGCTACACAACGTACACAATTCATTCCTTCCACCATTACAACAACAACAAAAAACCCGCGCAGCGGAAGTGTGTCACTGTAAACCCGAACTGAGGAAACAGCAGCTGTAAACTAACGTTCCTACTAGCTCAATAAGGGGAATTATGTAGCCCCATAACCACTACACACGTCCCCCAAAGTTCGCCTTAATATGAAAAGTCAGTGTGGCGAGGGGGGCGGATCTCTCTGCCCCAACGGCTCCGCTGAACAGGAGCTGGGGGCTGGTTAACCGCAGGCAAAGCAGCAGAGTCCTCACAGCTGGACCGGGGAAAGGGAGGGGCTGGGGAAGCAGGGGGGCGGCTCACCGGGGGAGGGGGGCAGAGCCGGGGGGCGCCCCTGCCATGGGGGCAGGGCAAGCCCAACAGGGCGGTCTAAGTCCAGGTGAGCAGGCTTGAGGCGGTCCACAGAAACCCGCTCCAGCCTGCTGCCAACCTCCACCACAAAGTGCTTATCTCCAGTGTCCCGTACCCGAAATGGGCCGTTGTAGGGTGGCTGCAGGGGACCGCGGTGCGCATCGTGACAGATGAAAACATACTCCGCCGACCGCAGCTCCGTGGGGAAATAGGACTGAGAGCCGCCATGCTGAGAAGTGGGGACCGGTGCAAAAGCCCTGGCTTCCTCCTGCAGCGCAGTCCGTTGGCAGCTGGTGGACCAGGGAGCTGTGGCAGTGGGAAAGAAATCCCCCGGGACCCGAAGTGGCTGTCCGTAGACCAGTTCGGCGGATGAGGACTGGAGGTCCTCCTTGGGAGCCGTCCTGAGCCCAAGCATGACCCAAGGCAGTTTGTCGACCCAGCGGTCGTCCTTGAGGGTAGCCCGCAATGCGGCCTTCATCGAGCGATGGAACCTCTCGACCAATCCATTCGCCTGAGGGTGATATGCTGTGGTGCGATGGAGCCTCACCCCTAAACCCGCGGCGATCTCCTCCCAGAGCGCTGATGTGAATTGCGGCCCTCTGTCCGAGGAGAGGTCAGATGGGGTGCCAAAGCGGGCAACCCAGGTTCTGATGAGCGCTCGGGCAACCTCAGGCGCTGTCGTGGACGAAAGCAGGACGGCCTCTGGCCATCACGTGGTCCTGTCGACCATGGTGAGCAGGTATGCGAAACCACGGGAGGGGGGTAGGGGGCCTACCAGGTCCACATTCACGTGGTCGAACCTCCTCTCAGGTACCGTGAAAGGTATCAGGGGCGCTTTGACGTGCCGGAGCACTTTGGAGCGTTGGCACTCCACACAGGTGTCAGCCCAGTCCCTCACATCCTTTTTGAGTCCATGCCAGACAAACTTTGCCGCCACCAACCTCTGTGAAGGCTTTCTGCCAGGGTGAGACAGCCCATGGACTGCGTCGAAGACCCATCGCCTCCAAGCAGTTGGAACGACTGGTCGGGGCTGACCCGTAGAGACGTCATACAGGAGCGTGGCGCCGGCATCGTTGAAAGCCACATCCTCCAACTGCAGCCCTGTGTCGGCGGTCCCGCATGCCTGCACTCCTGGGTCGGCGGCCTGGTCAGCCGCCATCTGGCTGTAGTCGAGTCCCAAATGGGCGGCACCAGCGATGGCCCGGAGAGACAGTCAGTGACCGGGTTGGACTTCCCAGCGACATGCCTCACGTTGGTGGTAAACTCTGAGATGTAGGCCAACTGTCACTGCTGGCAGGCTGACCACGGCTCTGCCACCTTGGCCATCGCGAACACCAGCGGTTTGTGATCGACGAAAGCCGTGAACTGACGGCCCTCCAGTAGGAAACGAAAGTGCCTAACAGCGAGGAAAAGGCCAAGCAGCTCACAATCAAAGGTGCTGTATTTGCATTCTCTCAGGTTCAACTGCTGGCTGAAGAAGGCAAGCGGCTGCCACGCACCGCTCACCCACTGCTCGTAAACCGCGCCGACAGCGTAGTCCGAAGCATCCGTCGTGATGGCAATGGGCGCTCCAGACACAGGGTGTGCCAGCATCGCCGCATCAGCCAGGGCGGCCTTCACATCCTTAACAGCCGTGTCCCTCTCTGCAGACCAGTCCACAGCGTGTTTGGGGGCTGTGCCCTTCAGAGCCTCATATAGGGGGCGGAGGAGATCGGCAGCCCGGGGGATAAACCGGTGGTAGAAGGACACCATGCCAATTAACTCCCGGAGGGACTGGGCCATGTGTGGGCGTGGAAAGTCTGTGATGGCCTCCACCTTAGACGGAAGGGGGGCCGCCCCGTCCTTGGTGACCCAGTGGCCCAGGAAGTCGATGGTGCTCAGACCAAACTGGCATTTGGCCGGGTTAACTATCAACCCGTGCAGACTGAGTCTCTCGAAAAGGGCTCTGAGGTGGGACAAGTGCTCGGACACAGAGGTGCTAGCGACCAGGATGTCATCCAGGTACACAAAGAGGAAAGGCAGGTCCCGCAACACTGAGTCCATGAGGCGTTGGAAGGACTGCGCGGCGTTCTTAAACCCAAACGGCATGCGCAGGAACTTGAACAGTCCGAACAGAGTTGTCACAGCCGTTTTGGGGACATCAGCGGGATGGACGGGCACCTGATGGTATCCACGGACGAGGTCCACCTTGGAAAAGATCACTTTCCCAGCCAGGTGGGCAGAGAAATCTTGGATGTGAGGGACCGAGTAGCAGTCCGGTGTTGTTGCGTCATTGAGCCGACAGTAGTCACCACATGGACGCCACCCACCGCCATGCTTAGGCACTATGTGGAGGAGTGAAGCCCACGGGCTGCTGGAGCGACGGATGATGCCAAGGCGCTCCATGTTCTCAAACTCCGCCTTGGCGACAGAGAGCTTGGTCGGGTCGAGGCGCCGAGCTCGGGCGTGCACCGGCGGGCCGGTGGTGACGATGTGGTGCTCAACCCCATGTTTGGTCGTAGATGACGAGAATGTGGGCTGAGTGAGGTCAGGGAACTCGGAGAGAAGATGGAGAAACACGTCCTCATTGGAGAGCATGCTGGACAGCCTGACGGAGCCTGTATTGCTGAGTGCACACGCGTGTAAAGCGAAGGTGACGGCGTCAATCAGGCGTCAATTCCTGACGTCCACCAGCAGCCCATGAGCACAAAGAAAATCTGCACCGAGAAGGGGAAATGCCACGTCGGCGGTGACAAAATCCCAGCTGAACCGCTGTCCGTTAAAACACATGTCAATATGCCTCGTGCTGTACGTACGGATAGAGCTGCCGTTAGCAGCTTCCATGGGAGGCCCGTGAGCGCCCGACAGGGCATCCACACTCGATGCAGGTACAACACTCCTCTGCGCCCCAGTGTCGCATAGGAAACGCCGCCCCGAGATGGAGTCTCGTAGGAAAAGTAGCCTGTTGTCCTCCACGCCGACGCCCATGGCCACTAGTGAGCGCCGGCCTTGGCGTTTCCCGACGAGCTGAAATTGCACGGGGAGATGCACTTTTTCGCCTTGGCCCCGAACTTTGCACGGTAAAAGCACAGGCCGGGCTCCTGCCGCCGTCCGGGGGTTGCTGCGGCGACCACCATGGAGTCACCAGGTGGTGGCGTGTGGGGGTGGGCAGGGCTGAGCGCGGACGCGCAGTGCTGCTGTTGGCTGGCCAAGAAGAACTTGTCAGCTTCTTCAGCTAGCTTGCAGCAATCGGTAATGCCGGTGTTAGCCAAAGCGGTCCGCACCTGAGCAGGCAGTTGTCGCAGAAACAGTTGGACAAAGAGGAAATCAGGTGTGTGCGCCGGTCCCAGCAGATTCAGCATTTTGTCCATGAGCTCGGACGGCTTGCCGTCACCCAAGCCTTGCAGAGAAAGGAGACGGTGGGCCCTCTCGGCGTCGGAAAGTTCAAAAATCTTCAAGAGGTGATCTTTGAGCTCCTTGTATTTGTCTGCCGCCGGAGGATTTGTAAGGAGACTCACCACTCTAGTTGCAGTCGAACATCCGAGCGCCGATACCACGTAGTAGTATTTAATAGCATCATCCGTTATTTTGCGGATAGCAAAATGCGCTTCCGCCTGGGCGAACCATGTCGTTGCCGATGACTCCCAGAACTCTGGCTACTTGAGAGAAACCGCGTTGATTTCGTCAACCATGTTCGTTCGAAAGATTGTCTCTGATAACTACCAAGAGACAAACGTCGGGGTCACCAGTGTAGAGGAGCTCAAGCAGGAGTCGTGACAACTTTCTCTTTCGGCTACACAACGTGCACCATTCATTCCTTCCACCATTACAACAACAACAAAAAACCCGCGCAGCGGAAGTGTACCACTGTAAACCCGAACTGAGAAAACAGCAGCTGTAAACCAATGTTCCTACTAGCTCAATAAGTGGAATTATGTAGCCCCATAACCACTACAGCCTCATATTTCTCTCTCACACACACACACACACACACACACACACACACACACACACACACACACACACACACACACTGCATGGTTGACACCCCCATGTAACAACCAGCTCATCGGGAGCAGTTAGGGGTTAGGTATCTTGCTCAGGTTGTGCTCTACCTTCAAGCTGTTGCCGCCCCATTGTTGGGGTTGTGAAGGAAGTGATATTAGTTCAGTAAAAATGTTGAAAATGTGAGAGACATATGTTTTTATGTATGCAAGTATTCATACATGTATCTAAAGAACCAAGAAAAGCACCAAATACAGATAGACTGTTGGTGTTGAGTTGATCCTTGATCTTTACTCTGCTCTTGCTGCAACTTTCCATTGCCCCTATTTGGAGAATCACATTGCATTCTGGGCAACACAGTGGCACAGTGATTAGTGCTGTCGCCTCACAGCAAGAAGGTACTGGGTTCGAGTCCCGGATCGTCCTCTGTGTGGAGTTTGCATGTTCTCCCCGGGTCTGTGTGGCTTTCCTCCAGGAGCTCCGGTTTCCTCCCACAGTCCAAAGACTTGTAGGTCAGCTAAATCGGCCATATTAAATTGTCCCAAGGTATGAATGTGTGAGTGTGTGTGTGTGTGTGTGTGTGTGTGTGTGTGTGTGTGTCGGCTCTGTGCGATGGCCTGACGTCCTGTCCAGGGTGTCTCCCCGAGAGCAGGATAAGCAGTTCGGATAATGGATGGATGGGCATTGCACTCTACAAAAAACAGGTCTGCGTAAACTGCATACTACGAGGCACGTCTTCAATCATAACAATAGTACCGGTCCACACATCCTTCTTGTACTGAGGTCCCCTTCCCAATTACTTATCAGCTAATCTGTTAAGTCTAATATGAATAGAAAATGTGGCACGATATATTTTTTTGTTTAATGTATGAAACACAAAGGTGAATATGCACAATTGAGAAAGTAACGGCACATAAGGGTACAAGTGAAACCTGACATGGCAAGAGAATACTTCTAGCAGAAACTGAATTTGAATTGCTGAAATTCAACTTTTCAATGTCCAATCCGAATGTAATTTGATTTTGAAATTTAATGTAAGGCTATGAAAATGACCTGTCTTTAGTGTATTCATTGTTCACCCTTTATTTCAAGGTTATATATAGTGAAAATTCACTTTCAAATTCTGTTTCTACAATGCCGATTGAAATCTCTGGGATCTAACCAATGAATTAGGAAAATATCAAAAATCTGACTGACCTCTTTCTAACCAATCAGCTCGTTAACATCTTTTGCAGGAAGTAAGATGTTTATCAAAAGTTTGCTTAAATATTAGATTTTTCATAGAACTAGTGATTGTTCATCCAAGAAAATGCATTGGGTGTGATTTTATTAGTTCATATAAATAAACTTCATATATAGATAGCATTATGTCAGCACTGCAGTGCTACGTTGTCACTAGGGTAAATGTTATCTGGGAAGTGGGGGGGGGGCATGCCATTATCTGTGAGGGGGATACAGTCATTATATATGGAAATTACAGTTGCAAAGAGCATTAAAAGGTGCTAAAAACAGAAGAATTCTCATTTTCTCAAGCTAACCTCCACCATCACAAGACAAGTCTGCTTACATTGCAACATAATAATGAAGCAGGACAAAAGCTTCTGTGTAATGAAGTATCTACATGATGGTTGGCAAATTAGTCATGTTGTTTCCATACAAAACTATTTTGACTCCTGTTCCATGTCTGTTTAGGTTGAGACCCTCCTGATCTTGACTACTGGAGGGTATTGTAACACAAGAGGGAACCATAATAAATGCTGAGATTAGATTGGAAATATTCAAATTGGACAGTACAAATTCAGTATCTGCAATTCAGATTAATAAAGTTCAAATTCAATTTCTGCTGGCACCATTCTCTTGCCATCATACAATGAGTGTTACCATGTGTGAGGATTTTTTTTTCTACCTACTGACCCATTAAGAAGCAGAGTGTGAACTAATCCCTGAGTAGAATGGGGCTGGGGGTCCTGGGTGGCCCAACACTCATCCACCTGAAGCAGAAAAAAATCCTCAGGCTCTGTCACCTTCACCTCAACGTATACCTGGGATTGATGGAGGGGAAAAAAAAGGGGGGGTTCAGTTAAGGCCAACATTAACAATGTACAGACTGATGGCTGGGTTATTTCAAAAGAAATATCTGCCTGCCTTTTCTCTGAGTTCAATGGTGGGGGCGACGGTATAAGCCTCAGCGTAGGTTTGATCTTTGTACAACATCATCTGTACCTTGGCATCAAGTTCCTCTACATGCATGATTGTCTCACTGCCAAGGGACAGAATACAGAAAAGCAGGTGGTGAGTCGGTATGCTCAGTGACTTCATTAAGTTTTTAGACAAATATAGATATAAGCATTGCACAAAACACATTTCTGGGATGTATGCTGTAGACCACTGGTCATTGATTGAGATCTGTAGTGAGGGTATGGTGCAGGTTGAGGAGAGCCTGGAGAGAGGTATGCAATGGAGAGAAAGTCAGTAGGAGCAAGACGGAATACATGTGCATGAATGGGAGGGAGGACAGTGGAATGGTGAGGATGTAGATGACGGAGGCGTATGAGTTTAAATACTTGAGGTCAACTGTCCAAAGTAACAGGGAGTGCAGAAGAGAGTGCAGGCAGGATGGAGTGGGTGTAGAAGAGTGTCAGGAGTGCTTTGTGACAGAAGGGTACCAGCAAGAGTTAAGGGAAGGTTTACAAGATGAGACCAGCTATGTTATATGGTTTTGGAGACAGTGGCACTGGCACTGACGAAAAGACAGGAAGCAGAGCTGGAGGTGGTAGAGTTGAAGATGCTAAGATTTTCATTGGGAGTGATGAAGAAGGACAGGATTAGGAATGAGTATATTAGAGGAACAGCTCAGGTTGGACAGTTTGGAGACAAAGCAAGAGAAGAAAGATTAAGATGGTTTGGACATGTGTGGAGGAGAGATGCTGGGTATACTGGGAGAAGGATGCTGAATATGGAGCTGCCAGGGGAGAGGAAAAGAGGAAGGACAAAGAGGAGGTTTATCGATGTGGTGAGAGAGGACATGCAGGTGGCTGGTGTGGCAGAGGAAGATGCAGAGGACGGGAAGAAATGGAAACGAATGAGCCGCTGTGGCCTAATGGGAGCAGCCAAAACTAGTAGTAGCAGTAGACGATACTGTAGACCAGGGGTGGCTAACCATGTGCCATGGAGAGCCATGTGTATGCAGGTTTTCATTCCATTCAGACTCCACACCAGGTGGTTTCCCTGATTAGCAACCTTCAACCAATGAGGAAGAATGCATCAGTGAAATCACCTGGTGTGGCGTTGGGTGGGAATGAAAACCTGCATACACATGGCTTTCTATGGCACATGGTTAGCCGCCGCTGCTGTAGACCATTGAGTTCTCATTATTACCCAAGATTTGGCACAACTGATTTGAATTATGCAGCTCAAGGTTTTGCCTTAGTACATAGCTTACATTGTGGACAGTCCGATGCACAAAAACGCATTGAAAACCCTTTCAGTCAAACACTTGGCAGCAAAATGTCGGCAAGAGAAAGGGCCATGACACTGCCAGGACTTAATACAAAAAAAAAAAATCAATACATGTGATGTCTAAGACAAAACAAAGCAGGTATTTATTTCTTATGGCTCATGAGAAAAAAATATCCCTAACCAAATATAAAAAAAAACAACAAAAAACAAACACTGGTTAAGTTATATTTTTTATCCATTTCCTTCCTTACCTTGAGAAGGGGATGACTGGGAATGGTAGGCTGACTGTGCGGACATATGGATAGACACATGTGTACGCTATCTTTACGACTGGATCTCGTATGATATTTCCCAAAGTTTGAGGGGCTGACAGAAGACTCAGGGAATAAGAGATGTGAGTAATGTTTTTCTATCGGGAGAGAAAATGTAAAAGTTATGTGATCCTGCTCTTTCGTATGTCAATTCATAAATAACTTAAAAAACACAAAACGTTGTCCTTCCAAAATCCAATCAACATCCATAACATACGGTAAACGTTTCTACGATGCTGACATGGTTTCAGACTTACTGCCAATGGCATGCCTCCGCAGGGTAGATACTGGGCTTCAGATATCCTGGCTATGTAGTATGGCACCCCATCAACTACTTCCCTCTGAGCCCGGCAAGATTTATTGGGCAAGTGTATGGACTCCAATGGCACATTGTAATATTGGAAGAAGTCTTCAGCCACCATGATGGTTATGTAATCTTGACTGCACATTACTTGAATTTTTGCATCTGTGTAATAAAAGTGTGTAGGTGTCAAGGATGGGGATTTTCACATCTAAATGGATTCTGAAACAGGTTTTGAAATTAAGGACTCTACTGACTGTAAAGTAAATGTGGCACATGAGATACAAAGAAATAAAAATATTACCTTCACCAGTATCTGTCTACCCAAATTGCATTGCTTCTCATCTTTATCTACAACCAATCACTTTGTCAGATCTTAGATGTTGGAGTGAAGGTAAGCTCAGGGACTTTTCAACAGCTAAAGAAATGTTCACACATGGGCCTGCGCTGCAGATCATTGAACAATATTTCTACCTATATTTGATACTGGGCATATTTATCCTGAAAGAAAACACTTTTCTCGTCTGTGGGACAGTTTGGTCATTATGAATGGTATAGACAGGAGGAGAAACAATTAAAAACATTTTTAAAAAAAGGTCACAGTTTTACAGTGAGTAACAGAAGTTTATCTGGGAATGTTCTCATTCATCCAGGTCATGGTTATCCAAAGGAGTTGAATCAAGTGCAACTGGACTTGGTATAGTCCAGTTGCACTTGATTCAACTCCTTTGGATAACAGAAGTTTACTAATCACGAGAAGACTGGCAGTATGAGGATCAGCAAATTAAGGTTTTCTTTACCAATATCATAATCAAGAGACCCCAAAAAAAAAAACTTAAAAAAAAGTTACCTTTATCACACAGATCTCCATAAAACCCTCTGGCACATTTGCAACTTCTCTGGTCATAAGACAGTATACACCTCGTGTCGTTGGTGCAGCTTTTTACACTGCATATTCCTAAGGGGGGGGGGTGTTATAATCAAGATATAGTGACATAGAATAGGTGATATTTTCGAGTTATACGCCTGTCAAACCCTCGTTTACAATGGTCCAACCTTACCCAGAGTTCCGTGGAATCCGAAGCTCAGGACAATTCCCAGAAACAAGCCAAGCTGATTGGAAGAATTATATGGGCTGTTTACCATTTATATTACGTGAAATTTCAATCATTTTGACCCGTCTAGTCGCTTCAGTAGCTAAGACAAACATAGACCCCCAGCTGTTTCCTATCAAGTCATGAGTCAAGGCCCTAACGTGTGGCTAGCAGAGAGAGAGAGAGAGAGACTGTAGACCTTACCTCCAAGACGAAAGCCATTCTGCACAATAGGGTTTCTTAACAAATGAAACGCCTTGGAAACGTTATGTTGTCGTTGCGACAGCTTCGGTCAGGTTTGCATGGAGTGGGGAGCAACGTTTTCGTACCAACAATTACGTCCACGCCACTTCACCACGTGTTTCCTTCCAATCAAAAACCACCTGTCTGTCTGTGCGCAGCTCCAGTATACCGGTCAGCATCCCGACCAGTACTGGACACTGTTGTAAAGGTCATCCACCGAGACGTGAGATGACCACATTATCCATGCCTTGCAGTGTCATTGTTCAATTCCACCAGAAAAAAAACAAACATTCTGAAGCATGATTTCACCTCCAGTAAGAAGTAGGAAGAAAAACAAAAGTCTTTGGAGCAAAAAGAAAAAAGGAGAAAAAAAGCCACCCATTTTTAAAAGAAAAAGGCTGCTTTTCAGTTATGCCCTTGAACTGTTTATAGGAAAATTCCATGTTGTTAATCCCCTTCTTTTTATATTTCTCAGAGATTGGTTTCTGGCCCCCCAGTGCTGACTTCTTCGCTGAATAACAACGTCTAGTGTTCAACCATGGTAGCTTTTAAATTTGTTAGTATAGGTAACATTTTTAGAGAGGAACTTCGTCAACAAAGCATCAAGAATTACCGGCTGCAACCTCTCTTCACCGGACATCATATATGTATACCCAGCGCACCATTAAGCATGCAACCAAGATAATCAAAGACCCCCCCCCTCTACCCAGCCCACCACCTTTTCCAACTTTTGCCCTCTGGAGGGCGCTAGAGGGCCTTGGGTGGAAGGTGGATAGAACAAAAGAACGAGATGCCAGGTAATACGCAGGCCCGTAGCCAGCCTGGTGGAAGGGGTGGTTCTTTTTTCTGAAAAAGTTGACCTTTTGAGAATGTTTTTTTTTAATTTATTTGGGGGACACATTGAGTGTGTGTGTGTGTGTGTGGGGGGGGGGGGTTCTGGTGAATTTTTCTGCATCAATTTATGGTGGAAATGCCTTTATATGTAAAGGAAAACACAAAATGCGGGGATCAGGGTGTCAATTCAAAATATAATGGAACATAATATAGGCTATTGCCAAATGACCTACACCACTCAACAACTCCAAATATTGACATATTTAACAACTCAAATTCATTGCTTACCAAAATCAGACACACACACACACACACACACACACACACACACACACACACACACACACACTTATCAGTTCAACTACTCAGCCTGCTATTGTCTCTGTAATGGTCTGGTCTCTCTTTCCTCTCTTCTCACATTCTCTTTCTGTGACATCAACCTGCCAATGGACAACTGATGAAAATGAGTCTGGTGGCTATATCCGGCATGTTAAATTTGATTATAAATGTTCATTAATATGCACTGTCCCTTAAATAAATACATCTTACAAATCTCTTTGCTCTCTCCACTCATATCTTCTCTTGTCTCTCCTCTCTCCTTTGTCATTGTTGTTTCTCCCTCTCTTCTGCCAAATGTCAAGTCTGTCTCTTTCCTCTCCATTCACTTTCTCTGTTGCAGTCTCTCTCCTCTCCTCTCTCCTAGTGTCTCTCCTTTCCTGTTCCATGTCTGTTAATGTCTTCCCCCCTCTCTCATGTTGCAGTCTATCTTTCCTGGACAGTCTCTCTCCTTTCCCCTCCTCTTTCCTAGTGTCTCTCCTCTCCTGTTCCATGTCTGTTAATGTCTTTCCTCCTCTCTTCTCATGTTGCTGTCTATCTCTTCTGGACAGTCTCTCTCTTCTCTCCTCTCTTCTACTCTCCTCTAGTTTTTTTTTTGATCATCTGTGTCAATGCCTCTCCTCTCTTTTTGCTGTGCATGTATGTCTGTCTCTCTCCTCCCTCTATTTTGCTCCTCTTCTCCTTGTATTCTCTATTGCTGTCTCTCTCCTCTCCCCTCTCCTAGTGTCTCTTCTCTCCTGTTCCATGTCTGTTAATGTCTTTCCTCCTCTCCTCTCATGTTGCTGTCTATCTCTTCTGGACAGTCTCTCTCCCCTCTCCTCTTGTAGATTGACTCGCATGGAGGCAGTGTTAGCGTCAAGGCATAATGTTTAATAATGATTGCAGGGGAACTCACGTACAGTGTACAGGCAAGTAGCTGTGTGTATAATGCCACCACTAGGCTGTATAATCACGTGACTACTCTTTAAGTATGGTATGCAGGTCAGTACAAACATAACGCTACAAGGTTATCTACATCATCCTTCTTTAGTTCAGAGCTGTAATTATGTTTTCAAAATGTTCACTGTGTTTCAAAGTAGCTTATATTTAGTAAAGTAGTATTGGCTATCTTGTGCTGGTCTTGCACGAACTATGCCTGACATGTAACTCTGCAAAGGAAGCAAATCTGTGTTAATGTAACATTAATCATTTCAACAACAAGAGAAATATACTTATAACTGTAGGCAGAATTTAACATTTAACATTTCAACCAACAAGGCAAGTCAGTTCTTGTGTTCATGCACTCTTCATTCAGTGTATTTTGGGTTGGGCTTTGAAATCCTCGCAGATCTTGTGATATACGGGGATTTAGACTGTCCAGGTGGCTCCACGACTGGTGTTGACTCTTCAGTGGTTGCTTGAGTGCCATGGTCTGGCTCTCTAGTGAGTACTGATGGAATGCGTTCCACTTGAGTACCATCCTTGTCTTGCCCTCTGGTAAGTACTGATGGAACGTGTTCATTTTGGTCAAGGATATGTTGAGGTTCAGATACTGGCAGAATGTGCCGTCGGTTTCTCCTGTATTCCTTTCCTTCTGATTCAACGATGTAAGATCTAGGTTCATTGCACTTCCTTTTGATCACTCCGAGCTTATCATGTCCCTTTGTAGTCTGAAGACGGACCATTTGGGACGGTTCCAGTGCAGGCAGTGGTCTGCTTGACTTGTCATATTGCGCTTTCTGTATACCCCGTTTCTTTGACAGCTGAGCCCAGACTGTTACAGTGTCCTTTGACGATGGCGCCAACAGCTGCTGGCTGGCAGGTAGGGTGGGTACGTGTTCTCCTAGATAGGAGACGCTGAGCGGGAGAGCCCAGGGTTGTATCTCGTGGCATGTTCCGAATGTTCAGCAGATTCAGAAGTAGATCTGTCCCATCTCTCTTTGAAGTTTCAAGCAGCCTCTTTGCGCTTCAACTGCCCATTCTGCCAGGCCGTTTGCTTGTGGGTATTCAGGACTGCTGGTGGCGTGGTGGAAACTCCAGGTTGTGGCAAACTCACGAAAAGTCTGACTGGAGAACTGGGTGCCTTTGTCTGAAAAGACAGTGTCAGGGACACCATGGACTGAGAAGTGTCGCTTTAGCTTATTGACCACACTTTGTGAAGAGAGGTTTTTAAGTGGATCGATTTCAAACCACCCTGAGTATGAGTTGACCAAGACCAGGTAGCGGTGACTGTTCCACTCGAAGATGTCTGTGGCGATGGTGGACCAGGGCAGTTCTGGGATTGGGGTGGGTTGCAGTGGCTCTTTCTGTTGGTGTCCTTTCTGTTGCACACACTGCATGCTTGGACCATGTTCTCAACATCCTTTGCCATGGATGGCCAGAATGCAACATCATGTGCTCTGCATTTCGTTGCTTCAGCCCCAGGATGTCCTTTGTGTAGAATGGTCAAGTACTTGGACTGTAGTGTTTGGGGAATGACCACTCTTGTTCCTTTCATTACAATGTCATTGTCGATGGTGAGCTCATCCCAGAATGCAAAGAATGGTCTTGCAGCGACTGCAGTACTGCTTGCTTGGTAGGGCCATCCTTGCTTTATATGAGATTTAGGACATTAATATAGCAGCGCGCAACCATTTCCTATGTAAAGAGACAGTGGAGTAGTGGCGTCCTCAGCAGAGCGTGAAGTCACGCTCCCTCTGTGTGTGTGTTGTAATCCGAGTTTCTCTGTTCTTTGTTTTGGAAGTCGGTCCGGTCGCACATGTATGTTAGTGCATCATGCATGCATGTTAGTGCATGTGAGATAGCTAGCATTAGCAGGACAGCTAGCAAGCTAGTCATTGCCATCCATCCATTATCCAAACTGCTTATCCTTGCTGTCAGGGTCGCGGGAATGCTGGACAGTCAGTGGGCGGCAGGCGGGGAGACACCCTGAACAGGCCACCAGTCCACCACAGGATCATTACGTTAAGCTAATTGTTACGTTACATGGATTAAGGTCACTCAGCATATTGAAGAAATCTCCTTATCAAGCTGAATATGTGTCTAATGTTAATGAGATAACTCTATAATGTAAAAATCAATATTACATCTGAACTGAACCAAATGAAATTATAGCCAAAAATGCGAAGGGAGGGGGGAGGAATGCGATGGGGGGGTGTTGGTTTGGGTGCTGAACCTCTTATAAAGCACCTTTAACTATACAATAAATGTATTCCTCATTTAATGTATGAACGATATGTTGAAATGGCCTAGTGCTTGGCCATCTGAACCACAATAGTGAAAAGTCCCACCCTAATCCCACCCCTTTAATAGTTGTTCAATAAAATAGCATTGGAAAACTGCATGCATGCTTAAGAAATTGTGCTCTGAAAACTAAAAGACAAGAGCTCCATTCTTGGCAGTAGATTAATGCAATAGACAAGGAGATGAACTTGTTCATATGTGGATCTTTTTTAACTACTGCTACTACTTTTGGCTGCTCCCATTAGGGGTCGCCACAGCGGATCATCCATTTCAATTTGTTCCTGTCTTCTGCATCTTCCTCTGTCACACCAGCCACCTGCATGTCTTCCCTCATCACACCCATAAACCTCCTCTTTGGCCTTCCTCTTTTCCTCTTCCCTGGCAGCTCAATATTTAGCATCCTTTTCTCAATATACCCAGCATCTCTCCTCCACACACGTCCAACCATCTCAATCTTGCCTCTCTTGCTTTGTCTCCAAACCGTCCAACTTGAGCGGTCCCTCTTATATAATAATTCCTGATCCTGTCCTTCTTCATCACTCCCAGTGAAAATCTTAGCATCTTCAACTCTGCCACCCCCAGTTCTGCCTCCTGTCTTTTTGTCAGTGCCACTGTCTCCAAACCATATAACATATCTGGTCTCACAACCATCCTGTTAACCTTCCCTTTAATGCTTGCTGGTACCCTTCTGTCGCAAATCACTCCTGACACTCTTCTCCACCCACTCCACCCTGCCTGCACTCTCTTCTTCACCTCTCTCATGCACTCCCCATTACTTTGGACAATTGACCCCAAGTATTTAAACTCATATGCCTTCATCACCTCCACTCCTTGCATCCTCACCATTCCACTGTCCTCCCTCTCATTCATGCATAGGTATTCCGTCTTGCTCCTACTGACTTTCATTCCTCTTCTCTCCAGTGCATACCTCCACCTCTCCAGGCTCTCCTCAACCTGGACCCTATTCTTGCTACGGATCACAGTGTCATCTGCGAACATCATCGTCCATGGACACTCCTGCCTGATCTTGTCCTTCAACCTGTCCATCACCATTGCAAACAAGAAAGGGCTAAGAGCCAATCCTTGATGTAATCCCACCTCCACCTTGAACCCATCTGTCATTCCAACCGCACATCTCACCATTGTCACACTTCCCTCATACATATCCTGCACCACTCCTACATACTTCTTTGCAACTTCGGACTTCCTCATACAATACCACACCTCCTCTCTTGGCACCCTGTCGTATGCTTTCTTTAAATCTATAAAGACAAAATGTAACTCCTTCTGGCCTTCTCTATACTTCTCCATCAACATTCTCAAAGCAAACATCACATCTGTGGTGATCTTTCGTGGCATGAAACCATACTGCTGCTCGCTAAAGATTACCTCTTCTCTTAACCTAGCTTCTATTACTCTTTCCCATATCTTCATGTTGTGGCTGATCAACTTTATACCTCTGTAGTTGCTACAGTTCAGCACATTGCCCTTATTCTTGAAAATCGGTACCAGTATGCTTCTTCTCCACTCCTCAGGCATCCTCTCACTTTCCAAGATTGTGTTAAACAATCTAGTTAAAAACCCCACTGCCATCTCTCCTAAACATCGCCATGCCTCCACAGGTATGTCATCAGGACCAACTGCCTTTCCACTCTTCATCCTCTTCCTAGCTGCCCTTGTAGCACTGTAGATGTTGACAGTTGACTAGGACCAGTTCTAGGTTCGTAGGAGCAGTTTATAACTCGCATCAAATGATTGCAGACCACAGACCAGGGAATAAAGTTTGAACTGCCGGCTTGTTTTTTATATAAAGAATTGTAAACATATACAGAGAAACATACACAATTACACAATAACACAGTGAGAATGGATAAATTCCTTGAAACCTCTTCTTTTATGATTTAACCCTTATTAAACAACTATTTTGAGTTTCAGATAATTTAGATATTGTTGGACTTCAGCTCACTCTACCAACTCATCTTCATCTATGTGAGAGCGTAGTCCTGCGTGTTTGTTGATAAAGCAATAGGAGAAGATGTTCAGTCTTAAAACCATCCGTTTTATTTAGCAGTAAATGGATAAAGCATACAGAGCTCTGGGTCTAGATCTTCCTATCCCTGACAAACAACAGATTGCGTCAGTTCACGAAGTCTGACTCTCTCTCCTTTCCCTGACCCAGTCTTTATACTATACAAAGTGTTGACTGAACATGAATGTGCGGTGTTCTTTGTGATTGATCCGTTCATCCGACTCCATTTCTGCCTCACTGATATCCGGACTCCGGGTAATCTTCTTCTACATCTGCTGTGACCTCCTTGTTGCCGTCGTAAAATCCTGTTCCTATTTCTGAAACCACAAATCACAGCACATCTTGTCTCTACTCCCCCTTGGCCACAACACCCTTATTGTTCCCTTTCCTATTCAGAGCCGCTAACCTTATCTAAGGTCAGCGACCCTCACTCATTTACCTTCCATGGAGATAGACACACTCTTCTTCTTGGGACATCTTATCCTTTTATTGCCCCCCACTTCTCTTCCTATAATTTACTCTGCATTCCTCTGTCTGCTAACATACTCAATACTTTTCCACTGCCACTATAGCCCCTTATGTCCTTGTAACAAGCCTTGTTCCTTATGCATATGATTTCCCAATGATTAATCTATCCTTATATCCCTTATTCCAATCAATACGTTGTAATCATCATTATTAAACATCACACCATTACATTTATCTACAATAGATATTTTAGTTCTAATTTAGGATCTTTTTAATTCTAATTTGAAGTTAATTCTTGTTTGAGTTGACAAATTATGTTAATTTGTTTTATGTTCTATTTTTTCCATTAGGCCTTTAAGTTTCAGTTCTAATTTCCATTAACCTAAGTTACTTAACCAGTAAATCATAATGCCAAAAGTAACACACAATTGCATTACCCCATGAACAGTATGAATGAGTAATAAACTCAGCCGATACTGCAATTAACAATACAATATCAGATCAAAAATCAAATCAATAATAAATGTAGGCTATAATCCGTCCTTTTTGGAAAGTCCGTTGTTGCTCCAATGAGTCCAACTGCGTTTTGCAGTAACAAACTGGAAATTTCAGTCCTTCCACAATCCAGGTGCTCGAATCTGTAGGCTACTGTCGTGAGAATGAGCTGTCTGAAGCCGCAGACAGACCACATGGATTCAGCAGAGCTCCTATAGGTGGCTCGCCATCTTGTTTCCAGCTTGGGGTAAGAAACACCAAGCGCGATCTTCCCAATCCAAGAAAAAACCTGGCCAAGTCCAGGACGATACTCGGGAAAAATACAAAACCCAGGACCCGGAGAATGACCAGACCAACAAAATACTCAACTTGGATAACAAAAGTAACAACTGTAGCTCACTGCTATTTCAAAGCAGAATCTTTTATCTCTCGTTCTAGTGACTTTTCTCAAGCGTTTGCCTGGCGTTCTGAAACCTAGCTGGTTCTGGGACGTCTTCCCTCTCGAGCAAGGCAGCTGATTGGCTAATCAGCACTGCACGCGCTGCGTTCAAGAAATAGCAGTCTGAACCAACAATATGAATATGAATTTATTGGTACCATGAATTACTTATCTACGGTTTACTATTTATTTGCAAAATGAATAATTATGATTATTTATTACGATTCAACTGTAATTATATGTAGGTTATTTGAACCTGGGTTATCTTGACCTGGGTTACACCCTCACTTCCTCCTTGCTAATCCACCGCACTTCCTGATTCACTATCCCTACACCATCCAATCTTCTCTCTCTCTCATTTTCTTCATTCATCAGCCCCTCAAAATACTCCTTCCACCTCCTCAGCACACTCTCCTCGCTTGTAACCACATTTCCACCTCTATCCTTGATCGCCCTAACTTGCTGCACATCCTTCGCAGCTCGGTCCTTCTGTCTAGCCAATCGGTACAAGTCCTTTTCCTTTGCCACCTCTCTCTTCGCTTTACGCTGCATCTCCTTGTACAGGCACGTAGCCAGGTAGGTGGTTTTCGTGTCTGACCCCCCCCCGAAACCCCACGGCCCATCTGAAATGGCACCAATAATTATTTAGTTATCGTTTTGATTATTTGTCACCGCCCCTCTAGCCTACTCATATACTGCATCTATCGTGACTTGTAATATTTGCTAGTAATATTTGATTTGCTAATGTCCCTTACGGCTTTCCGTAGCGCCACAACAAAGTCACGTGATGTACGTAACAACGTCAGTCGGAATCCGGTCGGTCAATAAACACCCAGCACGAGAGAAGTCGTCCTTGCTTCATTAATGTTATAAGTTAACATAGCCAGAGGGCACAGATCATTACATGGTGTCAGAGTAGCGGAGTTTAAATACCCAATATGGATTCGTACGGCGTTCCAGCTCCACGGATGGACTGGGAATCGGCGAACTTACCTGAAGCATGGAGACGATTTCGACAAACAACGGAGCTAATGTTCAAGGGCCCCCTGCGCGGGAAGAATGAAGAGGAGAAATGCAGCTACCTCCTGCTCTGGATAGGGGAAAAAGGGCGCGATGTGCACAACACTTGGACACTCAGCGGAGAACAAGCCAAGAAGCTAGAAACGTACTACGATAAGTACACTGAGTACATCA
The DNA here is from genome assembly GCF_029633865.1 of Lampris incognitus. NCBI lineage: Eukaryota > Metazoa > Chordata > Actinopteri > Lampriformes > Lampridae > Lampris > Lampris incognitus. The sequence continues at coordinate 41,939,958 of NC_079216.1, forward strand.
CCCCCAAAGCAAACCCGATTTATGCCAGATATAAATTTCATGAAAAGATGCAGGGAGAGAGTGAATCCTTCGAACGATTTGTAACTGAGCTAAAGCTCCTAGTCAAAGACTGTGGCTACCCAAATGCCGACGAGATGGTCAGGGACCGCATCGTGTTTGCCACCAACTCACCCAGAGTGAGAGAAAAGCTACTTAGCCAGGGAGCTGAGCTAACGCTAGAAAAAGCCATAGATGTAGCCCGCTCACACGAGCTAGCAAAGCAACAGCTAACGTTTATGGGCCAGGGCAGCACACATGAAACGGTGCACGCAATAGGCAGAAAGACTTACAAACCGAACGCACCCAAAGCAGCTAACGCTAACTTCAGACAAAGGGACGTTAGCACCGCCGCCAGGGCGTGTAGCTATTGTGGAGGGCTACACGGCGCTAAAGCCACTTGCCCAGCTAAGGGTAAACAATGCATTAAATGCAAGAAGCTCAATCATTTTGCTAAAGTATGCAAGTCTAGCTCCCAGGGACAGACAAAGTACTACCGCGGCACAGTACATGCCGTCGGAGAGAACCCAGAAGAGTGCACCACTGACAGAGAACAGGAAGAACTGTACTTCGACAACATTACAGTGGAGAGCACCGCTGTGGGAGAACAGACAGAGCTGTACATAGACTGCATCTCAATAGAGAACAACGGAAAAAGCAACGAGCAGGCTTACGTAGAGGTTGGAATTGGCACACCTCCACAGAAGGTAAAGTTTAAACTAGACACTGGGGCACAGGCCAATACTATTCCCACCAACCTGTTCCAGGCGCTGTTCAAAAATGTGACACTGAAACCAGCAATACACAGACTCACTGAATATGGAGGAGGCGCGCTGAGCGTGAAAGGCACATGCAAACTCAAATGTAAGTACAGAGACAATGCAATGATGCTGGACTTTTACGTCATTGACACAAACGCCCCACCAGTCATGGCAATGAAAACATGCCGTGACCTAAACTTGGTAAAAATAGTGATGGCTGTGAGCGAGGAAAACAATGTCACATCACAGAGCATAATGGATGAGTATGCAGATGTTTTCCAGGGAATAGGAGAGTTCCCAGGCGAGTGCACCTTCCGCGTCACACCAGATGCAACGCCGGTCGTCTGCCCGCCACGCAGAATCCCCATCGCCCTACGCAGCAAACTGAGGGACGAGCTTGACAGCATGGAGAAAGGCGGCATAATCTGTAAGGTAACAGAACCCACAGAATGGGTGAACGCACTCGTCATTGTTGAGAAGCCAAAGACAGGCAAACTTAGAGTGTGTTTAGACCCCAGAGCTCTTAACAAAGTGATACAACGACCTCACTACCCCCTCCCCACGCTGGAGGACGCCACCACAAAGCTCGCTGGAGCTGAGTACTTTAGCGTGTTAGACGCGCGGTCAGGCTATTGGGCCATCAAACTGAGCACTGAATCCTCAATGTTGACGACATTTAACACAGTGTTTGGCAGGTATCGTTTCCTCAGACTGCCATTCGGAATCGTGTCCGCTCAAGACGAGTTCCAGAGACGCGTGGATGAAACATATGAAGGATTGGACGGTGTGACGGCCATAGTGGACGACATACTAGTGTTCGGCAAGACTAAAGAGGAACATGACCAGCGTCTCAGAGCGATGCTGAAGCGCACAAGGGAGCGAGGGGTGAGGCTCAACCCCGACAAGTGTCACATATGCGTGTCCGAGGTAAGCTACTTCGGCCACACGCTCTCACACGAAGGCATCAAACCAGACCCACACAAGGTGAAGGCAGTCAAGGACATGCAACCCCCACAGAACAAAGCAGAGCTGGAGACAGTCCTCGGCATGATCAACTACCTCGCCAGATTTGCTCCACACCTCTCACAGATAAACTCACCCCTCAGACAGCTTCTGAAACAGGACAGTGAGTTTGTGTGGGATGCAGTCCACGACAAGGCGTTCCAAGAGATGAAGAATCTCATTACACAGCACCCAGGTCCAGTACTCTCATATTTCGACCCGCAGAAAGAGCTGCGACTCCAAGTGGATGCATCCAAAAGTGGCCTTGGGGCTGTCATGCTCCAAGATGGCAAACCAATTGCCTATGCGTCCAAGTCACTCAACAGCACTGAAGAAAACTACGCACAGATAGAGAAGGAGCTCTACGCTGTGGTCTTCGGCTGCAAGAGGTTCCACGAGTACATGTATGGACGAAAAGTGATTGTGGAGTCAGACCACAAGCCTCTGGAGGCAATACTAAAAAAGCCACTGGCAGCAGCACCACCCCGGCTGCAACGGATGATCCTGGCGCTCCAAAAATACGACATCCAAATCATCCACCGCCCCGGTAAGGACATACCGGTGGCCGACACACTGTCACGCAAGTCAATAGAACACCACGACAGTGACCTACAGGAAGGGATGGAGGCCCAAGTGCACACAGTCCTCAGCAACATCCCTGTGAGCGACACAAGACTCACAGAAATCAAGCAGGAAACAGCGCAAGATCCACAGCTCACCGCACTCAGACGAGCCACACTCACTGGCTGGCCAGACACAAAGAAAAAGTGCCCGCCCAGCATCCAGGAATACTGGAACCACAGAGCAGAAATCTCAGAAATGGACGGTATCCTGTTCAAAGGTGAGAGAATCATTGTCCCCCAAAAGCTTCGCAAGGACATGATACAGCGCATCCATGCCAGCCACCTTGGCGTGGAAAAAAGCAAATGCCGAGCAAGAGACTTACTGTTCTGGCCTGGCATGGGGAAACAGATCGAGGATGCGGTAGCAGACTGCAGCATATGCCAAGAACGGCGCAGCGCAAATGCAAAGGAACCAATGATGTCACACGCCATACCCGAGCGGCCGTGGCAAGTGATAGGCACAGACCTATTCACATGGAACTCACAGGACTTCATAGTCACTGTGGACTACTACTCCAGATTCTTCGAGCTAGAGAGACTTTACAGCTGCACCTCATCTGCCGTCATCATGAAGCTGAAAGCAGCAATGGCTCGACACGGAATCCCCGAGACTATCATCAGCGACAACGGTCCGTGCTACAGCTCTGGTGAGTTCCGCAACTTCTCACAGACATGGGGTTTCTCACACACCACCACAAGCCCCCACTACCCACAGAGCAACGGCCTCTCCGAGAAGACTGTCCACACGGCCAAACGCATCCTGGACAAAGCCAAAGCTGAGAACAAAGACCCCTACATGAGCTTGCTGGAGTATCGCAACACACCGGTGGACAACCTGAAATCACCGGCACAGCTACTGATGAGTCGGAGGCTGCGGTCCATTCTCCCATCAACAGCAAAACACCTGCAGCCACAGATCGCCAGTCAGGAGGATGTTCACAAAAGGAGAGAGGTATGTCAACAGCGCCAGCAGGCATACTACAACCGAACAGCCAAACCTCTGCCCCACCTGCCCGCAGGCACACCAATCCGCTTCCGGCAGGAGGATGGATCCTGGAGACCTGCAACTGTGGAAAGACCAGCGAACACAGACAGGAGCTACCACATCCAAACCAAAGAAGGTCAGATCTACCAACGCAACCGTCAACACCTGCGACAAAGCAGAGTGAACACTCACACTACGCACACACACACTTCACAGCAGACTGTTACCAGCGCTAACAACAACACACAAGCCCATCAGCAAGAGCATGCTGAACCTCCAGACACGAACAATCAGCGACAACCAGACACACAGCCTGGTTACACCACGAGGTCAGGTCGCACGATCAAACCAAGACAAATCCTTGACTTATGAATGTTAAAAAAAGAGAATTTTACACCAACCTGTACTATACCTGCTATGTTTTGAAAAGAAATATTTACAGCGTTCACTTACCTTGTGTACCTACCTGCTGTTTGCAGTTACCAGTAATGAAATGAAAAAAAGATGAAATGTTATTACGGTGTCACATTTAGACAGTGAAGGAAATGTTTTACACTACTTTGTTGCAGTCCAGTTATATAAGAGTTCCACTTTCATATTCTTTCTTATTAAGATTGTATTCGCTTATAAACGTGCTCAACGTGGTCTGTATCTCTGCAGAGAAAGCAGCACTTTTCAGAAAAAGGGAGATGTAATATTTGCTAGTAATATTTGATTTGCTAATGTCCCTTACGGCTTTCCGTAGCGCCACAACAAAGTCACGTGATGTACGTAACAACGTCAGTCGGAATCCGGTCGGTCAATAAACACCCAGCACGAGAGAAGTCGTCCTTGCTTCATTAATGTTATAAGTTAACATAGCCAGAGGGCACAGATCATTACATGACTGACAGGCGTTAAACCTGTCAGTTAATTTGTTTCCAAACATGATGTATCTTATTGGTCTGTTTCGTAAAACAAATAAAATCACACGCTTTTGAGTGGCTAAGGGGTCTGACGAGTCAGCTAAGCAACCTGCCACTGGTTATGCTAGCTAAATGGTCGATCTATAGTTTGCTTTTCAAAAGCTAACTGTAAATCAGGCAATGGCAGTAAAGTTAATATTCGTAAGATCAGTGATTTTTTTGTTTCAACGTGTCCCGACTCAAAAAAAAGAAAAAAAAGAACATTACAGATGATCTGGTCACTAACGTTACCGATTTTCCGGAGCAAGTGTTAGCAGACCCACTGCCCTCCTCCTCGGAAACGGAGCCAGAGTTAGCAGACCCGCCCGCCGTCCTCTACCTCGGAAACGTTTTCACACGACTTTGTGGATTATATTGGTGGGAAAATATCAGACGAACAGAGAAGAGAAATATACTCACTGGACTGGACGGCCAATATCGGACAAACATTCCCTACAAAACTAGGAGGTAAACTACTGTAGCCGGGTGGTAAATCTGTTAAATATGTTAAATGATTTTCCACTTAAATTTAGTATAGTTTAACTGTTAATATATGTAATTGTTACACTGTCAAGCCATGTAAAATGTCATTTGATGTATTTAAATTGTGAAGCAGATTGTGAGTGTATTTTTATAGTTTTGGTTGTCATTGCATGTTTTGACCAGTAAGTGGCAGTGTTGCGGACTTTTATTGTAACTCCGTGCAAGTCATCCAAGTGCATCTTGGGTACTCTTTCTGCAAGTTATCCAAGTGCATCTTGGGTATTCTTTCTTTCTTTCTTGTGTGGGGCACCTGAAGATTGCGGTGTGACGGTGCTCTGACTCCGCGGTGAGTGGGGACGCTACTGGAGTTGATGTTCGGTGATTTTGGGCGCGAGCCGTCGACCACTGTTCGCCATTGCAGGCATGACAAGGTAACTGACAGAGTGAGAAGTTGCGCGATCTTCAGGAAGTTCCACATGTCTTTGTTAAACCCTGTTTAACATACATAGTCCACTGCCGTATTTTGCACCGTATGTTGTATGTTGTATTTATTTTCCTTTTAAAATCTTTTCTGTTAAACTTGCCACATCTGTGAACATTTATGAGCTGTTTGCTCGAAAGACACAGGAATTTATGCACTCAGTAAAACGATCTGCATTCGAAGGTTCAAACAATAAAATTAAAGCTACAAGAACCCCGGAAGTAATTGTGTCTTGTGTGGTATCTAATTCCACGGGCTACACTACGTTTCCAGCGTCATTGGATTGACCAGTTTAGCTGGCTAGTATACTCAACAAGGTCCGACGGTTGTTTTTGTAAGCACTGTGTTGCGTTTGCAGTCGAGCATGTGGGCAAGGGAGGGCACAGAAAAGCTGGCAAGCTAATTAATGTCCACTTCTCAGACTGGAAACATGCTTTAGAGACGTTCAAAGACCATGCACAAAAGGCATATCACAAGGATGCATGTTTGAAAGCGGACAATTTCCAAATGGTTCTCAACAATAAAATGGATGCAATTTCACTGAGGCTAGATTCTGAGAGAAAAAAAGCGAGTCCAAGAAAACAGAGAAAAACTCAAAAGCATCATTGCAACGTTGATTTTTTGCGGTCGCCAAGAACTCGCCCTGAGAGGTGATATTGATTCAGGACCAGTGACATTGAATGAGCCAACTCACAATGACGGAAATTTCAGGGCTTTACTCAGGTTTAGGGCTACATCTGGCGACACAGTACTGTTACAACACTTGAGTAAATGTGCCGCAAACGCTAGCTACTGCAGTCCTGATGTACAAAATGAAATAATCAGCATAACAAACAAACTGGTGCAGAAAGTAAACTCCGCGCAGTGTTTCGCTGTGATGGCAGATGAAATTAAAGATGTTTCAGGGCGGGAGCAGCTTTCTGTCTGTGTCAGATACGTGAACCAGCATGACAGCCAATATAGCATCAGATATCTTTGTTGATATCGAGAAGTTAGCCGGGGAGGCAATCGCCTATTCAATCGAAAGTCAGTTGACAAATGCAGGCGTTGATTTACAGTTTTTACGTGGCCAGGGATACGACGGCGCATCTGCCATGAGTGTCCGTTTAAATGGTGCCCAAGTTAAAATCAAAGAGAAGCACAAGCAAGCAGTTTATGTGCACTGTGCCAGCCACAGTTTGAATTTGGTCCTAAACAAGTGCTGCACTGTACAAATGGTGCGAAATTGCTTTGGAATTGTCTCGGAAATCTGCACTTTTTTCCATGATTCGGCTTTGCGGTCTGCCAGTCTGCGACACGAGACGGAGCGTCTTTTACCCGACTGCAAGAAAACGCGACTGACGAAGTTGTGTGAAACGAGATGGGTCGAACGCCACGACGCAATATTTACATTCAACGAGCTTTTAGACCCTGTGCGATCCAGCCTGCAGAAAATCAGTGAAACCTTCACAGGAGACACATCTGTCAAAGCCACTCAGCTCTTTAATTCAATTGACAATGCAGAATTCATGCTGTCCATGAATGTGAGTGAGAAGATGCTTGCAAAAACCTACCACCTTCCTTCAGAAGGAAAATTGTGACTTGGTGAGTTGCGTTTCAGCTGCTGATGCTGTTATTAAGCAGGTAGATGAGATGAGGGCTAACTCTGAGATGGAGTTCAGGCAGATTTTCCAAAATACCTCTTCCCAAGCAGCCAATTATGGGGTTGAATTTCGACCACGAAGAGGCATGGACTGCAATGAGGATCCATTGAAGGCCTGTGAAAATCACTACCGGCAAAAGCTTTTCATAGTCATGCTTGACTTTTATTCATCACAGATGAAGGAACGCTTCAGCAAACACAGAAATGTCATCTCCAACCTCTGCTCCTTACTGCCATCTAAGGTCAGCATGCTGAACGACAGCTCAGCTCAAGCGCTCTCCAACCTGTATCCTGAAGTGTCACCGCATCTGGAAGTTGTAAAGTCAGAAATTGACACCTGGCGGGATAAATAGAAAGATGCAACTTATGTTCCACAAAATGCCATTGAGGCATTAAATGCCTGTAACGGTGAGTTGTTTCCAAGCATCTTCAAGCTTCTCCGCATTTTGACCACGCTTCCTGTCACCAGTGCCCATGTCGAGAGAAGTTTTTCCCGTCTGGGAAGGATCAAGGACAAAATGCGCAGTACAATGACGGAAAGACAGCTTAATGGACTGACATTGCTCTCGGAGCACAGAGACATTGTGGTGACGCCGGAAGAGGTACTGGACATCTTTTGCAGACAAAAAAGACGATTGGACCTGCTTTTATAAGGTAAGACCCACTTTTATTTATTAATGCATTGATGATTATCTATGGGCCATTAATACGTTGACATTTACCGTACGGTTGGGTATTAGGCTATAGTATACAGTGTGGGAATTTTATTTACCAGTAGCTTTCGGCAGTGTTGCCCGACCCCCCCCCCCCAACTATGTTTCTGGCTACGGGCCTGTCCTTGTACTCCTGTCTACTTTCTTCATCTCTCTGACTATCCCACTTTTTCTTTGCCAACCTCTTCCTCTGTATAATTTGGATCTTTTTTAACTGTGGCTGCTCAATTCTATTTTTATGCCCATAGGCTTGATAACAATGCTGGTTGATTTTTTTTAACACACGTCTTTCGAACTACCCCAGAGCCAAGCTATTGGACTCATGCTTTTGCTTCAAAGTTCTTTAAGTAAAGAAGATCCTTGATTGCACAGATGGACAATCAAAATTATGCCTTCAATGGTATATTACAACTTATGGTCCAACTACACCGGTGCAGACAAGGGGTTGTCGATTAGGTTGTTCCATCTACCCCTTATAAAATGAAAGGTCCACAAACTCTAACTAAAGTGGGGTCAATGAAACAAACCAGCAGCTGCCTCAGGAACAAAATAAGCTCATAGTCAATAAATACCTCATGATGTTTTTGGCGAACTTTCCACTATGTTACAAGGTTTAGTTTACTTTTGCATTCAAAGCCAGAGTAGGTCAGGTCAAAGGCCTTCCCTTTTTAGTATACTGACAACAACCCTGTGCCAAAAGAAAGTGTTAGTAAGGCTTATGCTACGGCCAAATTACTACTCGTTTGCTTAATGTGTCCCTTATGATATTGTCAAGGCCCAAGCTTCTAAAAACAATAAAGACATCAAGTCAGCAATAGAAATGTATGACCACAGCACTAACAAAACATTCACAATAATATCCAATCAGTATTAAAGCAAATATTGCAATTTGCCATTACTCAAGGCTGATGAAAGTGATTCAACAGAACATAAATTATTGACAAGGCTGCGTGACCCTGAGGCAGCAGGCTGTATAAAACTGGATGAACGTTGTATGTGAGCGGTAGAGTGTGTTTGTCTCAATGTGTGCGAGCAGAGCACAACTAAATCACAATCCCCATTCAAATATGTTTGGATCTCTGGTTCTCCTCTGGCTGGCTGCCTGTCTTGTCTTTTTACTTTTCCGAAATCGCAGAGATAAAAACTTTCCTCCAGGCCCTCCAGCCCTTCCCATCTTTGGAAACTTGTTGCAGCTCAATCTGAAAAATCCTTCTAAAGATCTGGTAAAGGTAAGATTGAACAGAAGTACTAATTATTATTATTATTATTATTATTATTTGATAATGAAATTAATATAGATATTAATTTCTTGCAATTCAATTTTGGTTATTTTCATGGCTGTCTGGACAGTGATCTGATTTTCTTTACAGATTACCAGATTTGTAGAAAAAAATGATTCAAAAATAGGATTTTCTGTTGGAAGTCTCATCTTTGTTAACTCTCTTTAGTATCTTAATCATGTATTGACATGCATGTTGCATGTCAACTTGGAGCCAAGATATGTCGAAAATTTGTAGAATCAACTTTTTATATTGTGCTTAGAGAAGTATTACGCTGTAGGGACAAATACATATTTCATTCTGATTTATTTCGCAAGGCAAGGTAAACATATGTAGTTACTGGGTCTTTACTGTTACTCTGAATTATTAGACAACATTATGTTTAAAGTTCAGATTTAAATCTTCAATTAAATAATTGTCAGTTATTTGCCACCTATGCACTGGACTCCAGGTAAAAGAGTTTCACCTGTGTGTGTGTGTGTGTGTGTGTGTGTGTGTTAGCTTGAGTGTGCATGTATAAACTGTCTTCAGTATTAAGTAGTTTTTTTTGGTTTGGTTTGGGTTTTTTTTGGTTCATTTGTGCACTGTTTTCACCTGTTAATTACAGGACCACTTGTGAAGATGGCTCAAATGATGTAAAGTGATTTCACATATGTTATGTTAGATAACATTGCTTCATTAAGATAGGTGCACCCCAGAAGAATTTTAAAATCTCAATTGAGTTTGAAAACACAGAACAGTAGAACCATTAACTTTCCAAACTATCACAAAATCTTTTACAACAATCACTCCAAAAAAACAAAAAAAATTGCTCCAACTTACCTCCCGTGTGTATGCATCCATAGGGTCTAATGTAAGTGGTTTGCAAAATCCATTATTTACCAACCTAAACATTTTACCCACTTCCATTGTTTGTTTGTTTGTTTGTTTTTTATTGTGTCTAAATGGCTCATTCAAGCACTTGCATGACTTGAAGTATTTAATTTAATGACATGTCAGGATTTAGCGAGATATCACAGAAAATAATATGCAATATGTCGTTCCTTTTCTTTGCCCAATCATCTGGGGTGAATACATTTATCACAGAATGGCAATACAACTGTATAATCCGTTGTGTGTGTGTGATGCTGTCTTCTCAAAGTTGCATAGGATTAATCTGGTGTGCACCCTTCTTAAATTCCAAAATGTAATTAAAATCAATTATGTCACTTTGCCTCCAGCTGGCCTCACAATATGGTAATGTCTACAGTCTATTCCTTGGCTGCAGAAAAGTAGTCATCATCAGTGGCCTACAGGCAATGAAAGAGGCCTTCATTACTAAGGCTGCTGACTGCTCTGGAAGACCACAAGACCTCATGATCAACCATTCAGTACAACGGAAAGGTACTGAGTAAATTTTGCTCATAAAGTGTATTTTTAACTGTGTTCAAAGAACCTGGTCTGACTACAACCAGTGCAAAAACAATTCATCCACATTCATGAATCAACACGGCAACACAATGACTTATTGGTTAGCATTGTCACCTCACAGCAATAGCATCGTGGGTCTGATCAAGGGCCTTCTGTGTGAAGTTAGCATGTGCTCCCCATGTTTCCCCCCGCCATACAAAGAGTTTGCCCTTTATTGTTTGTGGCTAAACTGTTGCTTATTAACACTAGAACCACCGGGATTTCACTCCTACCTAAAACGACCATGGGCGGTCAAAATGACCACCGGTTTTTAAATTCTATATTCTGTCAAGATAAATACCCAATTGAGATATTAATGCATTACATATGTTAGTATGTCTGTTAAGAAACGACTGACACCAAAATTAACATTTTAACAGCTTTATTAACAATTAATACTATTTTTCAAACAATTTAAAATCGCCGCTGTCCAACGCCTGTAAATACTGCAACGCCTCGGTGGTAGTCATGATGCATCTGTAACGACGTCTGTAACCAGACATGTTGGCAAAAATCAAAAATCAAATATAGACTATTACTCTGTACTGGAGAATGCTAGTGTGTTTCTAGGACAGAGCAATAAACTTCTCAAAGGAAATGATCTGACCAACACACATCGTAGATACTGACATGACGCGCACGATCACGCGCAAATTACGAGCCGTCTTTCTGACGGCTCATGGTCGTTTTAGGTAGATCTTATAACTTTTTTGTGCAATTGATCTAAAACTTGTTTTAATGAAAATATATGCAATTTTAGGAGCATTCAGGGAGTGGCATGTCTATGTTTTTTTCCCTCAGTTATTCATCCACCCATCCATTATCCAAACCGCTAATCCTAATCTCAGGGTCGTGGGAATGCTGGAGCCTATCCCAACTTTGAACATCCAAAACCGTCAAAACGACGGCCTTGGTCGTTGCAAGAGTTATTAACATTTATTTATTTTATTTATTTATTTATTTGGTGATTGCAGATTTTAGGATGTTTGGTTTTTCCAGAGGTTATTGTGATATTATGTTAGCCATCATTTGAAAAATGAAACCCACTTTATTTTATCATTGTATGGTTACATTGAAGTTTCTTTTCTGCATTCAACCCATCCTATTGTATAGAAGCATTAGGCAGCTGCAGCGCCCGGGGACCAACTCCAGTTCTTTTTCCTATTGCCTTGCTCAGGGGCACAGGCAGGAGTATTAACCTAACATGCATGTCTTTGATGGTGGAAGGAAACCGGAGCACCCGGAGGAAACCCACGCAGACATGGGGAGAACATGCAAACTCCACACAGAAGGGACCTAAGACGGCCTGGGGTTCGAACCCAGGACCTTTTTGCTGTGAGGCAACAATGCTTACCACTGGGCCACTATGCCGCACATATAGTGTAATTTGCTTCACACAAAAAAGATATATAATGGTTTATTATTATTAGAGGGCTATCAGAAGGCTAACAACAACCTGGAGGCCACCTAGTACTTGTTAACCAATCAGCAACCATTTAGCAACTACCACTTACCTGAGCTGTTACTAGCTAAGAAAGAAAAAGGAACTATCAATCCAGAAAGCAACTAAACTACAAACCTTAAGTACACTGACTGTAAAACAATATCTGCTACACCACACAAACTAATTCTCCTGGAAATCTGCATTAGTTGATGTTAATAAATTAACATTTTATGACAATCTGCATTCTGGGTACATTGGTTTAACGTTAAACTCCCTCACTGACAGTAGAGATATGTCACTACCAGCATACTGAAACCTCACTGCTAAGTGAACTCAACGATGCAGTCTTGAAGATTGGCAGCACGGTGGCCCAGTGGTTAGCACTGTTGCCTCACAGAAAGAAGGTCCTGGGTTTGAACCCCAGGCCGTCCCAGGTGCATTCTGTGTGGAGTTTGCATGTTCTCCCTGTGTCTGCGTGGGTTTCCTCCGGGTGCTCCGGTTTCCTCCCACCATCAAAAAGACATGCATGTTAGGGTTGATACTCCTGTCTGTGTCCCTGACCAAGGCAATGGAAAGAAGAACTGGAGTTGGTCCCCGGGCACTGCAGCTGCCCACTGTCCCTACACAATAGTATGACGTGGTCAAATAATGGACTTCTCAGCCAACATTTCAGAGCCAACAAGCAAGCTTTTAATGACCACAAGCCAAGCTAGTCATAACAGACACAGGTTTGTGTTGGTCTCAGCTCATCTGCTTTTCTTGGCACAGAAGCGACCTTATCTATTTGCCTACTCTTTACACTCATGGTGGGAAATAGCATGTTGTCTAATACAACTTCTCTCATAACGTCCCCATTACCTTCCACTACATCCCCGCTATCTGTAACAGATATTCCCGTTTTTAACATGTTCAATATCCCACAACATAACCAAAACATTGACACTTCTGTTGCATCGTGGGTAATATGCAAATGCCCATGAGGAGACATGGAGGCTGAAGCCAGCGCCAATCTATCCAACCACTCTGGGATTGTTACTCTGGGGGGAGGTTGTGTGGGCCGGCCAGTCCCCCTCTAGGCCGACCCTTGGTCGTTTCCCGGTTCAGAAGAGGCGGCTACTTGGGTGACAGGCCTCCGTACTCATTGGTAGAAGCGTCTGTTTGTTTTCTGCCACTCCTTTCTTTGATGCGCCTTGGGGTGCGGAAGACCAGGACCACTCCCCTACACCCTCAAAGTGATGGCTTAGTTGAGCGGTTCAGTCGGACCTTGGTCACACAACTAGCCATGCTCACGGCGAGGCATCAAAGCGATTGGGCCCGCCATCTGCCCCTGGTACTCATGGCATACCGGTCGGCCATTCAGGAGTCTAGGGGGTGCACCCCAGCTGCACTAATGTTTGGTCGGGAGCTACGGATGCCTGTGGATCTGGTCTTTGGCAAGCCGCCAAACCCACCAGTACAAGGGCCGCCGGGCCTGGACTATGTAGACACACTACAGGACCGGATGGAGGCTCCTCAGCTGGCTCGAGAGAATATGGCTTCTGCAGGGGAAAGGCAGAAGAGAGCCTATGATGTACATTGTCACCGTAAAGAGTACCAGCAGGGGGACAACGTATGGGTGTATAACCCACGGCGAAAGAAGGGACAGTCCCCAAAGCTGGACAGCAACTGGGAGGGGCCCTGCCTTGTCCTGAACATGATCTCAGAGGTTACCTATTGAGTGAAGCTCCACAGTTGCCCTCGGATAGTCATCCTTCACCAAGATCGCCTCGCACCTTACTTAAGCCGGGACAGCGACCAAGCCGGGACTGAAAGTGCAGTGGGAGGAGGTGGGGTACCAGACTCCTCTACCTCTGTAGACCAGGCTACCGGGGTCCAGGGAGGGGGAAAGCACATTGCTGGATCAGAGCCAACCTCCCTGGATGTCAGCAAGGAGCTACCATCAGAGCACCTTGTTTTGGGCCAGGGAGGGGGCGGGGACACTGATTTTACAGAGCTGCCCTCCCTGGCCACGAATGGAAACAGCGGTGACGTCGAAGGTGGGGGCTCAGACCCAGCGGATGCAGAGCTGCCCCCGTCATCCATCAGCAGCCTGCAGCAAGGACCAGCCCAGGATGGGAGAGGTGCTCGGCAGAAGAAACCCTCATGGTGGATTGACCCATCCACATGGGATTTGGGTTAGGCCAACGAGACATTGGTCTTTCAAGGAAGGGGGCAGTGTGGCGAATTCTACTGGAGTATTCCTGCTCGAAGTTCATTTGCATATTACCCATGATGCAACTGAAGTGTCAATGTTTTGGTTGTGTTGTGGGATATTGAACATGTTAAAAACGGGCATATCTGTTACAGATAGCGGGGATGTGGTGGAAGGTAATGGGGACGTTATGAGAGAAGTTGTGTTAGACAACATGCTATTTCCCACCATGAGTGTAAAGAGTAGGCAAATAGATAAGGCTGCTTCTGTGGCCAAGGAAAGAAGATGAGACCAATACAACCTTGTGTCTGTTATGACTAGCTTGGCTTGTGGTTATTAAAAGCTTGCTTGTTAACTCTGAAAGGTTGGCTGAGAAATCCATTATTTGACCACATTACAGTAGTAAAAACCCCAAATACCCCCAAACCACACAGACAGCTAGAAAGTAGTGTTTTTCACTGGAATGGGCCTTTACATATGGACGGTGGATAAGACTAATTGCATTTATATTTAACAGCCCTGCCTTTGCAGTTTTACAAAATCTGTAGTCTCATGCCAAATACTAACTATATTATCAAACATCTTTATGGAAGCTTTTTAAGTCTTCCCGCCAAATAAACATTGAACATTTAGACTTTAGAATGAATTTGGGTGCCCGTTCTGTTGTCTGAGTTGTCTGAGTATTGTTTTTGTTTGTTTGTTTGTTTTCTTAGTTCATGCTCCAGGAATAGTTCTATCAGATTATAGTTCTGGTTGGAGGGAGCACCGTCGCTTCACGCTGATGACTCTGAGGAACTTGGGGATGGGGAAAGAGTCCATGGAGGGGAGGATTCTGGAAGAGACAAGAAACATTGTGAAGATTCTAGAGGACAGTGTGGGTGAGAGATGAATAACAATCAATACAGAAGACTGGTTTCAAAGGGCAAAACAGGGCAAGCCATAGATTGTTCGTTAATCTAACCAACTGGGCTAGCATTGAACTGGTTTACACAACTATACCAAACCAGGCTGGCCAGGCACTAGGGTTGCCAACTCCTTGAAATGGAAATAAGGGAAGGGGAACAGGGACGGGGGTTGGATGGACGTGGCGGTGCGGGCATAACAAATACTATGTGCCTTACACTATACACACATACACACACACACACACACACACGCATATATATATTATTTGTATATATATCTTACATATAATAAGGAACGATTCCGTGTTTCGTATTCCGTACCCTACCAGCCACGCTCATGCCAGTGAGTTAATTTTCCCCAAATTAACTTCATAAACAATTTATCTGGTTCTAGAAAATCCAGCTAGCACTGGAAGAGTGGCTAGGCGGAGAAATTAGACACAGCAAAGTTTGCTAAATACTTCATTTGGACAAGAGCTCATCCATGAATCACTTCATTTTTTCCAGGTAAAAAAATTGCTCCTCAGAAGTTGTTCCATAATGCAGCCTCAAATATCATCTGCGCTGTACTGTTGGGTACTAATCACAATTACAATGAGTTCATCCAGTTGTTTGATCAGATTGTCAGAGAAAACTCCAAGATCCTCAATGGACGCTGGGCTATGGTGAGTCACTTGTCAAAGAAGTTAATGGAGCATTTAGGTTACATATTGAACATAAAAAAACAGCTATATGACATTGTGGTGATACACAATTGAGGGTAGATTCACCAGGGGCTGCTGCTCCTTTAAGGCAGACATTCAGAGTGGTGATGTAGGCACTGCTTAGAGTTTCCGGGGGGAGCCATGTTTGAGCAGCCTAGCGGTTAGCTGGTTGCCACGAGAGATTGTGCTGTATCGGTGTCGTTTTGTGTGGCGAGTAAACGGAATTGACTTGACTCGATCTCTCTGTCTCCTCATTCCTGCACTCCCACAACATCATATTTAGCAAATTCCTTGTTCATAGGTCCATCAGTCTGATTCAAACATTTTTTTTACTATTATTAAGCATTCAATACAAAGATTTGAATTAAAGGGCCATAACCACAATTTAACTTTCACATAAGTTTCTCTTTAGGCAACTCTATAGCGGTGTACACGGAGGTAGTGAGATATATCAACTTTAGTCACCCCTAAAGGGTTAGCCACATCCCTAGTTTAGGATTGACATCGTCTTTGTAGATCAGGGTCCATGTTGCTGTGAAATTATCAGAAATTGATTGCGTCGGGGCGTTCGGGTAGTGTAGCGGTCTATTCCGTTGCCTACCAACGCGGGGATCCCGCTTCGAATCCCCATGTTGCCTCCGGCTTGGTCAGGCGTCCCTACAGAGGCCGCGTCTGCGGGTGGGAAGCCGGATGTGGGTATATGTCCTAGTCGCTGCACTAGCGCACCCTCTGGTCGGTCGGGACGCCTGTTCGGGGGAGGGGGAACTGGGGGGGAACAGCGTGATCCTCCCACGCTCTACATACCCCTGGCGAAACTCCTCACTGTCAGGTGGAAAGAAGCGGCTGATGACTCCACGTGCATAGGAGGAGGCATGTGCTAGTCTGCAACCCTCCCCGGATCGGCAGAGGGGGCGGAGCAGCGACCGGATGGCTTGAAAGAGTGGAGTAATTGGCAGGATACAATTGGGGAGAAAAGGGGGGGGGGGGTTGATTGCGTCACATTTACCCACACAGTGGCTATGAGCGCTGATATTGAAAATATGTTGGAACAGTCATAGGGAAGGCTAATAAAGTTTGTGTTGACCTTGACCTGGGTGCCGTAGTGGCTTACAAGCCTGTGTTTTCTCCCAATATTTGTTTTGATATACTTCAAACATAAGAGGAAAAATCGTCCTACACCCTTAGATTGAGGTGACAGATCAGACAGCTTGTGCTATGCCCTGGTTCAGGTAGCGCTCAAGTATGTTGCAGAAGGAGACTATAAAGGCAAACACACACTGGCAGACACGAGTCAAGATGGACACTCTAATTCATTTCAACACAAACACCCCAAATCGGTGGCGTCTAGCCTCGAGTTGACAGTTGACCTTTCAATCAACAATCATAGTTTAAAGAGAGAGATTTTGTGTATGTATTCATAAAATGCACTTTGCTGTCTAATTTAAGCTATGGGGGTATTTGAGCAATGCCCACAACTATGCTACATGTAGTCAATATATAGTACTCCTTACTTAACGTACGTTTACAGTACAATGTCATTGACTTGACATTGGAAGGATTTACAAACCCCCATTCCAATGAAGTTGGGACGTTTTGTAAAACGTAAATAAAAACAGAATACAATGATTTGCAAATCCTTTTCGACCTATATTCAATTGAATACTCTACAAAGACAAGATATTTAATGTTCAAACTGATAAACTTTGTTTTTTTTGCAAATATTCACTCATTTTGAATTTGATGCCTGCAACACGTTCCAACGAAGCTGGGACAGGGGCATGTTTACCACTGTGTTACATCACCTTTCCTTTTAGCAACACTCAATAAGCGTTTGGGAACCGAGGACACTAATTGTTGAAGCTTTGTAGGTGGAATTCTTTCTCATTCTTGCTTGATGTACGACTTAAGTTGCTCAACAGTCCGGGGTCTCCGTTGTCTTCATAATGCACCACACATTTTCAATGGGAGACAGGTCTGGACTGCAGGCAGGCCAGTCTAGTACCCACACTCTTTTACTACGAAGCCACGCTGGTGTAACACGTGCAGAATGTGGCTTGGCATTGTCTTGCTGAAATAAGCAGGGACGTCCCTGAAAAAAACATCACTTGGATGGCAGCATATGTTGCTCCAAAACCTGTATGTACCTTTCAGCATTAATGGTGCCTTCACAGATGTGCACGCTACCAATGCCATGGGCACTAACACACCCCCATACCATCACAGATGCTGGCTTTTGAACTTTGCGCTGATAACAATCTGGATGATCCTTTTTCTCTTTAGCCCGGAGGACACGACGTCCATGATTTCCAAAAACAATTTGAAATGTGGACTCGTCAGACCACAGCACACTTTTCCACTTTGCGTCAGTCCATCTCAGATGAGCTCGGGCCAAGAGAAGCCGGCGGCGTTTCTGGGTGTTGTTGATATATGGCTTTCGCTTTGCATGGTAGAGTTTTAACTTGCACTTGTAGATGTAGCGACGAACTGTGTTAACTGACGATGGTTTTCCCAAGTGTTGCTGAGCCCACGTGGTAATATCCTTTACAAAATGATGTCAGTTTTTAATGCAGTGCCGCCTGAGGGGTCGAAGGTCATGGGC
The DNA here is from genome assembly GCF_029633865.1 of Lampris incognitus. Classification (NCBI taxonomy): domain Eukaryota; kingdom Metazoa; phylum Chordata; class Actinopteri; order Lampriformes; family Lampridae; genus Lampris; species Lampris incognitus. Next base: position 41,958,200 of record NC_079216.1, read on the forward strand.
ATTCAATGTTGGTTTTTCGGCCTTGCCGCTTACGTGCAGATTTCTCCAGATTCTCTGAATCTTTTGATAATATTATGGACTGCAGATGATGAAATCCCTAAATTCCTTGCAATTGTACGTTGAGAAATGTTGTTCTTAAACTGTTGGACTATTTGCTCACACAGTTGTTCACAAAGTGGTGAACCTCACCCCATCCTTGCTTGTGAATGACAGAGCCTTTCGGGGATGCTCCTTTTATACCCAATCATGACACTTACCTGTTTCCAATTAACCTGTTCACCTATGGAATGTTCCAAACAGGTGTTTTTTGAGCATTCCTCAACTTTCTCAGTCTTTTGCTGCCTCTGTCCCAACTTCTTTGGAACGTGTTAAAGGCATCAAATTCAAAATGAGTGAATATTTGCAAAAAACAATAAATTTTATCAGTTTGAACATTAAATATCTTGTCTTTGTAGTGTATTCAATTGAATATAGTGTAGAGGGGCTCAAGCAGGAGTCGTGACAACTTTCTCTTTCGGCTACACAACGTGCACCATTTATTCCTTCCACCATTACAACAACAACAAAAGCCCCCGCAGCGGAAGTGTATCACTGCAAACCCGAACTGAGAAAACAGCAGCTGTAAACCAATGTTCCTACTAGCTCAATAAGGGGAATTATGTATCCCCATAACCACTACACACGTCCCCCCAGAATTCGCCTTAATACGAAAAGTCAGTGTGGCGAGGGGGGCGGATCTCTCTGCCCCAACGGCTCCGCTGAACAGGAGCTGGGGGCTGGTTAACCGCAGGCAAAGCAGCAGAGTCCTCACAGCTGGACCGGGGAAAGGGAGGGGCTGGGGAAGCAGGGGGCGCCTCGCCGGGGGAGGGGGGCAGAGCCGGGGGGTGCCCCCGCCGTGGGGGCAGGGTAAGACCAACAGGGCGGTCTAAGTCCACGTGAGCAGGCTCGAGGCGGTCCACAGAAACCCGCTCCAGCCTGCTGCCAACCTCCACCACAAAGTGCTTATCTCCAGTGTCCCGTACCCGAAATGGGCCGTCGTAGGGTGGCTGCAGGGGACCGCGGTGCGCATCGTGACGGATGAAAACATACTCCGCCGACCGCAGCTCCGTGGGGACATAGGACTGAGAGCCGCCATGCTGAGAAGTGGGGACTGGTGCAAAAGCCCTGGCTTCCTCCTGCAGCGCAGTCCGTTGGCAGCTGGCGGACCAGGGAGCTGCGGCGGTGGGAAGGAAATCCCCCGGGACCCGACGTGGCTGTCCGTAGACCAGTTCGGCGGATGAGGACTGGAGGTCATCCTTGGGGGCCATCCTGAGCCCAAGCATGACCCAAGGCAGTTTGTCAACCCAGCAGTCGTCCTTGAGGGTAGCCCGCAATGCGGCCTTCATCGAGCGATGGAACCTCTCCACCAATCCATTCGCTTGAGGGTGATACGCTGTGGTGCGATGGAGCCTCACCCCTAAACCCGCAGCGATCTCCTCCCAGAGCGCTGATGTGAATTGCGGCCCTCTGTCCGAGGAGAGGTCAGATGGGGTGCCAAAGCGGGCGACCCAGGTTCTGATGAGCGCTCGGGCAACCTTAGGCGCTGTCGTGGACGAAAGCGGGATGGCCTCTGGCCATCGCGTGGTCCTGTCGACCATGGTGAGCAGGTATGTGAAACCACGGGAGGGGGGTAGGGGGCCTACCAGGTCCACATTCACGTGGTCGAACCTCCTCTCAGGTACCGTGAAAGGTATCGGGCGCTTTGACGTGCCGGAGCACTTTGGAGCGTTGGCACTCCACACAGGTGTCAGCCCAGTCCCTCACATCCTTTTTGAGTCCATGCCAGACAAACTTTGCTGCCACCAACCTCTGTGAAGGCTTTCTGCCAGGGTGAGACAGCCTATGGACCGCATCGAAAACCCGACGCCTCCAAGCGGTCGGAACGACGGGTCGGGGCTGACCCGTAGAGACGTCGCACAGGAGCGTGGCACCGGCGTCGTCGAAAGCCACATCCTCCAACTGCAGCCCTGTGACGGCGGTCCTGCACGCCTGCACTCCTGGGTCGGCGGCCTGGTCAGCCGCCATCTGGCTGTACTCGAGTCCCAAATGGGCGGCACCAGCGATGGCCCGGGAGAGACAGTTGGCGACCGGGTTGGACTTCCCAGCGACATGCCTCACATCGGTGGTAAACTCAGAGATGTAGGCCAACTGTCGCTGCTGGCAGGCTGACCACGGCTCTGCCACCTTGGCCATCGCGAACACCAGCGGTTTGTGATCGACGAAAGCCGTGAACTGACGGCCCTCCAGTAGGAAACGAAAGTGCCTAACAGCGAGGAAAAGGCCAAGCAGCTCACGATCAAAGGTGCTGTATTTGCGCTCTCTCAGGTTCAACTGCCGGCTGAAGAAGGCAAGCGGCTGCCACGCACCGCGCTCGTAAACCGCGCCGACAGCGTAGTCCGAAGCATCCGTCGTGATGGCGATGGGTGCTCCAGACACAGGGTGTGCCAGCATCACCGCGTCAGCCAGGGCAGCCTTCACATCCTTAAAAGCCTTGTCCCTCTCTGCAGACCAGTCCACGGCATGTTTGGGGGCTGTGCCCTTCAGAGCCTCATATAGGGGGCGGAGGAGATCGGCAGCCCGGGGGATGAACCGGTGGTAGAAGGACACCATGCCAATTAACTCCCGGAGGGACTGGGCCATGTGTGGGCGTGGAAAGTCTGCGACGGCCCCCACCTTAGCTGGAAGGGGGGCCGCCCTGTCCTTGGTGACCCGGTGGCCCAGGAAGTCGATGGTGTTCGGACCAAACTGGCATTTGGCCGGGTTAACTATCAACCCGTGCAGGCTGAGCCTCTCGAAAAGGGCTCTGAGGTGGGACAAGTGCTCGGACACGGAGGTGCTAGCGACCAGGATGTCATCCAGGTACACAAAGAGGAAAGGCAGGTCCCGCAACACTGAGTCCATGAGGCGTTGGAAGGACTGCGTGGTGTTCTTGAGCCCAAACGGCATGCGCAGGAACTCGAACAGTCCGAACGGAGTTGTCACAGCCGTTTTGGGGACATCGGCGGGATGGACGGGCACCTGGTGGTATCCACGGACGAGGTCCAACTTGGAAAAGATCACTTTCCCAGCCAGGTGGGCGGAGAAATCTTGGATGTGAGGGACCAGGTAGCGGTCTGGTGTTGTTGCGTCATTGAGCCGATGGAAGTCACCACATGGATGCCACCCACCGCCAGGCTTAGGCACTTTGTGGAGGGGTGAAGCCCACGGGCTGCTGGAGCGGCGGATGATGCCGAGGCGCTCCATGTTCTCAAACTCCGCCTTGGCGACAGAGAGCTTGGTCGGGTCGAGGCGCCGAGCTCGGGCATGCATCGGCGGGCCAGTGGTGACGATGTGGTGCTCAACCCCATGTTTGGTCGTAGATGACGAGAATGTGGGCTGAGTGAGGTCAAGGAACTCGGAGAGAAGATGGAGAAACACGTCCTCGTTGGAGAGTATGCTGACAGTCTGACGGAGCCTGTATCGCTGGGTGCACACGCGTGTGAAGCGAAGGTGACGGCGTCAATCAGGCGTCGATTCCTGACGTCCACCAGCAGCCCATGAGCACAAAGGAAATCTGCACCGAGGAGGGGAAATGCCACGTCGGCGGTGACAAAATCCCAGCTGAACCGCTGTCCGTTAAAACACATGACAATGTGCCTCGTGCCGTACGTACGGATAGAGCTGCCGTTAGCAGCTTCCATGGGAGGGCCGTGAGCGCCCGACAGGGCGTCAACACTCGATGCAGGTACGACACTCCTCTGCGCCCCAGTGTCGCATAGGAAACGCCGCCCCGAGATGGAGTCTTGCAGGAAATGTAGCCTGTTGTCCTCCACGCCGACGCCCATGGCCACTAGTAAGCGCCAGCCTTGGCGTTTCCCGACGAGCTGAAATTGCACGGGGAGGTGCACTTTTTCGCCCTGGCCCCGAACTTTGCATGGTAAAAGCACAGGCCGGGCTCCTGTCGCCGACCGGGGGTTGCCGCGGCGACCACCATGGAGTCACCAGGTGGTGGCGTGTGGGGGTGGGCAGGGGTGAGCGCGGACGCGCAGTGCTGCTGTTGGCTGGCCAGGAAGAACTTGTCAGCTTCTTCAGCTAGCTTGCAGCAATCGGTAATGCCGGTGTTAGCCAAAGCGGTCCGCACCAGAGCAGGCAGTTGTCGCAGAAACAGTTGGACAAAGAGGAAATCGGGTGTGTGCGCCGGTCCCAGCAGATTCAGCATTTTGTCCATGAGCTCGGATGGCTTGCTGTCGCCCAAGCCTTGCAGAGAAAAGAGACGGTGGGCCCTCTCGGCGACGGAAAGTTTCAAAAATCTTCAAGAGGTGATCTTTGAGCCCCTTGTATTTGTCTGCCGCCGGAGGATTTGTAAGGAGACTCACCACTCTAGTTGCAGTCGAGCACCCGAGCGCCGATACCACGTTGTAGTATTTAGTAGCATCAACTGTTATTTTGCGGATAGCAAACTGCGCTTCCTCCTGGGCGAACCATGTCGTTGCCGATGACTCCCAGAACTCTGGCTATTTGAGAGAAACCGCGTTGATTTCGTCAGCCATGTTCGCTCGAAAGATTTGTCTCTGATAACTACCAAGAGACAAACGTCGGGGTCACCAGTGTAGAGGAGCTCAAGCAGGAGTCGTGACAACTTTCTCTTTCGGCTACACAACGTGCACCATTTATTCCTTCCACCATTACAACGTCCCCTGCAGCGGAAGTGTACCACTGTAAACCCGAACTGGGAAAACAGCAGCTGTAAACCAATGTTCCTACTAGCTCAATAAGGGGAATCCCCATAACCACTACAATAGGTTGAAAAGGATTTGCAAATCATTGTATTCTGTTTTTATTCACGTTTTACACAACGTCCCAACGTCATTGGAATTGGGGTTTGTACATTGACAATTCACCTTTGTCTTATACATGGTGGTGACACCTTTAAACTTACTGTCGGAGTCTATGGTTTCTTTCTCCCTAGATTTACGACTCCTTACCCATGGTGCGCCTCCTGCCACTCCCTTTCTGGCAAGTCTTCAAGAATTTCAAGGTATATTCTATGTGTCAGTGAAAAATATCTATGTGCAAAAGAGAACTTGTATTTAAAAGAAATAATCTGTCTTTAACTTGAAACTCCCTGTAAGAAATTAACTTAAGATGTGGATTGCCTTTAAAGGGAAATTTCGCCAATTTTCAAGCTTGTTACCTTGTATCAGTCATTGCAGTGGCATCTCTATAACGCTTGCCAATAATGTCTGTATTCCCATAGCCTGCTATTCTTCCACCAGAAGGACTACAAAGCTGATTGTGTAAGATTGGACCGTGGATTGTGTCAGCATACTAAGAGCTAACAAGGAAATTTCAAATATATTTTGTTACATGAAAATGGGCTTTTTGAGGATTGTTTTTTGGATGCATCAGTTTTGTATGTCCAGGGAGGTAGGCGCCTTGTCAAAATTGTAAGTTTGGCAGCTGCTTCTTGCTACTTGCCATAACATTTTTTCAAAGGACAGGAAAATGAACAGCCTGGCTGGGACTCGAGATGAACAAGTCAGAAATCAACAGGGCCATCTTGAGTCAATATATGCAATGTAGAACAGCTCTCTCGGCAAGGTGTATGTAACTGCAGAGCCGCAGCACGAGCAGTTTAAGATGAACAGCAAATTTAGTACTGCAGCTCTAGAAGGTGCATGCATATAAGAAAGTGAAAAAAGAAAAAAGAAAAAAAGAAAATGTGACTCTTGACGAGTCAAAAACTCGTCATCACTTTTATACGTTAACAAAAACCAAAACCATTTAAGTAATCAAACTACACATGAGGAGGATAAAAACACTTACAGAAGAATCAGTACTGGGCTTGCCACCGAGCCAAATTTTTTGTAAGCATTCCCCTTAATAGCTGTAGATCTTGGTAAAATTATTGGGGAAGTCAACTTTTGAACTGAGGAAAATTACATTTTAAGGATGACTCTTTTCACTAGATTGGCCAACAGAAGGTAATGGAGCTGTTGGTTAAGCATAAGAAGACCAGAGTCCCCGGTAAACCGCGAGATTTCATAGACTGCTACCTGGATGAACTGGATAAGGTTTGTGTGTGGTTTGTTTATGTGTGTGTATATTTATGTGTCAATAAAATGTATTCTGGACTCTGGCTAGAATAGATGTTATCAAACTGACTTACTGATGAACAATCACAGACAGAAGAGACAAAAGCAACATATAAAGACCATGTTCCAGTCACTCATTATTTTCTCCCCCTCTCTCTCCAAAGAGAGGGCATGATAGGTCATCATTTTCCGAAGATCAGCTTTCTTCAATATTTGTGGATCTTCACTTTGCTGGGAGTGACACTACCACAAGCACTCTGCTTACTGCTTTCCTCTACCTTTCGACCCACCCACAGATACAAAGTATGTTGTCTACATCTCATCTTTTATTTGCTAATTATTTGTTAATTTAATGACTGAAAGCTGTGATTAGTTGGCAATACTATCAGTCGCGTCATCAGACTGCTCACTCTCCTACCCTCCGGCTCTGCTGTCCTCCACTTAGCTTAATGTCTTCCCCTGTTTTCTTGGAGCTCAAGCTTGGTTCTCCTCTCCTCTGACCCACCCAGCATCTCGTCTGCATTTTTCTGCATTTCTTGACAGACATAGCGTCTTTGAGACTTGTTGATTTGCGAGTTAGAATAGTCAATCTAAAACCATTGCAAAGTACCAGTTAGCACATTTCTAACACTTTGTTTATCGACTTAAATTATAGCATGAAAACAATGTAAAAGCTGGAAATCAATGTTTTGACTGTAGTTACACTTTAACCTGTAGTATAAGAAACAATTTTCTTCCTTTTGAATCATTACACTTGAACTCGACTCATCCAAGGGCCTTCATACTAAAATGTTGTATGTCGAATTAAATTGTCCCCATTATATTGGGGACATTGTTTTTAATGACAATAAACTGAATTGAATTGAATTATATGGTACAGATTGTCTCACATAGTTATGTGGAAGTAGTGGACACAGTCTGAGTTAAGTAGTCTTTCCCTTTCTCTCTCTCTCTCTCTCTCTCTCTCTCTCTCTCTCTCTCTCTCTCTCAGAGAAATGTCAACAGGAAATAGACAAGGTTATGGAAGGGAAGGATCATGTCACTTTTGAGGACCGACATCAGATGCCCTACATTGAGGTAAAAGGATCAAATGCTAATACTGCACTCTGATATAATCAGTATAGCTTTTCATTCATTGGACATTTTATCATTTGATAATTTTATAAGAGGCCCCTCCCCTTCCGCTTTGCTGTCAACTTTTCTAAATGCAATGGATTTCCATCCCTCCAATGTCTCACTATAATCCTATCGGCAACGACTACAGCCAAAATTGAGGATTTTACTGCTGACTCTCACATCATATTTTGAGTACTATTCAAAAAACAGATAATTGCATACATCTACTGATGCACTTGGGCACATAATCAGTGATGGGACCTGGGGTCATCGTCAGGTGTTCTGGATCTTTTCAATATCAGACCCCCTCACCCAGGCAACCCAGCTGGGGTTGATCAAGTCCCAGTTTTTGCCCAAGTAGCAAGAAACCACAGATTGCTTCTCTTGAGCCACAACCATCTAGAGGTCTTCTCAGCTGCCTCTGTAGTGGTCCTGATGGCTTTTCTTTTGTGTGCCCTAGTGATGCCCAGAAGGCTGTAGGCTTTGCAGAGCAACCTTCCCACAAAGAGTCTGCAGCCCAACTCAATAGCCTCACATCATGCATGCCATCCCCATCTGTGGCAATCATCCACCAAGTCTGCATACTTGGCTCTCTTTCTCTTGTTCACCTCCTCCATCTGCTCCTCTCAGGGGATGGTCAGGTCCAGCATGACCACCTGCTTAGATCTTCTGAGAATAGGGTGGTAGCTACGATAGTCTCTGGGAATTTTAGCTGTGCCCCTAGGTCAACCTTTACCTGCCAGTCCGATGCTGACCCAAAGAGCCCGACTGACAACTTTGGCTGGGGTTTGGGCTTCTCTCCTGCTCTGATGAAGGTGATTACCTGCCTTGCTGTCTGGAGATGCTTGCTTTGGTTGATGCCACTGGAGATGGTCTCAGCAATGCCCTTCAACACCTGGTTGTGGCGCCAGTGGTAGTACCTCTTGCAGAGAGCCTTCGAACAACTGCTGAGGATGTGTTCCAGCGTTCCTCTCCTGAGACACAAGGGGCATGCTGGTGTGTCCACCTTGCCCCAACAGAAGAAGTTAGATGGGCTGGGGAGGATATCATAGACGGATTGTATCATGAAATTGATGTGGAATGGCTCAGTCTGCCACAGTTTGGACCAAGAGATATTGCGGTCCAATGCCTGTTCCCGCCTTTTGCCTTGCTGTCACCAGAACCACTGCAGGTGGGGTATAAGGACCTGTGCGAACTTGATGTGCAAGGCCCTGCTCATTGACATGCATGCGCATGAATCATGGTCACACGCACATAGTTATTACAGTTCTACTACACACAGCTATTCTGGTTCTACTGCACACGTAATCTTGATGCAGTACATTTTTAACAAGTAGAATAATACCACCATGCACATAGTGTCAGCTATGACTTTTTGCTATTATAGTCTTTCAAAGGAAAAAATCAACTGTAAAACTATTGGCTTTACATCATCAAGTCAGCGCAGCTGTCACTTTATTTTGGCATGTTGAAGTACAATTCAACATTTCAGGTCCATCCATCCATTATCTGAACTGCTTAACCTGTTCTCAGGGTTGCGGGGATGCTGAAGCCTATCCCGGCAGTCATTGGGTGGCAGGCGGGGAGAAACCCTGGACAGGCCACCAGGCCATCACACAGGGCCGACGTACACACACACACCCTCACACACACACACACATTCATACCTAGGGACAATTTTAGTATGGCCAATTCACCTGATCTACATGTCTTTGGACTGTGGGAGGAAACCGGAGCCCCCGGAGGAAACCCACGCAGACACGGGGAAAACATTCAAACTCTACACAGAGGATGACCCGGCATGACCCACCAAGGTTGGACTACCCCGGGACTCTAACCAGGGACCTTCTTGCTGTGAGGTGACCGTGCTAACCACTGCACCACCATGCTGCCACATTGCAGGTCTATAGCCTATATTTCATTCAGATTTTAGACAATTTTTTCAGACCTGTCATTATACGTGGCCTACGGTCACAGTCACATGCACCTGCTAGCTTTGGACACCTGCTCAGCCACCACACCTCTGGAAGTGACTTATGAAATTCTAACTTCTTTTTCATTTTTTTTCCTTTTCTCAGCACCCGACTCATATTTTTATGAAATCGGTCACGCTTTCGTGCAGCCAACATTTTCCCCTTCTCCCTCTTCCTCCCAGTACAGTGAGCAGCAAGATATAGCACACACGCACTATGTAACAACGCAATATCAAAAGTGAAAAAACCTGAATAATTTGATGGATTTTTTTATGTGACCTTGATTATGCATAATGGAATTGACACAGGAATTTCATTTTAGAAGCATGTTGGGTCAATAACAGTCATAAAAAATGATATATTTCTCCACACAGGCTGTGATCCATGAGGTCCAGAGGATAGGTAATATTGCTCCCCTCGGTGTCTTCCACTTAACCTCAAATGACATAGAGCTCATGGGATACTCCATACCCAGGGTAAGAGGAAATCAGGGTTGGGGTTGATAAAAAGGATAAAGGGCTCTTCAGGCTCCCTCAGAGCACTTGGGCAAGTTGGAAAAGCATTTTGCTAAGTTGTCATGTTAATGAGCCTAAATTAATGAGGGCATGTTTTATATATCAATAATATGAAAACACAAACTGAGCTTGTTGAGGTGCAGATTCAATCAAAGAAAAAGAGCTGCGTTTTCCCCCCCCCTTTTCCCCCCCAATTATATCCGGCCAATTACCCCACTCTTCCAAGCCTTCCTGGTCGCTGCTCCGCCCCCTCTGCCGATCCGGGGAGGGCTGCAGACTATCACATGCCTCTTCCGACATGTGGAGTCGCCAGCCACTTCTTTTCACCTGACAATGAGTTTCACCAGGGGGACATAGCGCATGGGAGGATCATGCTATTCCCCCCCAGTTCCCCCTCCTCCCTGAATAGGTGCCTTGACGGACCAGAGGAGGCGCTAGTGCACCAACTAGGACACATACTCACATCCAGTGTCCCACCCCCAGATATAGCAAATAATGTCTGTAGGGACGTCCAACCAAGCCGGAGGCAACAGAGGGACTCGAACTGAGATCCCCTTGTTGGTAGACAATGGAATAAACCACTACACTATCTGGATGCCCCTTGTTCTTCTTTTTCTTTTTCTTCTTTAATTGCACAATTTTTTTGGCTACACAGCCTTTTTCAAGGGAACCAGGGATCAAAGACAATGCAGTTCATTGCCTTGTGGGTACCTCAGCTGTTTGCACCTCCCTGTGATTCAAGGATATATCCACTTCTTTGACCTTATTAAAAGGTTAATAATGGTTCCATTTGATTTAGGTCTGTCATCACACCTATCAGTATTAACAGACAGAGACAGCATGAGTAATTGTCAATAGCACTGTCAATGCTGGCTTTTTGCAGGACCCATTATAAGCTGCAGCTGTTTATCCTGCTATGCTTACATCATAAAGTACCAAACCAAGCCTGGCATGTTTTAACCTTTAGATGGTTTTCAACCTGTGGATGACAGCACACTCACTAAAAGGGTTAAGGGTTTAGTTATTCTTTCATATACAAACATGAGGATGACTGTTGGTTGCCAGTCGTACCTTACTATTATAAATCTTTAAAACGTCTGAGATTTTTTTGTCCAAATCATATATTTTCAACAGCTTGTTATTAAACCCTCTTAAGGAATAATTCCTCTGAAAGAGAAATGGAAACTGATTTGTTCCCCTGTCAATTTGTCTTTATTCTAAAAAAACATCCTGCGAGTAACATTGTTTATTCTATGCAATGTTTATTTAAAACACAGGATATTATACCACACACAAATTTATAATTGTCACTACTTTAAAAAAAATCTATCAGTCTTACTCCAGCTGCCTGGATAGCTCAAAGAGATTGCAATTCTATTTTCAGTCTATCCTCATCATCTTTGAATAAATTTTGAAACTACATGGCTTTAAAACACCAACTGGTCCCCATGTCGGCATACAGTACTTCATGCTCCTGCAGCGGGGCGTGATCAGAACAGAGGTTAAACTGGCAACAAGTGAGACAGTAGTAGCAGAGAATGATGACCATCTGCGTGACAGCAAGATATCCTCTCTGTGTTGTATTTAGCGCAAGATTTCCACCAATGTACAGCACATGCACCCCCCCCCCCCCCCCACACACACACACACATTGCCTTTTATCTCAGATGAGGTACTTCCAACCACAGAGAATGTCATCCAGAAAGGGTGCAGAGTAAGAAGAGGCGGTGGATGTTTTTTTTTTTTTTTGGGGTGAGTGTGAACATTGTATTAAACATTTTATTCTGTATTTTTCTTACTCCAGGGAACTATCCTTATTCCCAACATGACCTCTGTGCTCAATGAGGAGGGACAGTGGAAATTTCCTCATGAATTTAACCCTGAAAACTTTCTGAATAACCAAGGAGAGTTTGTTAAGCCGGCGGCCTTCATGCCTTTCTCCATAGGTGGGTTGGTCACAGTTTAATACACACACACACACACACAATGTTATAGGGCCTGTACCACAGTGGTATAGGTAACATTAACATTTTGTGGTTTGAGGAAAGTGGAGCAGAGGAATAATCCACTAGTCATTTTTTCTGAGTAGTTCATCAGAAAGCATCTCTTGTTCTCCCATTGTCTCAAGTAAACATAACCACATTTCCATAATGTTTCAGGTAAGAGTGTGGCTGTGTTGTAGATGTCGAACATGCTGATTCTCTTGTCCTTTCATGCAAAATTGTACATAGGTCCCCGCATGTGTCTGGGGGAGAATTTGGCCCGTATGGAGCTTTTTCTAATCATTGTTATTCTGCTGGGGAAGTTCCAGTTCATCTGGCCAGAGGACGCAGGAAAGCCAGACTACACTCCTCTCTTTGGTTCCACCCAATACCCTAAACCCTACCAGATGAAGATCCAATTCAGAGAGAATCCTCAAAAGTTGTTAAATTCAATGTAAATGTTTGTTATTCACCAAATTCATAAACAGACCAAACATTGATAGTTTTGAGAATTGTGATTTAGTGTGATATTCCAATCAAAGTTTTATTGAATATTAAATTACGATTAAAAGATCAACTTAAATGCAATTCCATTCAAAACAAGTTGCGATATTAGAAAATTGGTGTAATTTGCTGTCAAACCTCTTTATCCATGTTGATATATTTCTCATCAGCCTAAATGTTTGATATATGTTGAACAAGTGCAAATTTGCCAGTTCCTAAATATACATGTTTTTTTTATAAATTAAAATTTTTCTTCAATACGACAAATCTTTCATTGTGCAAGACATGCTCTTGTCACTTACATTATGAAAGAAAACCTATACAAAACAGGGTTAAGTAGTATTTGTTTTAAAAAAAATGTAACCACACTCCAGTTTCGTCCATCAAAATGATACTTGTCCAAAAATAGTCCCATGCTGATGCCTTATTCTTATTCCTGTTATTCGTCTTACATTAGGCTGTTTTTATCATATTATTGACCCACTCTTTTAATTCTGGAGAACTCGGTGCTTTCCAGTATTTAAGTATTGTGCTAGAAGCCATTGTAATAACTGTCACCATAATTTCATTTTGATAACTTGTGTGCCTGTGTTCTGTCCCCTGACAGACATAACCTCAGGGATACTGGCAATATCTTTCCAAATCAGTTACTCAAATATTGCACCTTTGCTTGCTCCTAAAAAGGGCTGAATAAGTGAGCCTCCCCAAATGCAAAATACCCATCTCTTTCTCTGGCATTCCCAACAGAAATTACAAATTTTCAAATGCACTCTGTGGAATCCTAGTGGTGTCCAATAACACGTTATATACTTTGATTTTTTTCCTTTAACCAAATAAGGGAATGGGGAACATGAGAGCAAAGCAGGGTCAGGAAAAGACATGGCAAGCCAATCAAGTAATGAGGGACAGGTGATCAAAGCTGGGGCTGAAACATAACCATGACAGGACAACGGAGACAGGCTGGGATAAAGCAAGGCTTTAATGAAGGCAGGGTATCTGCACAAACAGAAGTCGGTGGCTAACAAGCAAGCACATTTTCATTTATATAGCACTTTTAAAAACAGTTACAAAGTGCTTTACACTCAATACTAAGTACAAAAAATAAATTGAATGAGTATAAAATCATGGCATAGGGAGTAACAGACCAAGCTAAAAACAAAACAGAAGTCAGGGGTGGGGATCTATAAAAAGGCTTGCCTGAAAAGATGGGTTTTAGGAGCCGCTTAAAACAGCCCAAAGCGTCAGCGAATCCAATGATTGGGGAAGATCATCCCAGAGGCGTGGGGCTAAAACTGCAAAGGCCCGGTCACCTTTTGTTTTGCAGTTGGAGTGAGGAATGGATAAAAGACCGAGGTTTGAGGATTGGAGTGGTCAGGAAGTGGAATGAGAAGATCAGAAATATAACTGGGGGCAAGAGCATGCAGTGCTTTCAATGTAATTAATAAGATCTTATAAGTTATTCTGAGTTTTATGGGCAGCCAATGGAGAAATGCAAGAATAGGGGTAATATGGGACGTACGGCTAGTTCTACTTAGTAGTCTAGCAACTGCATTCTGAACCAACTGTAGATGATTTAAAGTAGCTTGTTGATGCCGCAGTAGAGGGAGTTAGTGATCTAGATAGGAGAAAATTAAGGATTTAAGGATATTGAAAAATTAATTCAAAGACTATTTGATTTTTGCAATATTTTGTAGTTGAAGAAAACAGGATTGGACAAGCTTGGTAACATGGTGATTGAAAGACATTCTGGTCAAAGATGGTACCAAGATTTTTAGTGGTAGGTGGGATGTTTGAATGAAGTGGACCAATAAACTGATCAACTGCAGTGGCAAGGTACTCAGGACCAATTAAGAGAACTTCAGTTTTGTCGGGGTTTAGATGGAGGAAATTAAGGGACATCCAGTCTTTGGTGGCAGAGAAGCAATCACTGAGGGAGGACAGTTGATTCAGGTTATTGGCTTTGGCAGAGAAATAGATCCGAGTATCATCGGCATAACAGGTCTTGAAAGTGACTAAACAAATGACCCGGAGGAACCATGTATAAAGACAAGCAGATTGGCCTAAGGACAGACCCCCGAGGGACTCCACACAGTAGAGGCGCTGACGAGGATACAAGATTGTTAATACAAATGTAGCGCTATCTATCCCTTTTAACTGTCAAGGCCAACGCTCCTGAGTTCCCCATACAACTCGGTATCTAATAAACTATTGAAGTATGCTAACTTCGCTTCTTATGCGTTTTAAGTATGTTCTAACGGCTATAAATGTCTTAGTGTCATCTGGTAACTCCAACTAAAAATGTTGACTACCCCTTTAAGGCGCTTAAATATGGCATATGCCCCTTTAAGGCAATCTAACATGGTCTGGACACCTCAATGTGTCACCGAGTAACTTATATTAAAACGGCGGACTAGCCCTTTAAGGTTCTAAAAATATGGTGGACGGCCCGTTTAAGGCTAACTCAACATGTCACTTACCATAGCCTAGACACCACAGGAATAAACACACATGAATAATCCACACTCACACAGGTACATAGAATTATATATACAAATGTATTATGAGTAATAATTATTAGAATGAATGAAAGTAATAAGCCTCAACGGCTAACAAGCATCTGCATTCATATACACACAAATGAATCAGATAAACACATTAGCATACAGCTCCACTACCCTATAACTAAGCCGGCAATAAAAATAAAAGAAAGTCAACCCCCAGTTGCAGGCCTGTTTCTTTATCGGGTACGTTGGGGCTCTAAACAGGCCTCTTCGCTCCCCTTGGGAGCCCGCACATCCAGCTTGTACTCACAAAGAATGAATGCTCCTCTTCGTCTCGCGCTTCCCACCGCAGCGCAGCAGCGAACGTCAGGCAGGCAGCCATCCTAGCTAACTGGCTAGTTAGCCGTTAGCACCATCTCACGGTCGAACCGTGCGCTCGCCTCGGTAGCACAACACGGCAACAGACGACTCCTTCTGCGTTCCTCGATGGTCGCATGAACACAACACTACACTGTAACTGATAAAGTTACTTCGCTAAACTAGAAGACGGCCCGACTCACTGTGGGTCAAGCCCCTTACCGCATCCTGTCCATTCGCGCGTCTTGCTGTGCTAGCAACGAACACCGACTGGCTAGCTCGCTCCGTAACGTCGCTGGGTCCACATATGGGACTGACGAGTAGTCAGTTTGTCTCCCCAGTCCACACAAACAGTTCCCGGGATGGGTCTCGGTCAGACACCCGCACACATCACTGTTCACTAACTTCAAATACATTTCTCTCACCGTAAAATAGCATATAACAACTCGACATCAAACTGCTCCGTTTTGCTCACACAAGGGACGAGTCACCTACTTTCTCTCCCAGTTCAGTCTGCTCGCGCTGACGTTCCCCGCTGCCCTCTCAACCAATCACATTAAAGGTAAGTTATTCTCTCCACAGCCAACCAATCACAACAATGGTAAGTTTTCAACAATAAAAGTAAATGCATTTCACATTGGTACACAACTGTTTTGCAGAACAATATCAACAATATAATATATTCATATTCAAAAAGGTAAACAAAATAACAAACATAGGCCAAACTCTTATCTAATAGTGCAATATAATATATCTAAGGCCTATAATTTAACCACAGAGTTACACAAACAAAATAGATATCCATTTGTCAGACAAGAGTGAAACCAATTTAACGCTGTACCAGAAATGCCAACCCAGTTCTCCAACCTATGGCATGATCGATGGTATCAAAGGTAGCAGTTAAATCTAGGAGAATAAGAATAGAGTATTCAAGGGTACTTATATAAACTGAAGAAATAAGTACAAAAACACAGACGGCGTGAAGCACCACGTCAAACATGAACTGACAAGAGCAAAGTCTGGTTTATAAGCCGGGGCAACCAGGGGATATATACCTGCTGGAAAGCCAATCAAGGAAATGGGGAGCAGGTGAGCAAGGCAGGGCAGGAACAGAAATGGCAAGCCAAATAAAGGAATGGGGAACACGAGAGCAAAGCAGGAGCAGGAACAGACATGGCAAGCCAATCAAGTAATGGGGGCCAGGTGATCAAAGCAGGGACAGAAACACAACCATGACACAACCATTCCTTTTTTCGAATGTATACATCGTGGTGACCCACATCTATATAACTAGAGACATTCGCCTAAGAGGACGGTGTACCTTTAAGGGAAGAGGCGAGGGGTCAGATAATGCACCTCCGCTTCCGGTTCACAGTTCAGTGTCGTTGTCGAATGTATGACATGCAAAGTTGGAGCTAGTAAACTACCTCGACTACGTCTACTCTCACGTCTCCTGTCTCGTTGTTTTCTAACTCCACATTGGTGACCCCGACGTGATCGAACTACTAATACGAGTATGTCTGACAACGACGACGCCGGTGCTAACAACATGGCTATTGCTAACGCTAGCATTTACACCGCTACTGTGAAGCTACCCGACTCTTGGCAGCATAATCCACGGCCGTGGTTTCAACATGTGGAAGCCCAGTTTCAGCTGAGAGGGATAACGCAGGATGCAACGCAGTACTTCCACGTAGTGGCGGCGTTAGACGCATCGACAACGGCGCGAGCAATGACACTGTTGGAAGCTCCGCCAGCTGCTGGCAAGTACGATGCTATAAAGACATTCCTCCTGAAACTATTTGAACTGTCGGAGCTGGAGAAGGCAGACCGTTTACTGTCCCCGAATGGCCTCGGCGACGGCAAACCGTCTGAGTTAATGGAAAAAATGCTGTCTGTGCTGGGATCGGCTGATCCGGCCTTTCTTTTCACACACATTTTTCTGAGGCAGCTCCCTGCACCTGTACGCACAGCACTGGCCAGTTCTCCTCTCGCCGCCTACAAGGACTACCGTTCTCTGGCTGCTGAAGCAGACAGGGTTTTCCTGGCCAACCGGCAACAGTTTGTTCATGCCCTGCTACCCCACAAGACCGCCCCACCACCACCTGTGTACGACTATATGGACACCGCGGCTGTGGTGACAGCCCGCCGCCAACCTGACGACGGGCTCTGTTATTACCATGCCAGGTTTGGGGCAAAAGCAAAACAGTGTCGCAAACCCTGCAGTTACAGGGTTCAGGGAAACGCCAAGGCCGGCGCTCGTTAACGGCTATGGGCGCCGGCCGTGACTGCAAGCTGTTGTTCATCAGAGACTCCTTGTCGGGCCGGCGGCTGCTGGTTGACTCTGGCGCTCAACGCAGCATACTACCAGCACAAGCTGTGGACACGATGACTGACAGTCACGGCCCCCAGATGGACGCCGCCAACGGCACGTCCATTCGGACGTACGGTATCAGACATGTGGACGTGTGTTTTGGCGGCCGACGTTTCGGCTGGGACTTTGTGATGGCTGCTGTAACCACCCCGCTCCTAGGTGCGGATTTCCTCTGTGCTTTCAACCTGCTGGTGGATGTTAAAAACTGTCGCGTGGACTTCCGGTAAGATGGCGACTTGAATAGCAGCACAACTTTCTGCCTCTCGCAAGTTGGCTAAAATAAATCCTCTAAAACACTAAACTCGACGCAAAAAAAGGAGAAATGAGAAGAGGAGGTAATTCGAATAAAGGTAGCCGTACAATCCAAAAGGGTAACGCACCAGATACACAGGGAGCGAAGAAACAGTCGGAGCAAGGTAATAGCAAACACGAGGTTGAAGAAGTTACAATGGCGGCGGACACAGCTGAGACATTGCGTGCCGGATTAGCAGCTATCGCTAAAGAGATACAAGAATTCAAACAAGAGCTACGACGTGACTTTGCCAGACTCAAAGATGAGGTGAAAAGGGAAGTGAAGGAAGAGATTGCTTGCTTCCGAGAAGAAATGACACAGAAGTTTGCAGAGAGCAACGGCGAAATACAGGCGCAGAAAGCGCACATGAGTGAAGCCCAGAAGCGCATAGCCGAGCTAGAGGAATGGCAGGCGGACTCGACAGAACTACTGATGGACATGTCGATCCAAACGCGCCAGATGCAAGAAAAAATAATGGACCTGGAAGGGAGGTCAAGGAGGAACAATATTCGAATCTTTGGTGTGCCAGAGGAAACGGAGGGAGGCTCCATTACCCAGTACGTGGAACAACTCTTGAATACTCAACTTGACTTAGAAGAAGGGACCAATCTCCAGATACAAAGAGCTCACAGAGCCCTCGCTCAGGAACCCCCTCCGACAGCTCCCCCCAGGTCAATAGTGGTGAACTTTCAACAGTTTGATATAAAAGAAATGATTCTCAAGAAAGCATGGAAAAAGAATAAGATAGAGATAGGGGACAAACGTATTTACTTTGATCACGATTACACAGCTGAAGTGGTCCGGAAAAGAAAATCATATTTGGGCATTAAGAAAGTGCTCAAGGGTAAAGGAATTCGTTTCCAGACACCCCTCGCCAAAATAAGGATCCACTGGAACAACGGAACGAAGACATACGACAATGTCAGGGAAGCTGCGATGGACATGAAGACGAGAGGCTGCGACATCGAGATACCAGACGATGACACGGCAACCACGGCCACAGAGCAGGTGGAGGCGACTGGGACGCGAGCAGGGTGGCAACGAGTCCAAGGCGCTAAAGGAGGACGTGAAGCTGCACAACGAGCGAAAGAGAAGCTCCAGGCCTATCGGAGAAAGTAGGATTGGTATCGTTCTGACTGAGTTGAGCTCCATTACAAAAGGCTTTTTCATCACATGCCACGGAGAGAGGTAGGCTATATGGTTGCCAAACGTTGGACATGCCTAGACAAGGCTGTAGGCCTATCCCATGTGATGGGCAAAATGTCAAGTCTAGAGTGGGGCCCTTTCTGAAAAGGATTTCCCCTTCACCTACCAACGGGGACTCGGGGTGGTTAGGCCCCTTTAGTTGGAAGTTATTTTTGTTGTTGATTAATGTGTTTTATATTTGTAGTTTTTTTGTCTGGAGCTCTGTGGGAATATATGTAAAAAGAGTATCAAGATGTCTAGATGGTTCACACTACTAAAATAATGTCGCTGAATGTTAATGGTCTAAATATGTTAAAGAAGAGGGAAAAGGTTATGATTAAGCTAAAAAAGGAGGATGTACAAATCATATTCCTCCAAGAGACCCATTTAACACAGATAGAGCATGGGAAACTTAAGAAATATGGGTACAGACATTCATATTATAGCTCCTACAGGGAAGGGCGCAGGAGAGGTGTTGCAATTTTAATATCAAACAAAACTCAATTCGATTATGATAGGGAGATTGGAGACAAGGAGGGGAGATATATTATAGTGAAGGGGAGGTTAGAGAACAAACCAGTGACATTGGTAAATATATACGCCCCTCCTGAAAGTGATAAAAGATTTTTTAAATCTTTGTTTGATGAGATAGCAAACGAGTCAGAGGGGTCTTAATTTGTGGGGGAGATTTGAATGTCGTTTTGAATCACAAAATGGATACGACGAGTATCAAAAGGACTAAAACACAGGTCACTCGATTTGTAAATATATCACTGGAAGAGATGGGGATGGATGATGTGTGGAGACAATTTCACCCTCAGGAAAAAGACTATACACATTACTCAGCTGTACATAAAGTTCATTCAAGGATAGACTATTTCCTTATGAGCAAAGACGATATTTACAGAGTAAAGGAGTGTGGGATTGGAGGGGCGGATATCTCAGATCACAATCCAGTATATTTAGAAATTAATTTGAATTGTAGAAAGCGAAATACGGTTTGGAGGTTCAACGTGGGTCTACTGAATAGTGAGCAGAGTAAGATTATGTTAAAGACGGATATTCGGACATATCTAGAAGAAAACAGCAATGGGGAAGTAGACCCAACAATATTTTGGGATGCCATGAAGGCGGTCATCAGGGGAAAGTTAATAGCGCATTCAGCATTGATCAAAAAGGCAAGATCAATTATATCCAGAAAGAATACGGACAGGTTAAGAGAAATGGAGAGGGAATACCAGACTGCGGGAAACCCCGTGGTGTTGGAGCAAATCAAATCGGCTAAGTCAGACATTAATAAAGAACTGTTAGATGAAGTTGAGAAAAAAAGCTTGTTTCTCAAACAAAGATTATGAAACAGGCCCGCGCGCAACTAAACTGTTGGCAAAACGTATTCGCAAACAGCAAGCAGTTGGCCATATACATAAGATCAGAGACCCCCATTCAAATGAGTTAACGAATATACCAGAAATCATAGAGGACATATTTTTGGGATATTATAAAGAGCTATATTCACAACCCACACCTGCACCCGAAGCGGAAATTAATACCTTTTTGAATTCATTAGATTTACCCTCAATTGGACGGCTCCAAAATGACAAATTAACAGCTGACATCAAGATGGAAGAGGTGATAGATGCAATAAATTCTTTGAAAAACAATAGAAGCCCGGGCAGCGATGGATACCCTGCAGAATGGTACAAAGTGTTTAGGGAAGAGCTGGCACCGATACTTCTGAGATCCTTCAATTGGACACTAAACAATAATAAGATACCACCATCATGGTCAGAGGCAATAATCACAGTCATTCCAAAACCGGGAAAGGATAAAGAATATTGTGGGAACTACAGACCTATTTCATTATTAAATGTAGATTAAGAAATTTATACGACAATTATCTCCAAAAGGTTAAACTCATTCATAGGTGATTTGATAGATGAAGATCAAACAGGATTCATGAGAGAAAGACAAACGCATGATAATATCAGAAGGACATTGCATATTGTTGATCAAGCGAGTAAGAGAAAACAAGCTACACTATTAGTAAGTTTAGATGCAGAAAAAGCATTCGATCGGGTGTCTTGGAATTTTTTGTATGCAGTATTGGAACGACTAGGGTTCAGCAATAAGTCAATACAGTGGATTAAAACATTATATCAACAACCTAATGCTCGGATTAAAATAAACGGGAGTTTAACGAACAAGTTCAGTTTGCAGAGGTCGACAAGACAAGGATGCTGTTTGTCTCTGACACTGTTCGCGTTATTCATTGAGCCTTTAGCGGAGGCCATTCGCCAAAATGAAGGAATTAATGGAATGGCACTTTCCACAAGGTGGGGCTATTTGCTGATGATGTCATAGCCTATCTTGAGCAACCACATACATCACTCCCTCAACTAATGAAGCTACTAGAACTATGTGGTCATTTATCTGGATATAAAATTAACATCTCAAAAACACAGGTGCTAGTTCTCAAGTATACTCCAACCACAGAATGCAAGGGAAAATTTTACTTTAATTGGAATCTAAACAACATCAAATATTTGGGAATTTACATTACCAAGGAATTGTCTAAATTACATAAAGCAAATTACGGCAAGATCAACGATGTGATGCAAAAGGATATTGATAGATGGTCCACTCTGCCACTTGACTTCAGCTCAAGAATTGAGACAGAATTAATATTCTACCAAGGCTTCTTTATCTATTCCAATCGTTGCCTGTAGAGGTGACTCAAGCTAAATTTGATAGGTGGGATAGGACAATATCTAGATTTATTTGGGGAGGGAAGAAGCCCAGAGTAAGGTATGAAACTCTCCAACTCTCAAAGGAAAAGGGAGGTATGGGTTTACCAAATCTAAAAGAATATTTCAAAGCTGCCCAACTGAGATATGCTGTTGACTGGTGTAGACAAGATTACATGGCCAAGTGGAAAGTCATGGAAAGGGAATATTATTGTATTTTTAAATCACGTCAGGACACAGCGCTGTCGCTCGACACAACCTCTCCGTGGCATTCTTTATTTAGACTGACACAGCATCAACGGCAGACCCGATCAAACAACCCAGAGCCCGCAGGCATCACCAATCGATCCCAGCACAATAGAACAGCACCAAATCAAATGCAGCACTGTCGATGTGTGCATACATAACATCCCCCCCCCCCTCGGCAGGATTTCAAACATGAAAGGTTGAACAAAGTCCTCTAGGTGGCCAGGGCGTAAACGTGTGCGAACAGGTCGCGGGGCGGCCTGAGGCTGGGCAGGCCGAGGTGGGGAGGGAGATGGCAGGGGAAGCTGAGGCCCAGAAATGTCTGGGGCCCGTGTAGGAGCTGCATGAAGCCCCGGGGCGTCTCGCCATGCTGAGGGAATGGCTATGGTTGTGTCACCAGCTGTGTGTGGCGGAGCTGACACCTTCCGTAGACGACTGGAGTGCCACCGAGTGCCATCGCTGAGGAGGTAAGTGGCTGGGCCCAGCTGACGGGTGACTTGGAGAGGAGAGGACCAGTATGAAGCCATTTTATTGTCCCTGTGGGGCCTGCGGACCCTGACCCAGTCTGACACATTGATGTCTGGCACCCTGGTTCGTTTTGACTGGTCAAACCGTTGCTTCATCCGCGTCTGCTGACGAGTGACTGAGGCTCTGACCCCAGAGGGAGGTGCCTGAGGTGTGGAGGGGCGGAGCCTGTCAAGGGGCATGCACAGTTCCCGGCCTAGCATGAGAGAGGCTGGGGAGACGCCTGTGGTCGAGTCCTGTGTGGCCCGATAGTGCAGCAGAGTGTGACGGATGGCCTGCGTGAAAGAGCACCCTTGGGCCATGTGTGCTCTGAGGCCGTTCTTCAGTGACTGGTGAAAACGTTCAACGCCGCCATTGGCCTGGGGGTGGTAGTACGCAGTGCGTATATGACGTATGCCCTTGCTTTCGAGATAAGCAGTGAACTCAGCAGAGACCAGCTGAGGGACGTTGTCAGTGGTGATGGCCTTTGGGAGGCCCCAGCGAGAGAAAAGAGAGTCCAGGAAGTCGATGATGATCTGTGAGGTCACAGTGCCGGAAGTGGTGAGTTCAGGCCATTTTGAGTGTAGATCGTAGGCGACCACCATGAAGCGTTGGTGGTGGGGAACTCCATGGATCTCACCACAAATGTCCAACTGCAGGTGTTCCCAGGGCTGAGAGGGCCAGGCGAGAGGTTGCAGGGGTGGGGGAGCCTGGTGGCCAGTCTTGCCACTCACAAGGCAGGCAGAACAGTCCTTCACCAGAGCCCCAATATCTCTGTCTATCCCCGGCCACCACACCAGGTCTCGGCAGCGCTGTTTCAGTTTCACAATGCCCAGGTGGCCTTCATGCGCCGTATTCAAAACACGTGCACGGAGAGCAGCTGGGACCATGTGCAAAACCCACGTGCCACGCAGGTGTCGTTCCAGCAGGAGAGCTCCTGTCTGACTCGGGCGAACGCA